>NC_088793.1:136846865-137149895 GCF_011386835.1 Chrysemys picta bellii | reverse complement strand
TAACAGAAAATTTCCCAAATTCTACCCTTTGATTTCTTCAGATATGAGTACAAATAAGATTTCTAGAGCCACACTTATGACAAATGTTGTTCTATATATGGCTATCTATATATCTATTTTTGTGTGCTTTTGTGGACATCACATGCCTAGTTCTGGCTGTTTTAGTCAGAGCTTACCAGTAATTTCAATAGTGGACATAAAACAATCAGAGTAATAACTTTCAACACTTTTATGAGAAATAAAAATAAATCTTTGGCAGAAATTAACGTTTGAACAGCTTATCCAATCTACACATTTGCATCCCTTAAATAAAACAGGAACAAAGTGTCAGAATCATTCAGTACAAATACTAAGACAGCACACAGTCATCTTAGAGGACATATCGGCTGTTAAACATGACTTTATCCTTGACCTATAGCTCATATTCTAAATGTAACTTCTGAAATCACTGTACATACACTCTTGTCCAGCAGTATGACAGTGGGTGCTATTGAAAAGTAAATGCTTACCAACAGTTATGTACAGTTATTCCCTACTGTAAGTACAAATATTATGGTGTCTCATATAGCACATTATACAAAGTGCATTAAGCTCTACCTGTACTTAAGCTGGTGGTATTAGTGAGATCTTCTGTCTCATTGTGTCCTGGTACTTCCCCCATCAACGTTTGTTTTATCCACCCGCTGTCTATATTCTTATACTTAGACAGTAAGCTCTTCAGGGCAGGGTGTGTCTATTATGTGTTTGTACATTGCCTAGCGCAACAGGGCTGGGGTCTCTGGGCAGTACTGTAATATTAATAATGATTAATGTGTTAATTTGTTCTTCATCAAGTGTCTTATTAAAGTGTGATCTGGTAGGATGCTGAACACATCCCATTTAGTGGAAAGTGGAGAGTGCCCTGATCGCTTACTGGCTTCAATAGGAGTATAGCTTAACACCTTGCCGGTTGGGCCCTGGCATACATGATGCCTGCCTGCCTATACTAAAGGAGTTAGAGGCATGAGGTGAAATGAAGAGTGAGACAGAATGGCTCAGGCAAATGCCTGCAAGCACTGTGAGTGATGAACCAGGGTCTTGCCAAGCATGATGGAAAGAAAATCATTGTAATTGGTGGGGGAATTTTTATCTCTAAATCAAAGTGTGGCAGTAGGACAGCACAACTGCTAATTGCATAATAAGCAATGCTAGTTTATAGTCATCTAGTGTCTTTTATTCTAAAGCACTTCAGAAACCATGAGACAGATGTTACAGATCCTTAACACTGACAACTCATACTGAATGCAATTAGTCGTAGCTATGTCAGTTCCGGGATATTAGAGAGAGAAGGTGGGTGAGGTAATATTTTTTTATTGGACTCACTCACCTCGTCTTCCTAAATTCCTACTAAAATCAATGAGAGCTGCAAAGCTTTGGGTCCTCTGAAAATCAGACTTTACACATATGCGGAGCCATTGAAATGCAGCCACTCCTGGATTGGATGGTGGCAACCAACCAGTACATAACGCAGTAGAAGATTAGTGGGTTAAGGGGAAATTCTGGCAAAGTACCAGGGCAAACACTTGCTCTTTTAAAAGGAACCCCATATGGTCTTTAATGTCCATATAAAAAAAGGATCTCACTATTCAGGTCCTATCAGAAAGACATGTCCATAACACATTATATTTGACTAATCTACCAGCGGATGAAAAGATGAGTCAGTAGTGCCAAGACTGGCTTCCTAAGTTTCAGCACAATTAGATACGTCAAACATGAAGGTGAACCTACTAGAATATCCCTCGTCTGACTATTGTCTGAAAAGGTTACTGTAGCGTGAAAGGAAGTACATGAATTGATACGTACAATCTAATGAATTTTTTTCTAAGACAAAGTGATTCTATGGGAGCAACATCTCGTGTATTTCAGAAGACCACCTGTAAAGAGACCATGAGGATGATGAGAGGAAAGGCAGTGGTGCTGGAACTAGGGGTGTGGCAGCACCCCCTGGCTTGAAGTGATTTCCATCCTCTACAGGGTTTACAGTTTTGTTCAATGGCTCTCAGCAGCCCCACTATAAAAATTGTTCCAACGCCACTGTTGGAAGGGTATAAATGAAACCAGAAGTAGGTTCTGGCATGTATTGTATTCAGCTTTGGTGTGTATGTTTTATCTGTAAAGTGGCTCTGGGAGGTCTTTTCTTAATACTCAATGAGAAACAGACACACTTGTCACCAACTAAACTGGATCTATTAAGCAAATCAACAGACATTTCTGAAACAATCCCACGGTGCAGTTGCCCTGTACAGGAGAAGCTGCAGGACAAAACTACTGCATTATTTACCCCTTTCACTGCCTTCTTTGGGTTTATTACCTCTGATTATGGGGCAGATGTAGTTCAAGGTATTAAGCATGTAGAATTGTTTTGTCTCATCCTTTTAACATTGTGGCAGCAGCAGTTATATAGACTCTCAAGCTGTAACATGCAGAAGTCAAGCAACTAGTCCTGTATCAGCTGGACTTATCCCACCCACTATATTGATTTTTTTCCCCCAGGAACTACTTTGCAGAGATGCGGGGGGGGGGGGGGGAAGAGGGGAGGGATTCTGGTGGTTTTATTCTCTTCTCATTTATACCACTTTCACACCAACAAAATTCCATTGCCTTGACTGAAGAAGGTTCTGATTTACACTAATGTAGACCCAGGGCCGGCTCCAGGCACCAGCCGACCAAGCATGTGCTTGGGGCGGCCAATGTTTGGGTGGCGGGGGGCGCTCGCGGTGTTTTTTGTTGTTGTTGTTCAGCGGGGCAGCGATCGAGGGGTTTCTTTGTGTGTGTTTTTTTTGTTTGTTTGTTTGTTTCGGCCGGGCAGCGGGGGCGTGTTTTGGCGGCGTGGCGCTGGGGGGGCGGGGGCTTCTGCGGCACGGCCTGGTGCTGGGTGGGGGTGGTGCTCGGGCGGCCCAGGCACGGCGCTTGGAGGGCGGAGGTTTGAGCGGCACGGTGCTCGGGGGTTTGGGCGGCACGGCCCTCCGGGGGTTTGGTCGGCAAGGCGAGGCACTCGGGGCGGGGGTTTGGGCAGCCCGGCGAGGCACTCGGGTGGGCGGGGGTTTGGGCGGCCCAGCCTGGAGCTCGGGGGGGGGGGGGGGGCGGGGATTTGGGCGGCCTGGCGAGGTGCTCGGGGGGGTTGGCCGGCTCGGCGTGGCGCTCAGGGCGGCCCGGCGAGGCGCTCGACGGGGGGGTTGAGCGGCCCAGTGCTCTGGGGGTTTGGGCAGTGTGGCGCTGGGGGGGGGGGTGTTACGGTGGGGCGGCGCTCTTCTTTTTTGCCTAAAACCTACTGAATGGAGGCTTATGGAAAACTCATTTACAATAACAGCCTTCTTAGAACTTTGAAGAAAGTCATGGAGGAGGTGATGTGGCTGACCTCAGGTTCAGCTACATCATTTTATATATTTGTGTGAAACAAATGTGTATACGAGCCGTTTTGATGTGACAATGTTACAACTATGTATTACATGTCAGGGTGCATTAGCCACAATGAAAAAGAAACCTTCACATAAAACATATTGTTGGATCAGTGGAAACATCCTTGCTACAATGTTAAATTTAGGAGCCAGACACGTCTTGTCCATAGTTCTCACATGGGACGAGGTTAACCAAGAACACTTGCCAACTGCATGTCAGATATGATTAATATAAGGGAGAGGAGAGCTTCCTTTGTAGACATTAGGGAACAGAGAGGAGGGCGAGAGGGGCACTGTACAAAGGTGACAGCTAACACTTAGTGCAGCTTGGTTGGAATCTGGAAGCATGAGTCCACAATTTTGATTATATTATTAGAAAACCTTTTTAAACACACAAGGCAAGTTAATCACGCCCCTCTTCCCTCCCCCTCAATGGATTGAAAGGAGAGAGAAAACAACCATTGAAAGAAATGGAACTCAAGAGCATGGACAGAAGTTAAAAATAATATGACATTCCCTAAGGACTAATAAGAAAAATACTTGACATTTGGTTGCATTTTCAAAACACAGCAAAAACAGCAAATAACTGAAGTGTCAATTGCTGTGGAAATTCATCACAAGCTATAGAATGAGAGAGAATGAACCAATTATGTGCATCTCAATATGTCTATGAAGTATCCTATTAAGGTAAACCAGTTAACAAGCATGCATCTTGTTACTGTACATATTGCAAGTTATTGGTATCTGTGATGAGATTTTCATCTAATCTCCTATTTCTATACTTATAGATAGCAGTAAAATAATTACAATATGTAGCATCCTTCATATTACAAAGTATCTTCTAAGTACTTTACAATATAGTCAGTTGCAGTGACGTTGCAGGAAAATGGAGTTGCTGTTGTGCATTAATGAAGAGCTCATGTTCAGTCTTAGACATTCAGATTGGTTTCATGGAGGGTTGGGGGTAGAGAGAGGGAGATATTGGCCAGAATACCTGAGTTACCTCTGTTTCAAAAAGTAACATGGGAACTCTAATTTCTATGTGACCAGTAAAGAAGCAGGATGGATCATGGTTTAAAGTATCAGACAGAAGAGAGCACTTTTAAATATGAAGCAGCCCAATACTCTTCTCCAGTACAGCAATGTAGTTTCAGTGAGGGGAGATGAACATACAAATGTGGTAGGACCCCAAGAACCTATGGTAAAACTATAGCCCAAATTCAGCCAGTGGAGATGTCCCAGGGCAGAAGAACTTCAGTTCAACAAAACAAAATGTGAGATGATCATAATCATTATCAGAATTAAAGTTTGAAAATATATTTTACAAATCTTAGAAATAATCTAAAGGGTAGCCGTGTTAGTCTGGATCTGTAAAAGCAGCAAAGCATCCTGTGGCACCTTTATAGACTAACAGACGTATAGGAGCATGAGCTTTCGTGGGTGAATACCCACTTCTTTGGTGGGTGTTCACCCACGATGCATCCGAAGAAGTGGGTATTCACCCACGAAAGCTCATGCTCCTATACGTCTGTTAGTCTATAAGGTGCCACAGGACTCTCTGCTGCTTTTAGAAATAATCCGTTACTCTGATCATCTTACATGCTACAGTGAAGGAAAGAAAGTGTATTTGTGGCCCAACCATACATGACAACTTCACTAATGTTAGTACTGCATTCTTTTCAATTTTTTTAAGTGACTATAGAACTTGTGGAATGTGCTGGACAGAGTACCGCAGAATGAAATGCTCTTCCCAGCATCAGCCAGGAACAGGTTCAGGTTCAGTGGCAATGCAAGCTGCCTCACACCTCCTTGCCATTGTGCTTCAGCCATATCCTGTTGTGGAGGGATTATGAGTTCACATTCTGATTGGAACACACTGCTAGGGGAGAAGAGTGCAATTGTAGACAGGACCACTCAGTTTACTAGGTAGTTATAAATGGGTTTTAGGGCTTGAATTTTCAGTGTCTTAAGGCAGTGGCTCTCAACCAAGAGTGTGTGTACCCCTGTGGGTACACAGAGGTCTTCCAGGAGGTACATCACCTCATCTAGATATTTGCCTAGTTTTAAACAGGCTACAGAAAAAGCACTAGCTAAGTCAGTACAAATTAAAATTTCATACAGACAATGACTTGTGTATACTGCTTTATATACTGACATATAAGGACAATATTTATATTCCAATTGATTTATTTTATAATTATATGGTAAAAATGAGAAAGTAACCAATTTTTCAGTAAGAGTGTGCTTTGACAGTTGCGTATTTTTATGTCTGATTTTGTAAGTAAGTAGTTTTTTTTAGTGTGGTGAAACTTGGGGTACTCAAGACAAATGAGACTCCTGAAAGGGGTACAGCAATGTGGAAAGGTTGAGAGTCACTGGTCTGTGGAAATTATATGATCAACTTCCTTATTCACATATTCAAATGAATCCATTTGGCCATCTGATGAAAACCATGGTAGGATAAGCACTGTTGTATCTGCTTTTGCCTCCTACATGTTTTCTTTGGGGGTTTGGTGGGGTGGAAAGAGGTTTAAGTGAGGTGTGTGTTTATCTGTGTGGGGGACGGAGATAGGCTTTCTGATTTCACTGGCCCCTTTACCCATTTAATAATTATATTTTAATCACTTCTTTATTTCTTTCCCATTATATGATGTTTCTCTCTTTCCCCATAGACTCTTTTCCTCCATACTTAATCCTTTACAAAGGCCTGGCCTTTATCTTTCCGTTTATTTTCCCATTTCTTATGATTTTAGAGTCTATTGTGCATGCTTGATTGGATGTAGGCCCGAACGCAGGGCAAGACTTGTAACTGCAGATTTGAGAATCCAAATGTGATCTGTTTGTACAGCCAAGATAATTGGTTAACTAATTTTCCTGCTTTATTCTGCAGTTTAAATATTGTTTAAATATTACCGAACTTTTCAGAGTGAATTATAAAAATGTTTTCTAATACAAACAAATGAAAGGCTTTAAAATGTTTAATATACTTCTGTACATGAGTGGGTAAACTTTGCAACACAGTTAAACTGTGAAGTGAAATGCTTTAAATTTTAAAAAAAAATATGTTTGTAAAATGTTCACAATCCCAAATCATTAACAGAATGATTTTAAAAATCTAACAGTAGATTTTAAAATTACAAACAAAATATATTTGAAAGAGGCAGTGAACGGGAAAAACTTCCATGAACTGCAATCCAGCTCCCAGGTTTTTTGCATTTCTCCTGCAATGATTAACATCACTTGCAACTAAAGCAGGGAAGGAAATCACATTTCTTACACTACTTCAGAGTGCTTCAGGAAGCATGGTCTTCACACACATGAAGGCCTCAATCTGGCAAAGGTGATTTCAGTAGGACTAATCATACTACACATAATACATGAAGTTGAGCATGTGCATACATCTTTGCACAATCTGGGCACAAGGGACTAAGAGTCAGGGAAATTGTTTCCATAACCAAATATGTTGGCCAATTTCTACTACATATTTCCAACAAAACCACAGACTGACTGTGTGATTTGGGGCAAATTCATTTTGCTAACTCTTCAAAAGTGGACAATGGGATTGTGTCAGGTACCTAAATTGAGGTAACCAATTTGAGATATGTTGAACACCGTCAGCTCCTACTGACATCATTGGTCACTTTCAAACTTTTTGGCCTCAGGTTTTCCATCTATAAAAATGGGACTCTTATTCTTGCCTACATGGGGAGATTGTGACGCTTCATTAATGCTTTCAAAACACTTAGATCCATGAATGGGAAGTGCTAAGGATTATTATTATTTATTAAGTCTTATATAGCAGGGAGCAAAGGAATGATTGAATTTAAATAATTTTGGTTTAAAATATATGGTGCCTTCTTCCTTACCACCCTTTCTGCTTAATAGCCTTCCAATTCATTTTGCCAAACATCATATATCTCTTCCTTGAAATCACTGTTCAAACCTCAATTGCACCATGAGGCCTACATGCACTCAAATCAAAATATAGCTGCAATGTCTACCACTTGCTTGTGCTTGTACATGCCTTTGGAATATGGATGCTATTTCATGAATTATTGTTACACTATGGTGAGCACCATTACAACGTCAATATCTGATAACAATTACCATGCTACAGAACCTCAGATAACACAGTGTTAACTGTTGACCAATTCTGATTTTTAATGGTAGCATTTGTACATCTACATTGCTCTACGAATAATAACAATGTGTTCTATTTCCTTTAAGGCCTACTCAAAAACTGGCCACCTACAATTTACTGGATGAAATACTGGAAGAAGTGGGCTGTAGTCCACGAAAGCTTATGCTCTAATAAATTTGTTAGTCTCTAAGGTGCCACAAGTACTCCTGTTCTTTTTTTGGATGAAATTTAGGCAGCCAAATTATGTGTTTGGCCCCTAATATTTTGGCACTACCATGTAAGAATTAATCAGATATATGAGTTGTATAGTTCTGCTGCATATCTTTGTGACATATTTGCTATAAATAATAAATCCAAGTCATAAACCACAATCCATTTAAGCATATAGATTAAAAAGATATTCATATTTCCTGTATAGTAGTACACCTTTTTTTTTATTCCAGATGCTCAGTGACTCATTCACCTCATAATTTTTTAGAGCTTCAGAAAAATCCAATCCTGAAATGATTGAAAATAACCCCAGTGAGAACTTTCAGAAATGAGTTGAGCGATCTCTCAGTGTGGCTTTACCACCCTAGTGGCCCTGAAGTGAACCAGGGAATGACTTGAATATCATGAGTAGCAGTGTAATGCTATATTGAACACTGCATGTCACTTCTAGGCACAGCACTTGAGTAAAGGCATCAAAATCCTGATTTGAGCAAGTTTCTTCCTTTGTCACAATTGTTAATAAAAAAAATTAGGCTTTCCTAAATCAAGATCACACTTACCTCATCTAATCCATGATAGTTTTTGAGAGCAAGGTGTGTATTCTTGTGAAAGCAGAGAACTATGTAATGTCTCATATAATTTACTCTTCAGAGAGTTTTTCCTACACTTCTGCCCCGAGACTGACTCTCACCATGGAAACCATACACACATTGAGACAAATTACATTGAGAGAATTACAGACAAATCCTGCCAACTGTACTTATTTAAGTAATACCATTGACCCTGAATGGAATAAGGGTGGGTGGGGGTTAGGGGAAAGAGGAAAGCAGTATGATTTGACCATTAGGGTTGTGTTTTTTTCCCTTTTTAATCTGAAACTCTAGGGTGAGTTGAAGAAACAGAAACTGTCATATAATAATTGTTTCATAGGAAAACCTGAGCGCATATGGCTGTATTTTTTTTCTTTCACTCCGCAAAATCTGTGTTAAAGTGTTGATTTTGTTTTCTTTATTATTATTATTATGATAGCACGTGGGAGCCCTAATTATGGATCAGATCCCACTGTGCAAGGTGCACAAATATTCCACTGACCCTCAATTGCGAGACCATCCAGTTGCACCACTGTTAATTCTGCAACTGGATATTTAAAGAGACTATTTCAAAATATAGGCTCACATTGGAGATAAAATGCAATTCATGTGACCTAACCATTTGTGTCTGTAATATATTGAACTGAAAATATCTAGAGCTGATCAGAAAATGGAATTTCCAAATCAGAATGAAAAATAATTTTTTTTTTTAAGAAAAGAAATTCTGAAATTTTAATTTAGAAACATCAAAATGTTTTTCAGTGATGCGGAATCCTTTAATTTTGATAATGTTGAAGTACTGTAATAAATTATAAAGTATTAAATATATGAAATACTATGTCTATGAATATAACATCATATACAAGTATAAACTAAATGAAATGAAACAAACTTGAAATTAATTTGAAATGAAACATTTCAACATTATCAAAATGAAATGAGAGTCAACATTATTTTTTAGCCTTTTTTCATTGAAAATATAGTTGAAATTGACACATTCCTGAAAAATGTTTTGATTTTGATAAACCTGCATTTTCCAACAGAAAACTATTGCGTCAAAATTTTTTTCAGCCAGCTCTAAAAACAGGGCAACTAGTGAATAATATAAACCAAGGGTAGGCAACCTGTGGCACACGTGCCGAAGGCGGCACGCAAGCTGATTTTCAGTGGCACTCACACTGCCTGGGTCCTGGCCACCGGTCCGGGGGGCTCTGCATTTTAATTTAATTTTAAATGAAGCTTCTTAAATATTTTTAAAGCCTTATTTACTTTACATACAACAATAGTTTAATTATATATTATAGACTTATAGAAAGAGACCTTCTAAAAATGTTAAAATGTATTACTGGCACGTGAAACCTTAAATTAGAGTGAATAAATGAAGACTCGGCACACCACTTCTGAAAGGTTGTGGACCCCTGATATAACCGAATACAAATCTTCTTTAAAAAGCTGCAATACAATATCCACTAGATGGCACAGGAAGCATGCAGTAGCAAAAGAGTGGAATCTGCAACAGAAGTGTCAGTAGTCTCTCATAAAGTTTGTGTGGGGTGATGTGGGCTTACTAAGTGATATCTATAACTGAAGAGTACCCCTGAGGACAAATACATATAATACAAATCTAAAAATCAAAATCTTCAGTTAAAAAAAAAAAGTATTAGAATCAGAGTAAGGGCCAAAACACAGACAGTCTGGCTAAGTACTGAGGACTGGTTTTGCCTGGAAGTGTTTTCTCTGAATACCAGTTGGTGGGTGGACAGAAAATTCTGGAACTTGTTCAAAGTGATCCAATCCAAATCCCTACTCTTTTTACACAGACTCAGAGGAAATCCTGAAGTAACTCACAAATCAATGGGACTGCGCATTTGTTAAATAATAAGCAATTGTTCTTTAAAAAAATCCCAAATAATTCTATCTATACTATATGTCTTTAAGTCTTTTCTTATTAACTGCAGAGCAGCACAAATGAAAATATCTCCTTGTGGAAAATATCTCCTGTTGGGGGGGATGCTAATGACTGAGTTCTGAATTTATTTTAAATTTTTCAACATAATGTCTGTTGGTAAACCTTGTGAGAGGGCTTCTTTCCTATAAGGATTATATTATGGTAGCTACATATTTGTTTTCCCAAGTCTCTTTTACCTATCTTCTTGAAATGTTCCCTGCGAACTGAAAGTTTATAATACAGTATTATAAAATCAGCAAAATATAATCCTATTTGATTATATATGAAAGAATTACATATACACACATTTCCTTAGGACCCCTGGTTCATTCAGTACACAAGATTGACCTGTTCTGAGGATGCATTTTGTGTGTGTGTGTGTGTGTGTGTGTGTGTGTGTGTAATCCAAACACATAGAATGTTAAAATCATTCTGTTTAATAAAAAAAAAAAAAAATCCTCAGCAGCCATTCATCTATCTAGACATTTATACTCGACTCGTCACCAAACATTTTGATTGTATTGTGCAGTTTTCCTTGTTGCTGAGTCTTTCATAGGGTTTTAACACAATATGACATAAAAAATAAGATGCATGGAGATGTAATTACATTAGCATTATTTAAGCATAAAGGTTGCCATCTAAATAAGGGAGTTTTGAGTCTAAAACAATAGAATAAATTGGACTAATGATTATCTGTATTAGCTCTTTCAAGCCTGAAAACCCTTCGTTTTGCAAACCCATTAAAATCTATGAGAAACAAACAAATTTAAAATAAAATGGAAGGAGCTTTAAAAGGTGAGTTAGGAAGAAAACTTCCAAAGGAACTTTGATTCACTGTTCTTGCTGCGATCCTCTTAAGAGATTGAATGTCTAGTCACTGTGTGCAGGAAGAACCCTTCTGCTGTACTGTCGGTGCACTTTGATCGTAAAACTTGTCTTATTGGCCATGGAGTATGACCCAGTGCAAGAATGATCCTGCAGTGGTATAGAACTAATGCAGAGGCATATATGCTACACTCCCTCCCTGTTGCTCACATAATGGGTGAAAGGGGGAATGGTTGTGTGTGTGTGTGTGTGTGTGTGTGTGTGTGTGTGTGTGTGTGTGTGTGTGTGTGTGTGACTATAGGGAAAACCTCAATTTGGAGAGGATACAGATAAAGGAAACAAATATGATAAATGTACTGGAAGGAATGACCTGCAAGAGGTTAAAATAAAGAGAGGTATAGTTTGGTAAAAAGACCATTAAGGCTATCTGGTAACTGTTTACAAGTATGTGAACAGTCAGCATTGAAAGGAGGAAGAATATGTGAGGTATCTATTCCTACTGGGATTAAAAGAAGGACTCATGGATCTAAAAGCAGCAGAAATACCACTTGAGCAAAAAGATCAGTTCCATTAACTGAAAGTAATAATAGCTCCCCCCACACTCCAGCTACAGAAAACAAGGTCATTACTAACAGGGGTAGCTAAGAGGGGGAACAGATAGAAGTAATAGGGTGAAGACATTGTGAATTCAAAATTAGGGTAGAAAAAGAGTCATTTGAGAATGTTCAAGAAATTCTTTGAATAGGGGAAGAAGTAAGGGGAAGATGTTGCTGTACTAACAGAGCTTTCCTTCCTCTAACACAGTGGTTATCAACCAGGGGTACACACACCCCGGGGGGGACCCAAAAGTCTTCCAGCGGGTACATCAACTCATTTAGATATTTGCCTAGTTTTACAACAGGCTACATAAAAAGCACTAGCGAAATCAGTATAAACTAAAATTTCATACAATGACTTGTTTATACTGCTCTATATACTATACTGAAATTTAAGTACAATATTTATATTCCAATTGATTTATTTTATAATTATATGGTAAAAATGAGAAAGTAAGCCATTTTTCAGTAAAAGTGTGCTGTGACTCTTCTGTATTTTTATGTCTGATTTTGAGTATTGTACGATGCAAGTAGTTTTTAAGTGAGGTGAAACTTGGGGAATGCAAGCCAATTCAGACTCCTGAAAAGGGTATAGTATTCTGGAAAGGTTGAGTGCCATCACCCTAACATGTCTAAACAAGTCAAATTATACTTCTTTTGGTGACTAAACCTTCTGTAGTATTTTACCAAGATTAAATTTCAGAACTATCAATCTGCTAATAAGCATATGCCCCTTTACCAAATAATAAACAGAGAACTGATATGGTTACTAAAGATTCTATATTTAATATCATGTTTATGAAGTCTCATTTTGGCATCAGACCTTCAATAATACATTTATTAATTTATTTAATGCTCATACAAATGTACTTCATAATTTCCATGAACCCATTGTAATTTTGAACCAAATATTGCAAATGTCTGTATCTGTACATATATATAATGTGGCTGTACAGAGGTGAGGTTATGAATATTATAATATTCTGCAGTTCCTAAAATGTGGTAGGCACCTGACATTTGTCCCTTTTTCAAAGAACATATGTTTTAGTTTGACAAGACACAGAGAAGAATACAGTCAACATTAATTATATCATGTGTTTACACAGCACAGACTAGTGCACAACATGAGCAGAATTATTTTTGTGTATACTATAAATAAAATAAATTAAAGTCTCATTCCTTGTATGTATGATAATCAAAGTGGATCTTAAGGAAGGAGCTGAATAAGAAGAGCATATATGAGACACTACTGACAGCTTTCATGAAACCCAACCCACTTGTATTTGAAAAAAAAAATGAAAGTACTTCAGGACTCTCTGGATTAATACCTGTGTAACTGGCTCCAGGTGTTCAGTACTTTGACCAGAATGGAGGAAAACGTCAGGTTTCCAGAGGGACCTAGATTGTGAAGGGAGCTAGGGCTCAGGAATGCAAACTGAGACTAGGTGGCTTGGCCAAACAGTAGAGCCTCTGCATGTTGCACATTTCCCTTGCCTACAACACTGCCTGCTCCATCACTTACTGCTAATGAAATAAGCCCCGAACAAAATTTACTAATTAACCAAATATTAGCACACGAAGACAACAATCACAGGGTGACCTACATATTCCTTTCTCAGATCCATGCAGCATCATTATCTGAGGATAAAGGGCAAAAAATGATGAGGAACATAGCAAAAATTGAGAGCTGCAAGAAAAGAAAATATTATTCACTGAACTCTCTCTCCAAAAGATCTGTTTCCAAGTCTGCCCTAAATCAATCAATTGCCATGTGGTGAGAATTGCACATAGTTTAGTAGTGGCACATGGATTGCTACACCTATCTGACACCCTGACACTTCCGCTGATCTGATCAGCCAACTAACAGATGCCCTTTCTGTAAGTTATTTATTGTCAGTTGCTGCATAGACAATGGGAGGAGGTGGGGAAGGGAGAGAGGGTGTACAGCATCTTATTGAACTTATTAACTCAAGACAAAATTCCAGCCTTGGAATAGTGGCTGCAACCCCTCCATACACTGGGTGCTGGAGCTAATGGATCCATAAGAATGTGGATCTGCTGCCAATCCCCTGAGCCATCCCCCACTGAGGCTTTTACAGTCAGCCTACATGAGGCCAGTATAGGGATCCTTTTTATGTTCATAGGGAGTGTGTGTGGCTCGTCCACCAGCAGAGTCTCTGTCCATATTTTAAGTGGTGCAGAGAATGTTGCAGTAGCCCTTGTCGCAGCCCTATGCTCTGTCATGGCGTCTGGATGGCCAATTGTCGGTCAGAAGGTCACATCGGTGTCGTGTGCAGCACCTTGGTGCTGTGTGCAGCGCCTTGGTGTCGTGTGCAACACATTGGGGCCGTGTGACCATTCTCGAACCTTCCGCCTGGTCAATTGTAGGTCACATTAGTAGCGTGTGCTACAATTCCAGCGGGCCGTGTGCATAAGCCTAGTGTGCCGTGTGCAGTGCCTGTTACGTAGGGGGCACCAGCTCGGAGCCTGGTTGGTGTAGGAGCGGAGAACCAATTAGATGCTAGCACGTGCAAGGGTCTTCGAACAAAACTATGTCTCTGGTCTAAATCAGCAGGAGTGTCCGCGTGTTAGCTGAAAGGCCTGATCACCCTTTCAGCCAGGATTTCCTCCGGATTTAGCTAGCTCGTGTCGTGTAATTTCGGGTTCCATCTCATCATGTCCTTGGTGTCTGTACTGCTGGTCAGCTGCGCCTGGAGTGTGGTATGAATGTATTAATTTTTGTAGATATTCTGTTGGTTAGGCCCTTTTTCTTTATTACTTGGTACCAAATCTCTTGTGCAGTGTATAACAATGTATGCTTGTTCTGGTTTTTGGTAAATAGTTGGTTGTAGATTCCTTGTTGTTAAATGTATATAGCTTGGTTTATATTACTGCTCTGGTAATATTTCTGGTTGGTTACTTGTTTGAATTTGTATTGTTGGTTGGTAAAGGTACTCCTCCCCAGCCCAAGTTGTAATTCATCCCCCATTAATAAACGGCCACCTGTTTTTGAATTGCAATCTGCCTCTGTCTCAATTTTCCCCCTTCCACTTGATCCTCATTCGAACCTGTATTGGTCTCTGACAGCCCTCTGCATCATGGTGAATTTCACCATTGGTTCTTTCTTGGTCTCACACTCTGAGATGCAATTCAGAGGGACTGGTATATAATAAGGCAAGTATTTCTGATTTGTTCTTAAAGTGAGGTGCTCTGCACTGTCCACACAAGGTTCATTGGTTTGTTTCCTTGATGAAGCTTGCTTTGGAGTCTGGCACAGTATAGCTGGAAGGTTGCCTGATATGCAACAGACACCACGGATGGACTCTTTACATGTGAGGTCTATAATGTTGTGGCTGTGTGAACCAATTGGCTCCTTAAGAGAATGATTTCTTTTCATAAAACTGTGCAGTAGGAAGAGATGAATGTCCCAGAAAAAAATTGACATTCCTCTATCATTCATGACAGTTGCAAAGTATGGCAGTCTGTGGTACAAAGTGGAATAAGATCTATATTGACTGCTCAGCAGTTAGTACAGTGGCAATATATGTTAGGGGTCAGAAATCCTTGCTGTATCAACCAAGGTCCTACCTATATCTATTGTGTTTAACTGCCATGCTTAAAGCTGGAGCCACCCAGCCACATGGTTCAATCCAGCCATTGTGCTGTATCTGAGATTAAACTGAGTTATAAACAGGTAAAAGAACCATGCTGTAGCCCAGATCATTGCAGAGTCTTAACACAGTTATTGCAACATGGTTCGCTTCTGTCCATGTGCCACGCAGGGAAGACCAAACTATGTGGTAACATGTTTGGGATATTACCATATTTATACACAGTTTTTAGACATGATAAATACTGTAGTGTACATGGGGCCTGTTGGGAATGTCATAAGCATGAGTTATGTATAGTGCATGAGTTTGGACAGGCCGGGGTAATAATTAATAAGTAGGCTTCAGCCTACTCTTTGCTTAACATGAGTGTTGCCTTACTGATTTGTCCTTATGTGGACTTGTTTAATAATGGTTATAGCTGCTGTGTAGGACAAAGGTGGTGTTTTGTTGATGGAATGTACTATGTTGAAGGACAGAAGAGGAAATTAATCAGTACAATAATGTACTGCCAAAAAGTCCTGTATTGGGAAAAACAGGAAAGTTCCTACATTGAGTAAGGTGGTCAGAGTGCAATGAAAATAAACCAACTGGAAAAGAGTCGTGATGATATGAAAATAGCATGGATAGCAAAAGCTGTGTAAACTGAAGGTCACTATGGAGACGTATCAGCCCAGGGCAGTGGTTTCCTTGACTCCACTCCAATCATAAGGGAAAGTGACCCATGGGGAAGAATCCAGAGGGATTCTGAGTCGTTAGTAACGTATAATAAGAAACTCAAGTACAAAGGGTGTCTGCATGGAGGGTTTGGTTTTAACTGTAACTGCTCTTAAAGAGATGGTAACAAAGCTCAAGAGTGTATATTAAGCAATCTATAGTCTCCCGTGGGGGATGTTTGGATATACAGGTCTTAGTCAAGGAAGAAACATGGGACATAGCTCAAAAAATCTTTGAGAGTAATGCTATAAATGACAAGAAGGATAAAAACTGCCAGAAAAAGGGATGTTGTGTGGAAGAATTCTATTTAACGGTCTTGTGCCTCAGGGCAAGTTAAAGAAATCCTTCAGGCACTTAAAAACAGGAAAAGAAGTTAGAAGGAAAACTTAAAGAGGGCCGTAGCCCATGACCACGTGCCAGCCACAGCGTTGGAGCAACTAAAAGCAGCACTTAGGCAGAATATGCAGCTGTGGGAAGACAGAAAGTAGAGTAATATGCCAGGAGTGCAATATGCCAGGAGTGAGCAGAATTTAAGGAAATGATTAAAGCGAGGTAAAGGCACTGTTGCCACACGCTCCCCACCCTCCGCTCCCCCAGGAAGATGTTAACCCTGATTTGTACACCCTCCACCCTTGTATTTTGATTATAAAGATCATACATGGCATTATCAGGAAACCAACTCCCAAAAAAGGATGTCTGGTAGAATGGACCCAAGTATTATAAAAACTATGGTTAAAACCCAGCCAGCGTAAAAATGGCCAACAGCTGCAAATTATTGAAAATATTGCCAATAACACTACAGCCACCTTGGAATTTAAGATAATAAGTCTAGATAAAAAGGAACCAAGACAACAAAACCCTTTTGCGAAAATGCCAGCCAATGATATATAAGTATGCTAGCATTGTAAGGGGATAGTTGGAGTCTTATAGGAGAAATTCAGGAAAAGGTAAATGTAAATCTGTCATTCATTGCTTGTATAGTAACTATGAACTCAAGGCCGTGCTTTTGGTTCAAATGATGATTTGAATTAATGCACAAGTGTCTTGGCCCTGAGTATGTGGTAAACTCCACCCAACAGGCAGCAGGAGGGGATATGGACAAGATTTCCTAGGTTTTCACACATCAACTACTAGTATTTCATCTTTCCTAAAATTCAGGTCCCTTTAAGGAATGTCAGAGTTGGTCACCCAAAACTGAGGCACCCAAATCACTAGCCAATTTCTTTTCTTTTTGTCTGTCTCTCTCACAGGAGTCTCTCAGCCCTTATGAGTGAGTTGGAGGTAGGATAACGAGTGATAGACTTTTTCCATTTCTCTCCCAAATGCACATCCTCAATCCTTCCCCTTCCTTTTATACTGCATCACAAACTCAAAGTTGCTCACCTTTTAATCACAGACAAGCTGAGAAAACTGCTGGGATATCATAGAGAGAACAGTTAAACAACTGGATTGGCTTCTGAGTCAACAGAGAGTCTTTATTTATACATGAAAACTTTTCCTTCTGATGAATCCCCCATGGCTGGTTCAGAACAGCGAGAGATACAAAATGTAAATACCATACCACTGATCAATTAAAATAATGGTGGAATTGCAATAATGGTGGGAAGAAAGCAATTCTTTAAGAGTGAGATTTTAATTTACACATTTCAGCGCACTTATAGCTTTGAGATTGGTGGTTGGTGGTATTGCTATTATATTTTTAGAAATATAAGACTTTCAAAGGCACAAAATAGAATTGGATAACTAATTAGTTGTCCAATTCCCATTGAAAGCCAATGCTGCCTAGTCCCCATTTTTTATATTATTTAGACTATGGTTGCATCCTACTCAAAGTGATCTCAATGGTATGGAATTGCCTGGGGTAAATTCATTCATACCAGAAAGTTTTCCACTGCTACCATCTGGTAATCCTCTTTCCCTCAGATCAGAGTAATAGCCATTTGGATTTGTAACAATAAATGGAACTCTGCCTTTTTAAAAAAATACAACTAAAAACTAGTGTCTACCTTGTCGTGCTGCAGTCCCATAAAATATTATGTGGATACAGTGGAGAGTTAAAAAGCTACAGAGCAATGGCACAGTGGTCTGAGGACAAGGACACTGTAGACATAACATTTAGCATTTGCGGGGGTGAACATCAGTATACCAGGAAGCACAGAAAGTGAGCACTGGGGGTTTCTGTAACTAAACAAACATTAGCAATTGTGAGCTGAAAGAAAGAGACACTGAACAGTACTGCTCTGGGTAGGTAACGTATTTGTTACACCAAAATAACATGCAACTAAATCCCCTTAACACCCATATTAATTCACTACAAACTGAGTTGCGGTACACTGCATGAGAACAGGTAAGAGAAATATAACATGGTGAGAACACATCAAAGTTGTCCATTTCATCAATTACTTGTTGATTTAGGGCAGTGATTCTCAAACTTTTGTACTGGTGACCCGTTTCACACAGCACACCTCTGAGTGCAACCCCCTTATAAATTAAAAACACTTTTTTTATATTTAACACTATTATAAAGGCTGGAGGTTAAGTGGGGTTTGGGATGGACAGCTCGTGACCTCCCATGTAATAACCTTGTGACCCCCTGAGGGGTCACGATGCCCAGCTTGAGAACCCCTGATTTAGGGCATGTCTACGTGGCAAGTTAGTGCACAGCAAGATGGGGTGTAAATCTACAAGTCCCTAGCCTGCCATGCCCTTCCCTGATTAGGGGGTAGGGCTTCTCTGATTAGAGGGCTCATAAAGGCAGCCAAGTGGCAGGCCAGGGGCACAGGAGCCAGCAAACAGAGCTAAAATAGGAGAGTTTATAGTGGAATTTGTAAAGGGGCGTTTGGAAGAGGCAGCCTGTGTTGCTCTTTCTGTAGGTGTGGATGTTTTTCTTGGCAAAACCTTAAGAGGGAAGGCTATGACAGCTACAGCGGCAGAAGTGGTAGTGACCCAAGGAATGGACGATACAATGAAGATTAGGCAAATATAACCTAGATTGAGCTAATATAAGATGGGTGCATAACTGGTTGGAAAACCATTCTCAGAAAGTAATTATCAGTGGTTCACAGTCAAGCTGGAAACAAAGCAAGCGGGGTCCCACGGGGATCAGTCCTGGGTCTGGTTCTGTTCAACAATTTAGATAATGGCACAGAGAGAACAGTTATAAATTTTGCAGATGATACCAAGCTGGGAGGGTTTGCAAGTGCTTTGGAGGATAGGATTAAAATTCAAAATGATTTGGACAAACTGGAGAAATAGTCTGAAGTAAACATAATGAAATTCAATAAGGATAAATGCAAATTACTCCACTTAGGAAGGAACAATCAGCTGCACGTATACAAAATGGGAAATGAGTGGCTAGGAAGGAGTACTGTGAAAAGGGATCTGGCAGTCATACTGGATCACAAGCTAAATATGAATCAACAGTGTAACACTGTTGGGGGGAAAAAAAAGGAAACCTCATTCTGGGGTGTATTAGCAGGAGTGTTGCAAGCAAGACACAAGAAGCAATTCTTCCACTTTACTCTGCACTGAGATAAGGCCACAACTGGAGTTCTGGGTCCAGTTCTAGATGCCACATTTCAGGAAAGATGTTCACAAATTGGAGACAATCCAGAGGTCTAGAAAACACGACCTATAAGGAAAGATTGAAAAAATTGGGTTTGTTTAGAGAAGACTGAGGGGGGACATAAGTTTTAAAGTATATAAAAGCTTGGTACAAGGAGGAAGGAGAAATATTGTTTTCATTAACCTCTGAGGATAGGACAAGAAGCAATGGGCTTAAATTACAGCACGGGTGGTTTAGGTTAAACATTAAGAAAAAACTACCTAACTGTCAAGGTGGTTAAACACTGGAATAAATTGTCTAGAGTGGTTGTGAAATCTCCGTCATTGGAGGTTTTTAAGAGCAGGTTAGACAAACACCTGTCAGGGATGGTCTAGATAATACTTAGTCCTGCCTGGAGTTCAGGGGACTGGACTGGAAGACTTCTTGAGGTTCCTTCTCATCCTTTGGTTCTATGATGACTTGATGTAGCTGCAGGATGTACATTATCATTAAATGGGTACCTGAAAGATGCTTTGTTTGTATGAAGTGCCACCTGACAAGATCTGAAGGGAAAAGAAGATCAAAGGTTTGGAGAGGCACCTAGAAACTATGGCTGAGTTTGAAAGGGGATATGAATGGATGATGGAGGGAAGAAGAGAGAAGGCTGAAGGGAAAACTCAAGACTCTTGCAGATGCAAGTTGGACTGGAGAACTGTGAAGGTAGACTGCTGGATGAGGAAAGTGGCCAGTTGCTGCATGTAATTACAAGAAGTAGGCAAAGGAAAAGACCAGTTGGTGAAGGAGAAATAGAGGTCAGTATCAGGTTTGCTGAGTTGGACAATGAAGGGGTGTAGCATGCAGTAACAGAAGGTTTGAGCACAGGGAAGAAGAGAAGAGTGCTAGCCCTACAATAAGAGAAGAGCGGCTAGCTCTACAGTAAGAGGGGAAGAGTCAATGGAGATAACCAGAGTTATCTGATTTTCCTTTAAGCAGGTACAAATGAAACTGCTAGATTCTAACTGGAATGCATCAAGGGGACCATGCCAGACTGGAGAAGATGCTTAAAGAAATGGAGGCTCAGGTGATCTTCAGTGGGATTTTATTTGTTCCTAGAGGAGGAGAGCAAAAGCGAGACAAGATTATGATGATCAAAAAGATGCATCAGACAATTTGCTATAGGCTTTGGGATGTTCAACCACTGAAAGGCATTTATGGACAGAGGACTGTTCTCATGGGATGGACTTCACATGAATAGGGAGGGAAATAAGACTTCTGGGATGGAGGTTGACATAACTGATTAAAAGAGCTTTAAAACTAGGAATTTGGGACAGACAGCTGGGAGATGCTCATGTAATCTCCATGCCTGATATCAATACTGAGTGGGAGGAAAATCTTGTGAGAGAGGATATAGCAGTGGAGAAATGAACAACAAAGGGTAGAAGAAGGGAAATGAAGAAGAAAGACAGTGCCAATACCAATGACACTGTCAGGTAGGGGATACCGGCAGTAGAGTGACTGTAGTTAATAGGACGAGGAATCTGGGCAAAGCCAAGCAGAAACAACTAAGATGTCTGTACACCAGTGCAAGGAGCCTGGCTAACAAAATGTAGGAACTAGAATCACTGGTACAGGAAGGTAAAACCAGATATTTCAGGGATAACAAAAACATGATGGAATAGTAGTTATGATTGGACTACAGGTATTCTGTTCAGAAATAAAGGTAAAGGTGGTAGAGTAGCATTATATATTAATGCTAAGTAGACTAAAGAAATTGGAAGTGATGTGATGGATAAAATGGAATCTGTTTGTGTCAAAATCACTTTTGGGGAAGAAAGCTAACAGAGATTCCACTGGGATAATGCTTGGTGTATGCTACAGACCTCCAGTATCCAATCTGGAATATGGATAGAGACCTATTTAATATTTTAATGAAATAAATAATATTGGAATTGTGTGCTTATGGGAGATTTTAATTTTCCAGATGCAGATTGGAAGACAAGTGCTACTAATAATGGTAGGACCCAGATATACCTTGATGTGATAGCTGACAGGTTTCTTTACCGAAGAGACACCAAACCAACAAGAGGTGATGACATTTTTGATTTAATATTGATAAGTAGTGAGGACCTCATAGAAGAACTGGTTGTAGAGGACAAGTTGGTTTGAGTGATCCTGAGCTAATTCAGCTTAAAATAAGTGGAAGGATAAAGAAAAGTCTGTAACTTGGGTCCTTCATTTCAAAAGGGCAAACTTTTTTTAAAAAATAAGGGAAATACTTAGGCAAGGGGACTGGACTGAAGAACTAAAAGATTTGAATGTGGAGGAGACTTAGTTTGAGACTTTGACTTGCAGTAATTCTATCTGATGCTTAAATCCCAAGCAAGGGGGAAAAATTATAGGGAAGGGTTGCAGACTAAACTGGATGAACAAACATCTCAAACAGGTTAATAAGAGAAAACCGAAAGCTTACAAGGAATGGAAGGTGGGATGAAACAGCAAGGAAAGCTACCTCTTGGAGGTCAAAAAATTGTAGAGAAAAAGTGAGAACAGCCAAAAGCAGAGTTGAAAAAGAAATGAATAGGACTGGTAAAAGTATTTTAGCCATATAAATAAAAAGAAAACAAGGAAAGAAAAAGTGGGACCAGTAAGCACTGATGATGGGGTGGAAATTAAAGATAATCTAGGCATGGCCCTTGTGACACTGCATGTCATATTCTTCATAATTGTATGATTATGATATAATTATGATCCATTTTGTTGAAAGTATGTCTTTCAGGTCAGGTGTCTATGGAAAAAGAATGATTTGCTAAATATAATTATCTTATTTGTGTGCATATACCATTTTTGTAGTTATGAATATTGACTATATATCTTTATTTCAAATGTGGCTACACCTGGATAAAACCCACTAGGCAAAAGGCTTCCAGTCTAGACAGCTGGTTCTGAAAGGCCTATTCAGGGTAATGGGCCATTAGGAAAAAACAAAAACCTTAGGAAAAGCTTATCCCTGACCTGATGAGCCTTCCTGAGAATACTCCAGACAGCCTGTAAGTAATGGCTGCTATGATACCTGTATTTTCCCCAAAACTGGCTGTGAACTATTTTTGGAACAATGAGTTACTGTAATGTGTTAAAGCTATATAAGGTGGGGTGTAACATCATCTAGTGGCCTCACTACACATACAAGAGAACACCTGGACACACCTGACGAAAAAAGACTGACCTGGGGGTAGTGCTGGGCCCAGGCTAAAAGGATTTCTAGCCTGTGTATGGAAACCTGGTGTACTGCTTGTATCATCAGCCAGGGTAAGATATTACTAATTCATATCCAATCTTTCTAGTATTTTAGGCTTACTTTGCTGTTTTGTTTATTTAGCAGGCAATGCGCTTTGATCTGTTTGCTATCACTTAGAATCTATCTTTTGTAGTTAATAAACTTGTTTTATGCTTTATCTAAATCACTGTGCCTTTAAGTATAGTGTCAAGAAAAAATCTCAGCTAGGTTAACACAACTTTATTGCATATTCTTCTACACATTGAGGGAGGGGTGAACTATTTATGAGCTTACATTGCACAAATCCCTGTGCAGTGCAAGACAGTATAATTTTGGGTTCATACTCCAGTGAGGGGTGCGTGCCTGAGGAGCTGGGAGTTATCTTGTCTGTAGCTTCTCTAGTGTTGGTTCATGCAGTGGCTGGCCAAAGTCTGCATGTAACTGCTGATGGGTATGTCTCTGCCTGTGTGAATGCTGGTGGAAGTGTTGAACTGCAAACGGTCCACAGCTTGTCAAAGCAGCACAGTGCTGAGAGGGAGCCCAGGCTGGAGAGTCAGACGGCTCAGTGATACCCCAGTTCCAGGTAGCACCCCGGGGGGAACCTGTCACAACCTTACACCTAAACAATGACTTTGGCTCCATTTTTAATCAGTGTAATGAGGAGATTATGGGTGTGACCATGTGACTAATGGAAATGAGTATATGGAAGTAGAAATTTCCACACCCGAGGTGGAAGTCAAACTCAAACATCTTAATAGAACAAAATCAGGGGGCCCAGATAATCTCCATCCAAGAATATTAAGGGATCTGGCACATGAAATTGCAAGCCTAACAGCAAGGATTTTTATGAATCTGTAAACTCTGGAGTCATACGGTATGAGTGGAGAATTGCTAATATAGTACCTATTTTTAAGAAAGGGGAAAAAATGATCCAGGAAACTACAGGCCTGTTAGTTTGACTCCGTTATATGTGAGATCTTGAAACAAAATTTGAAGGAGAAAGTAGTTAAAGACATAGAAGTAAATGGCAATTTGGATTAAATACAACATGGTTTTACAAAAGGTAGATCGAGGCAGAGTAAACTAATCTCTTTCTTTGAGATAACTAATTTTTTAGATAAAGGAAATGCAGTAGATCTAATCAGTAAGGCATTTGATACATGGGATATTATTTAGTTAAACTGGAGAAGCTGGGAATTAATATGAGAATTGAAAGGTGGGTAAGGAACTGGTTAAAGGGGAGACTACAACAAGTCATACTAAAAGGTGAACTGTCCAGCTGGAGGGAGGTTATTAGTGGAGTTCCTCAGGGATCAGTCTTTGGGCTAATGTTAATTAACATTTTCATTAATGACCTTGGCACAAAAAAGGGAGTGTGCTAATAAAATGTGTATGACACAAAGTTGGGAGATATTGCTAATACAGTGGAGGACTGGAATATCATATAAGAAGATTTGGATGACCTTGAAAACTGGAGTAATAGAAATGGGATGAAATGTAATGGTGCAAAGAGCAAGGTCATGCATTTAGGGACTAACAAGAAGAATTTTTGTTATAAGCTGGGGACATATCAGTTGGAAGCATCAGAGGAGAAAGACCTGGGTGT
This sequence comes from Chrysemys picta bellii, assembly GCF_011386835.1. Taxonomy (NCBI): domain Eukaryota; kingdom Metazoa; phylum Chordata; order Testudines; family Emydidae; genus Chrysemys; species Chrysemys picta. The sequence goes on along the minus strand of NC_088793.1, from coordinate 137,125,399 downwards.
AGTGGTCGATCCCGGGATGACTCTGAGCCGCCAGCATGATGTAGCCAGGGAAAAAGCCAATGCAACCCTAGAATGCATCAGGTGAGGTATTTCCAGCAGAAAGAGAGAAGTGTTATTTCCATTATATACCTCATCTGGAATACTGTGTGCAATTCTGATGTCCCATGTTTAAGAAAGATGAATTCAAACTGGAACAGATGCAGAGGAGGGCTACTAGGATGATCAGAGGAATGGAGAATGTAAGGAGCTTGGCTTGTTTAGCCTAACCAAATGAAGGCTGAGGAGAGATATGATTGCTTTCTATAAATACATCAGAGGGATAAACACCAGGGAGCGAGAGGAGTTATTTAAGTTCAGGGCCAGTGTTGGCATGAGAACAAATGGATATCAACAAGTTTAGGCTGTAAATTAGATGAAGGTTTCTAACCATCAGAGGAGTGAAGTTCTGGAACAACCTCCTAAGGGGAACACTAAGGACAAAAAATATCCTAATTGGTTTGAAGTCTGAGCTTGATAAGTTTATGGAGGGGATGGTATGATGAGATTGCCTACAGTGGTATGTGGCCCATCTGTGACTGCTAGTAGCACGTATCACCAGTGCCTGGAGACGGGACACTAGATGGGGAAAACTTTGAGTTACTACAGTGAATTATTTCCCAGGTGTCTGTCTGGAGGGTTTTGCGACATGCTCAGGGTCTAACTGATCACCATATTTGGGATCAGGAAGGAATTTTCCACCAGATCAGATTGGCAGAGACCCTGGGGGGGTTTCACTTTCCTATGGGGCATGAGTCACTTGCAGGTTTGAACTAGAGTAAATGGTGGATTCTTAGTAACTTTAATCTTTAAATGATAATTTGAGGACTTCAGTAACTCAGCCAGAGGCTATGGGTCTATTAGAGGAGTGGGTGAGGTTCTGCGGCCTGCGATGTGCAGGAGGTCAGACTAGACGATTACGATGATCCCTTCTGGCCTTAAAGTCTGAGTCTAAATGGTCATGTGGACCCTCTTACCGCACACCAAAACGTCAATAGTTGCACTATGGAACTTCTGGAGCAGCATCCGTATGGTCAGTTAATGCATAACAGACTAAAGCACTGTATATTTATATTCCAGCTTGCTGCACACAAACTTCCCATATAGACAAGCCCTAAGATGTTATGCCACCTAAGCTTTCTTTCATTATTCATATTGTATCCATGGTACTGAGTACTAAGGACTTGATTGTATCATAATTTATATTCAATAAAACGCACAAGAAATTTCTTAGATGTTTTTTATAATGCATCATTGCTTTAGCATGAAAACTGTGATGATTTTACTCTCAAAAGATAAAATTCTTAAATGTGCCAAAGTTAGGGTTTCAAATCCATATTTAGAGGAGAATTTCAGGATCAACTTTCAATGGGAGTTGAACACTTAGCTTCCTACTGTACTCTTGAAAATTCTATCCTTTGCCAGCACAGCAGACTTGATTTTCAGAGGTGCTGAATACCTGAAACTTCTATTGAAGTCATTGTGAATTGTGGGTGCTCAGCACTTCTGCAAATCAGGCCAATTTTATTTAAATGCCTAAATATGGATTTAGGTGTCTGACTTTAAGCATCCAGGTTTGAATATTTTGGCCAAGATTCATAAAATCATTCCAAACTCTGACATTAAAAAAATCAATTTTAACTAAATTGTGAAGGGCAAAGGGAAGTTGAGAGGTAAGGGAGTTGCGGATACTTTCAGAGCTAAAATTACCTATGGATGGCTCTTTTGAACCATAATCACTTTGCTACGCATCAACATTTGCCTGGCTTTCAGGAGCAGAAAGGGTGCTCAAATCCCAAGAGACGGTCATTCTGATTTGGGCTTGCATTTCTAATAGTCTATGCTTTCCTAATCAGCCACTTGCTTACCTTCATTCCTGTTTTTATACTCTGGGACATCTCTTCCTCAAAATGTACCAATACAATCAGTACTACTCCTCATCTGGATTCTGAGTGAATGCACATTAACTGCAATATTTAAGCATTCAATAAACCTATCAACATTATGTTATCTGTGCCTTGAGCTCTACGGGAAACACTAACTCTGCAGCTGTAGAATATTAAGCACAAGTAGCTCAAAGATGAGTGTTTTGATGGGTCTTATAAATGTCTGTCCTTTACTATGGATGTACACACAAGTGGTGGTGTCTTTCAGTGAAAAGGTGGAGGTAAATTGCTTCAGACAAGGAGGAAAAAAAGCTTAATTAATGAAATAGAGGAAACATCTTCCCCGATGTAAAGTGTCAGCAGAAAGCAACAGATTCAGTTCCAGTGACCTTATGAGAATAGAGTAGCTAGGAAAGAAGTATTAAATGGTACAGTTATTCCTTAGTAGGAATAATCTCTGCATTATATGAATTGGGTGAATAAATTTGTCCTTGAAACCTCTCTTCTCCCTAACACTGAATTTGGTTTACTTGAAGAATGTAAAAAGCTCTTCTAGGAGATATTCTGTGGACTAGAAATACAATATGCCATACTTATTAAGGGTGCAAGTGCTGTGAAATGATGAGAAATCCTATCTTGCTCTGACTGAAGTCACTGGAAATGCTGCCATTGACTCTAATGCGTGTTAGGCATATACATGTTTTTGACAATCCCACCAGGTGCTTAAATATCTTTAAAAATCTGACTTTAGGTACTTTGCTGGAATGGGACCCTATATGATAAATATCACTGGGCAACTTCTCATCTATAAAAATCAGCTCCTGAAACAGGGCAGCTCAGCGTTAGCTAGATACAATCAATGATATCCACTGGCTTTTTTCCCCTCCCTTCACTGAAACTGCAGGGCAAAGTTCAACAGCTGCTGTTCAGCCAGAAAGAAATTGAGAAATTACAGTTGGTGGTATGAGGCCAGCTGGTCAAATTTTAGCTGAAACAATTTTTTCCTAAGAGTTCCTAGATATGACCAAGGGTTGGTGACTCAGGATGATGTGCAGAGACTGTCAGCACTAAGTAACAAAAAGCCCTAGGGTAACAAACATGTGTTGTTCCAGGGTAGGTTTCTGGGTTACATTTCTCCCTGTTACCTGACTAGAGTTTTCTAATATTGCGAGTTATCTAAGAGCTAGGGTGCAATTAACACTTTCCTGCATAATAATAAAAAAAACCCACCGATTAAATGGTGTAACGTCTCTCATGATAAAGAGACAGGACGTAAATGTACTAAACCCACAGGTGTTCTTTTTTTCTTGAAACTGCTGGTCATACTCAGACAACAGTGCTCCCTGGCTCTTGAGTTCACAGAGTGAAGAACGCAGCCTGTGTGGCACCGTGTCACTACATGGGGCATGTTTAAGTCCTGAGCTGGGTTCAGCGATCATGGAATGGATGGATGACTACTCAACAAACAGGTTGTGTGCAGAGAACTTTGTGGGGCACTGTGAGAAATGGAATTCAATCGTCCTCAGGGTCCTGCAGCATAACCCCTCCACAGTCTTTATTCTGGACCTGGGGCTGGAATAGAATTTGCACTATAACATCTGCAGCCTCACTACCATGCATCTCTCAACTATGCAGGAGTTTGGGGCCAGTGGATGTGTGTAGGTGCAAAGGTAGTGGCTCTTGGCCTGTCCACACTTGTCCTTTCACTTGGCCCTATTCAGAGCCACACTGGGCAGCCTGGAGATACTGCAAGGGCCATGCTCCACACGTTTGTTCAGGCCATGTCCACCCCACTTGGAGTGCTTTGCATGATCTCTCCATTCTAACATAATTTTCACTAAGAATTAGCAACGAACTTTTTTTTTTTTTTAAATATGCAGCTTACTTTCCACAAGGTTTAGTCACACACACGGTCTCTAAAGTATGAGATCACATGTGAGAGTCCTGCTACAAGACTTTGACACATATTACTTCATCTAGAGTTTTTAAAATCTATTGCTACCAGTTGGTCAGTGTTACCAAGCCTAGCAACTCATTTTTTTTTTTTGTTGCCATAAAATTTACGGTCCCTATCAATGGGCTGACTGCCTCCCAAGTGCCCCCTCATGGACTGAGGTCACTCTGTGGGCATGCTACCTACCTTTCCCACTTCTTCAGCTCTGGGCCCTTTAAATCAAACTATGGCTATTGCCACACTACAACTTAAATTGACATACATTATGTCACTTGGGGTGTGAATCAGCCGCCCTCCTGAGCAGCGTAACTTATGCTGATTTAAGCGCTGGTGTGGACAGCGCTATGCCGACAGGAGAGCTTCTCCCACCAACATAGCTACTGCCGCTCACGGGGGCTGGAGTAATTAACCTGACAGGAGAGCTCTCTCCTGTCGACTTAGAGCAGCTTCACTAGAGATCTTACAGTGGCACATACATGCAGCTGCACTGCTGTAAGACCTCTAGTGTAGCCACAGCCTGCGAAACAGCTCTTCTCTGGTTCTGCCATCCCCCGTTGTTGGGGCTGGATTTATTAAAATAATAAAATCATTCCCAAAATAAAGTTCTCAAATCTTCAGCAAGTCTACACTCCAAGGCCTTCTCTATCTGAAGCCTTTTCCCCTGAGCACTCAGGGGTCTCAGCTGGAGCCTATTTTCTCCCAGCAGCCATTCCCTGCATTAGCAGGCCTCTGTTAAAGTCTCTCATTCCAGCTTTACTCTGGTTGTCTCTCTCCCTGATCATCCCCCTCTACACTCCCTTCTACTCTTTGTAGGGAGATTAGCGCTCTACACTTAGTTGGTTCTACTAATTAAACCCCACACCTCATCTCAGGTATGGCAGACAGATCTAATTGGACAGAATTGGTACCTCCAGGCCTCTGACCCATTACAGCCCCACTTCAGAAAGCAGTTAAATTTAAGCACATGCTTAAATCCTGTTGTCTTCCTGTATTGGACCCTATATATTTAGAGAAGTATGTTTCCCACATATACCACAAACATAATCATGATTCATGGAGACTGAAAAGTAAACTAACATGAGTTTAATGTTGCAAAACTTTTAAACTAAACACAGGGTTTTTTTTTGATTGAATCATTGTTTAGATACAGGTGCTTTTGGGATCCCAGTGAAATAATTCAGGCTGATTTTTCACGTTCACTGTTGACATCTATCACAGCGTATATATTTAAAACACAACAACTTTGTTTAAAAAAAATATGTTGCAACAGTCTCTTATGACTGCAGATGTCAAAATGTCACATTTATATTAGCTGGTACTCTTTGGAGTTTTCACAAACTACAGAACCACTGTACCACACACTCTAAAACTGTTAAAGTAATGGTAAAATTATTGTGTATATAATTCACAGAGAGCCAAATTCTATCACTGCTATTCAAACTGAGTAGTACCTAACTGCACAACTAGTCCATTGAAAGCAATCATCTGATTCTGCAGATTATACAGTTTAATGAATTGCAGGAAGAATAAGATAAACACTAGAGACAGCGGCAATACTATTTTCCAGTATTCAAAACAAATTATTTGAAAGTGTTGCCATTTTCCATTGAGGGCTGGACTGTGACTGTGTGGTATAGCCCTTTGTTAGCGACACAGCAGGGTCACACCATGCCACAGAGAGTACTGGAGTTTGAATGCCTCCCAGAGTTCCCCAGTGCACTAGATTGAGAGCAAACTGCTACAGCCCTTTAACAGGGTGTAGGGTACTCCTCTATATGTGCTTCTGTTGGCTAGCACATGGATGGTGTGAAGACACCACTCCAACTACTCCTCAACCCCTGCTGATTCCTTTTAGGGTGGTATGTCCCCAACTGTGAGGCACCTAAGAAGCAATCTAGGGCTTCAAATTTGGCTGACTCTTACCTAGACTAAACCAGTTTCGGGGGAGGCTGCTAACTAACTCCCTGTCTCCAACTGTGTGACCACACAATGATTAGCCATTAGCTAGCCCTGAATAAAGTGTTACACAAATCATACTGAGCCAGCTAAAGCACTGCTTGAATATTGCAAAATACAATTAGTCAGGTAATTTACCTGGCAAATAGTGGCAAAATTTACATAATGTATTTGACAAATAATTTTCAATTAGAACTAATGAATACATTTGGCCAACTTCTGCTCTCACACACCTGGAGTAGGTCCATTGAAATCAGTGGAATTCCACCTCTTTGCATTGGGTCTCAATTTGAATGTTACATTAAAATTTTAGTCATTCAATACAAAGTGTTTTAGCTTTGTAAATCTCAAAATCTTTCAATATTATTTGTGTACATCATCACTTCAGGGCTTTGGGAAATCTAAAATTAACTGGCATACTTGCAATTCCTGATAGAGTTCTGTCTGCAATGTATTTGTATAAACTATGGAAAAAAATTAAAAACCATTCAAAGGGTTGTTATTCTTTTGTCTCTGCTCAGTGGATTTTGCTTTTAGATGTGCCTCAGGCCAGAACTAATGAAAGTTGTGCAGGTCAAAAGGAAGGATAAAAACACACCTAGGTGACTAAATTGTTCACTTAGTTCTGAAAGACAGCCACTTGATGGAACAGTTAATTTCTTGACATCAGAAGCAGGTTGTAGGTAGAGTTGGTCTTAAACCAGAATTTTTGTTCTGTGGGAAATATCAACAGTTCAAAATTTGTTTTCCTTCCAAATCAGAACAGAAAGCCAAAAGGTCTAAATATCCCACTAAATAGATGTTTTGAAAAAGTTCTAACCATAAAATTGTTTGGATAATGCCAAAAAGTTATAAGACAATATAGATTAAATAATATATCAAAATATTTAATATACTGTACATATAAAATAATTGAACTAATAAACTCATAATGAAATGTTTCAATATTATCAAGAGAAGAAAGTTGACACTTTCCCCCATTGAAAACTTTATCAAAAGTCACGTGTTCCCATGAAATGTTTTCATTTTGACAAACCTGCGTTTTCAATTGTTCTGTTGAAATTTTTTCTAACAGCTCTACTTATTCGATTTCGAGCTGGGAAAGAGTTAGAATGGGTACTAGTTCTTCTAGCTACTGACTCGCAGAAAGAATCTCATTAAAAGTGTTCAGAACTGAATTTTTTCTGATTCTTGTTCTAATAAGATTTTGGTTAATGCCCTGTCAAGCACTTCTAGAGTATTGAGCTAAAAGCCCACATGGAAGAATTACACATTGGACTACAGCTAAGTACTGTCTCTCTCTCAAATCCCTATGTGTTAATAATCACCTTTTTGGAACACGCTATCGATCTGAGAGATTAATACAATTTATTATTTTATATTTTTGTGCTATTTGAAAAGGCAGAAGGTTAATGGCCAAGGGAATTAAAGAAGTAGGGCGTTAAAGGTTGTAGAGGAGATTTCTGTTTTGATACTCAAGACTAAACTATCAGGGATGATACTGGTACATTGTTCTATGCCATGATAGAGTATAACATCATGTTTAATTATACTTATAGATGCTGTCTACCACAATGTGCCACCAGGGATACAAGTATCAGTCCCACAATTATTACCTCCATTCAACATTAATTCTCATGAAAGCTTACTACTAAAGTTAGAGGAAGGCCCAAGCCAGAAAACTTGGATGAACATCTGAATCTGAACTTCTCTAAACTACAGGGGTGTTTGGATCTTGGGTTTGGTTTGGATTCATCACTATTAAAATAAAATAAGGTAACGGGATCATTTTAAGGACTACTAGACTTTGGAAGACTCTGCACTGATGCACAAGATTCAGCCACAATCTCTTCTGTGAGTAGAGGCACTGCTCCAGGCTGGCATCAATGGTACTAGCCTTATAAAAGATGTCAGGGAAGGAGTTGGTGAGGCCTACATTTTTCCTGACTGTTATCCTTTACAACTGATTTGTGTATCACATAAATGTTAACTGTTAAGGTGCATAAAAGAAAGTGAAGTCTAGTGGTCAGAACAGATAATAGGGAGCCAATATTCCTGGGCTGGACTCCTAGTGCTGACAGTGACTGAATATGGGACCTCTGGCGAGTCACTTAATCCAATGTTTTCAAAAATGCCCTACTTGAGATACCATGGGCATGGTTTCTGAAGTACTGAGCACTCAGCTCCAAATGAAGTCAACGGAGTGGGAAATACTCTGCATCTCTCAAAATCAGGACCAAGGTGTCTCAAGTTGGGCACCACAAACCTTACAATCTGTGAACATTTTTGAAACAGTTGCCTTTAATATTTTTGTGCATCACTTAGTCTATCTGGTGAACAGATAAATAAAGAAACTTTGCTTAACTGAGAAGGGTCATTTTAGCCATAATCAATCTTTGTAAAATACTCTGTAGTTATACAATTGATTCTTTACCTCTAACAATCTCAAAGTATTAATTATTTTCTTTTTTGCCTTTCATTCCAACTTTTTTTATATGAATACATGTATTGGCTAAAAGTGTAGCCAATTGTTTGGAATACACTTGTGGTTCATTATTAAAAACGTTTGAGACAAAATAACCAAACTTAGCCAAATATATTGTATAAAAACAAAACGGTACCATATGAAAAGGAGACATTCATACAATTCCAGGAAGCATTTCTTATCTCACAGCATGTTCATCTTACACAGAAGGTGTGCTTCCAAGAAAACGACCCAAAACAACCTCTATTTACAATGGGGTTGTTTAGAAGCTAAAAGCCTCCATATAGCATCTAAGATTCCATCCACTAATTTCAACTTGTTTTTCTGGTACTGTGGTATATACCCTCTTATCTTTTGTTTTGGACACAGCATTCCAGGTACTAAGAAGTATGAAGGCACCTCCTAAACTTGTACCTAGGGCAGCATATTAATACATTCTGTCTTTGACAGGCTTCCTATTTTCTAATGCCAAAGCTGAAGTGTGTATGCGTGTGAGTGTCTCTCTCTCTCTATGTCTATATCTATAGATATAGATATAGACATATGCACACACAAACACACACTGTGTGCATAATACCTATTAACATGGTGTATACTATGCCTAACACTATGTATGGGTAACACATTATATAGGCTACAGCTTCCATAAGCCAGCCTCAACAACAGTCCTCTATGAATTGAACATATAATTTACAAATCTGGAAAATCCATCACAACTATCCCAAGTCATCCCTTTGTGATGAAGGCTATGAGTACAAGGGTATCAAGCAGGTGAAAACCATGATATTGTGCTATTTCTGTATTTAAACAGTACATTTCTTCCTGGGGTCAATTACTTCAGATCTTTGAAATCCCTGCTAAATCATCCTTGGCAATCATGCCAACTTATTTCTGCTGGGACTTTGCTTTGTAGTGTGGGAGGAAACTTCTGCCCAGACTGACATAATTCTATTAACTCAAAATTGAAAGACAACGGTAAACTCCTGCCTAGCCAACCAATTTGTTCCAACCAAAGCAGGGTTCTGGTAAAAGCTTTTCCCTCTCTGACTCCTGAAAAGTCACAGTAACAGGGCCCCATCAGGTCCTGAAAGGAAAGTGCACACAAGTTTACAAACTATGGACAAAATTCCTCACTTTGCAGAAAGTAGCAAAAGGCTTATTCAGCACCTAAATGCCACTAAGGCCTAATCTAGTGGACACAGACCCTGTACACTGTCCCTCCTCCCACTACGCACCTGCATAACAGCCAGCAGTTACACTATCTCATTTGTGGGTTTCAAACCTTTATTCAGGTGCGTCGTTACGGACTTCATAGTTAACTTTATGCACTGAGGCTTGACATTATTGGCCAGAGTGCTCCAGGAACTGCAGGTGAGGCACAGCACCTCCCTCTAGGTGCTCTGTTTATTAACTTAATGAAATAAACTATGGCATATTATCAATATATGATTTTTAAAGCCTTGTAACTTGGTCAAGTCCAAACCAGTTTATTCCAGAACAAACAAACAAACAAACAAATAAAAATGGAGGCACCACTCCTCAGCGAGGGCTATTTCTCTGCCAAATTTCATCTCAAGATATTTTGGCAGTAAAACTATGCAAAACAGGATACATGGGTTTGTTTTAATAATGGCAACCGGGCAATGAACCCCGCTGTTGCCCCCTCGAGCCCTCTGTGCCGGCAACAATATCATGGTAGGAGTCTACTACCGACCACCTAACCAGGAAGAGGTGGATGAGGCTTTTTTTAAACAACTAACAAAATCATCAAAAGCACAGGACTTGGTGGTGATGGGAGACTTCAACTATCCAGACATCTGTTAGGAAAATAATACTATAGGGCAAAAATTATCCAACAAGTTCTTGGAATGTATTGGAGATTTTTTTTTTATTTCAGAAGGTGGAGAAAGCTACTAGGGGTAGGCTGTTCTAGATTTGATATTGACAAATATGGAGGAACTACCTGAGAATTTGAAAGTGGAAGGCAGTTTAGGTAGAGTTCATGATTCTAAGGAATGGTAGAAAGGGAAAACAGCACAATAAAGACAACGGATTTCCAGAAGGCAGACTTTAACAAACTCAGGGAGTTGGTAGATAAGATCCCATGGGAAATGAGTCTAAGTGGAAAAACAGTTCAAGAGAGTTGGCAGTTTTTAAACAGACATTATTAAGGACACAACAGCAAACTATCCCACTGTGTAGGAAAGACGAAGTATGACAAGAGATCACCCTGGCTTAACCAGGAGATCTTCAATAATCTGAAACTCAAAGAAGAGTCCTAAAAAAGTGGAAACTAGGTCAAATTGCAAAGGATGAATATAAACAAATAACACAAGCATGTAGGGACAAAATTAGAAAGGCCAAGGCACAAAACAAGATCAAACTATCTAGAGACATAAAGGGTAACAAGAAAACATTCAACAAAAACTTTAGAAGCAAGAGGAAGACCAAGGACAGGGAAGGCCCATTACTCCTGCGGGTGGGGTGGTGAAACAATAGTAGAAAATGTGGAAATGGCAGAAGTGCTAAATGACTTTTTTTGTTCTGTTTTTCCCAAAAAAGGTTAGTAGAGATTGGACTACTATAGTCTAACATAGTTAATGCCAGTGAAAATGAGGTAGGATCAGAGGCTAAAACAGGGAAAGAACAAGTTAAACATTACTTAGACAAGTTAGATATCTTCAAGTCACCAAGGCCTGATGAAATACATCCTAGAATAGTCAAGGAGCTGACTGAGGACATATCTGAGCCATTAGCAATTATCTTCAAAAAGTCATGGAAGACGGGAGAGATTCCAGAGGACTGGAAGAAGGCAAATATAGTGCCAATCTATAAAAAGGGAAATAAGGACAACCTGGGGGATTACAGACCAGTCAGTTTAACTTCAGTTACCGGAAAGACAATGGAGTAAATAACTAAGCAATCAATTTGCAAACATCTAGAAGAAAATAAGTTGATAAGTAACAATCAGCATGGATTTGTCAAGAAGAAATAGTGTCAAACCAATCTAATAGCTTTCTTTGACAGAGTAAACAAGCCTTATGGATAAGGGGAAGCAGTAGATGTGGTGTATCTTGACTTTAGTAAGGCTTTTAATACTGACCTTCTTATAAACAAACTAGGGAAATACAACCTAAATGGAGCTACAAGGTGGGTACATAACTGATTGGAAAACCATTCCCAAAGAGTAGATATCAGTGGTTCAGTCAAGGGCATATTGAGTGGGGTCCCGCAGGGATCAATTCGGGGTCCAGTTCTGTTCAATAGCTTCATCAATGATTTAAATAATGGCTTAGAGAGTACAGTTATAAAGTCTGCAGATGATACCAAGCTGGCAGGCGTTGTGAGTGCTTTGGAGGATAGGATTAAAATTCAAAATGATCTGGACAAACTGGAGAAATGGTCTGAAGTAAACAGAATGAAATTCAATAAAGACAAATGCAAAGTACTCCACTTAGGAAGGAACAATCAGGCACACACATACAAAATAGGAAATGACTGCCTAGGAAGAAGTAGTGCAGAAAGGGATCTGGCAGTCATACTGGATCACAAGCTAAATATGCGTCAACAGTGTAACACTGTTATAAAAAAAAAGTAAACATCATTCTGGGATATATTAGCAGGAGTGTTGTAAACAAGACATGAGAAGTAATTCTTTCGCTCTACTCCATGCTGATTAGGCCTCAACTGGAATAATGTGTTCAGTTCTGGGTACCACATTTCAGGAAAGATGTGGACAAACTGGAGAAAGTCCAGAGAAGAGCAACAAAAATTATTAAAGGTCTAGAAAACATGAGTTATGAGGGAAGATTGAGGAAAAATTGGGTTTGTTTAGTCTGGAGAAGAAAAAACTGAGTGGAGATATGAGAACAATTTTCAAGTACATAAAAGTTGTTACAAGGAGGAGGGAGAAATATTGTTCTCGTAAACCTCGGATAGGACAAGAAACAATGGGCTCAAATTTCAGCGAGGGAGGTTTAGGTTGGACATTAGGAAAAAACTTCCTATATGTCAGGGTGGTTAATCACTGGAATAAATTGCCTAGAGAGGTTGTGGAATGTCCATCATTGGAGATTTTTAAGAGCAGGCTAGACAAACACTAGTCAGGGATTGTTTAGATAATATTTAGTCCTGCCATAAGTGCAGGTGACTGGACTAGGTGATCTCTTGAGGTTCCTTTCAGTCCTATGATTGTATGATTTTATATTTCTGCAGTGGTCAGTAATGCTCCCACTGTAATAATTTCTGTTTTAATAGGAAATGTGCTTCTGTTAGAATTTTTGGGAAGAACAAGACTGCCTGTACTCTATTAGACTGCGTCTTTACTTTTTGCTAAGATTAGAGTTATAGTTAGGAACAGATTTGTCAAGGTTGGCAATGTCAATTAGGGGTTAAAAAAATACTTCCTCCCCCATGCCTTTGTTAACTATAGCAGAATGCTTACCACCTCTTTATGGCTGCTATTGTTACCTACTATCATTTGTACTCATCAATTTCATTTTTATATAGACTCAAATTTTCAACATAGCAAATCACAGGAAGAAGAAATAGGAAGAATAATCCAAGTGAATAACATACCCCAGAGAATTGCTACATATAGTCATCCAACCCTAAGTATTTTATTTTCAATAAGTGTCAATGAGTTTTACCACCAAGTTTTTTAATCAGAAAAAAAATCTGTAAAATGTGCTCTCTCAAAGGGTAAGATGCAGTCTAAAAGATAGTTCTCTAGCCTTCTTGAGAGGGGGTATCCAGAAAGACACAATGCCTCCAGCAGCTCTGGGGGAATGCAGGTCAGATCAACTGCTACTGAACCCTTACACAGTCATCCTTTGGTGCTTTCCAATGTACTTCAGCACATCTGTACTATCCTTTCCCCTTCTTTCTATGTCTGAGCAGATGTGTGCCACTGTCAGTGCTAATCTCGAGTTGACCTACGCTCACAGAGTGCAAGGACTAAAACTGTGACTGGCCCTGCGTAGGGACACAAGGTAGGAGCAGAAGCATCCTTGTGTGCCTGGGCAGGTATTACAAATCTAGATCTGGATATTGTTTTGGCAACACTAGGGAAGTACCACATTACATCCAAGAAAGCCCTTTTCAAATATGTGCTTATAGGTCCATGAGAAAAATGACTTTATTTTCATAAACTGTATTTATTAGCCAAACCCTGCATGTCCTGATCTTCTCTGTAACCCACTGTTTCATGTAAAATCAAAGGTTACTTGATGGTGGGTGTACTGACATTTTCCACTGTGTTTTATTTTATAGATATTGACTTTCCTGATGTGTGGAGTTTCTAAATGGCAGTGGTGTTCTCATATGCAAAAACTAAAAGCTTTTCGCTTCTGTTAAAGAAAGTCTGTTCTCCTCCCTGAGTACCATACTCTAAGAATCTATGACATAATTCTCTTTAAAAAAATAAGGAGAAGTGCCAGTGTTGGTCAGCTCCATTTGCTTGAAGATGCTTCTTGGTTCTTTGCCAAGTTATCTTTCACTCATCCCAGTATCTCTACATCTGTGATTCACATCCCTAAGGCTTCTCCAACAGAATCCCTAAAGCTTCTAAAATCTCATTTAATACTGCAAGTGTGCTGACAGGATCTCCTAGCCAGACACAAAAAGGAGTTGATAATAGTTGTTAGGTTTTCTCTTTTCTTACCAGTAATTCCCTTCTCCAGCAATAGCAACGAAATTATATTCCTTAGGCTAATGTGGCTATTGCTTTTGAGTAAGTGTTTACTTGCATGCTATAAATGCAGGTTAAAATTTCCTTAGCATATAATATACATTTCTACCAGAGTTGCATATGAGGCTCAGGTTTGCATAGAAATTCCACATGAGGATTTATTCTTCTTTTGTAATAAACAGGGTGCCTTATTTTTGGAAAGGAAAACAATGTCAGATAATAATTACTGTGAGTTAGAAAACACTTGCATGCACTTTGTACAGATATTCAAATGTAATTGTGCATTGTCACAATTCAGGGAAACTGCACTTGCATTTCCCCACTGTGGTCTACCAAGGGCCCCCATCCTCAGGGTGCCAGCTCCCCAGCCTTTGCCTCCCCACCCACTGTTTTGCATAGTGTTAGGCAGGTGCCTGAGACATTCTCACAAGAAACGTCTTGGGCACCTAACACATCCCATCTCCAGGAGACAGGCAGAGCATATCACAAGCAGAGATAGGTGCCTCCCTGCAACCCAGATTTAGGCACCTAAATCCATGTGAGTGCACACTCCTCTCATCAGTACCTCCCATTGTTCTAATTTAGGTGGGTCCTCCCCTAGAATGTTGGCTTTTGTGGATCCCATTTTCAGGCAGCAATCTCTCCCAATTCAGGAGTTAGGCACCTAACTCAGGATTTGTCGATTCCATGACTATGAAGGCGCTAAAAATTAGGCTTTGCAATGCACAACGTCACAATGTCTGAGCCCCTTTGTGAATCCTGACAGAAGTATTTTACAAAATGTGAGATATTTATACTATTGAGATAGCTGCCCCCATGAGTAAATAGTCTAAAGTTTTCCCAAAACATGCCAATTCAGGTAAATATAACTCACTCACAAGGAACCACATGCTGCATTCAGTGCCACACAAAATCCCTACTCACTTAAATGGGAAGGTATATATGCATAAATACTGCAGGGTAACAGTTAAAGATAACGGGGCAGATCCATCTCTTACAAGACCAAGTTTATATTGACTACAAATGGAGGCACATCAGGGCTAAATTTGACCCTATGACTGCAATTTCACACTGCATTTCAAAGGAGGAAAAATGGAATGAAATTTGAAAATGCAATTATAAATATAATCCCACTACATAAATTATCTTGATGGTGTGGCTGTACTCCAGGGGCATTTTCATTTTAAATATTAACCACCCATATTAACCTGGCCATTCATTTAACTGCTTCCAATTCTTAGACAGAAAGAAAATAAATTATTTCTATGAGAGTTCTTCATCTTTGGATGCTCATCCTTTAAATTTTAATCAATCTTTCTTTGTTAATAGATGAAAACTTTTCACCACCCAGGATATAGATTCCAGGCTCAGAATTTTGGAATTCATTCTGCAACAGCCTGACATCAGTAACACCTAAAGCAGGGCAGGGAGCTGCATTCCTTACGTTATTTGGGCATCTACTGAAGCAAGGGTAAACAGAACTTTCAATCCTGTGAACTCACGTCTTGACAGGAAAATGAAAGAAGAATTTATTTTAAAATAATTGTAGTTAGGATTTAGTTTTTAATCTTAAGATCATAAAAGTTTAGGTATTTCTTTTTAAAAATGCATTTAATTTAATCTATAAACCCATATTTTCATGACACCCAACATGGTATACACTTTGATACTGCTATTTATTCATATAAAAAAAGCTGGAGATGATGGCTCAAAATATACGGCAATGGAACCATTGTTCATGAATAGATCTGTTCCAGACACACACATCCCAGAAAGATACTAATGAACAGCGGAGATCAGAGAACAGGAACAGAAAAGATTGGGAAGCAGGAGGCCTTGAATGATGAGGTGAGAGTGAAGGAGCTAAATGTGTAGAGTTTAGCTAAGCAACAATTAAGGAGGAAATAAATACTTCTAAAATATTTGAAGGGCATAAACATGTAGAATCAGGTTGTAAGGCTCTTACTTATATTAGTAAAATGAATAGTTCCATTGGAGCTGTAAGCACTACTCATAACTGCTCACTGATGCGAGTAAGAGTTTCACAGTGTGACCCTACATGTTTATATCCTTCAGAAATTTTAGTTCACAATCTATCCCCCAAAAGGGGAGGTATTAGAGGACATAGGAGAAATGAAAAATTTAAACTAAATATGTGGGGAAAATCCTCGACAGTGAGATCTACGAACCTGTGGGATGTGGAGGAAGCTGGCAAAGTGCTGAAAGTTCTTGAAACTTTGAAGATTAACAGGACAAAATACTAGAAAAGATACAATACAGAATAAGCTTTTATTAGCAGGGAGATCCAACACGTTTTATCCATCTATAATTTTTATGAGCCTATGAAAATATAATGATTTCAGATCTAATCCTAGAAAGAAATGTATTTGGCAGCTAATTTTTAGCATGATGGTTAGAATTCAGCACTAGCTAAATACGGAGACTATTGTACTGTGTTATTACAAACCATTGGAATGTGTTAATTCTTCCAGATCAAGTGTTATGTGCATCAGATACAAGTGGGAGGAAAAAGCTTCACTTTGCAACACTGGCACTTGATGCACAATAAAAATGGGATTAAAGGTTTTAGAGTTCTCATCATCTTTTGAAGGCCTATTACTTTGGTAAAAATGAAAAGGTTTACCACATCTTTTCTCATATAAATCCTGTTTTTGTGCCTCTTTTGTATTTCTAGGATGTTGTCTGTTTTTTAGCCCAGTTAAAAAACAAGATACTTTTCTATTTTCCGAAGTCTATGCTGATTTGTCTGCATTCACGTAAAACCCACAAATAACAGTAATGCATAATGATTGTTCCCCACCAATAAAGACTTATTGCTTATGGGTTCTATCCGTCTAAAATATCTTGCTTCCAAGAAGACTACAGATGCTGGCTGCACAACTGGAAACCAAGCAATGATGATGATGATAATTAAAGCGCCCCAATACTTGGATTTTTGTTTGGGAGTTACTGATGGAGTGAAAACCTGTGGTGAATGAGCTCCTGATCTCCTGCTCACCACTATTTTTTACACTGGTCCTATCCTTTCCCCTCAACTGGGGCTGTGCAGTAAATGGGAATTACTTTAGGCATACTGTTAGACCATGTACTGAACTCCAAGGGAGGAAAGAAGGATAAATCTCAGGTAGCCAGAAAGTTACCTGTCTGGTAGCAGAGGAGGAGTTACTGAAAGGCTGTCTCTCCCATAGCTCATGTATGTGGTGGGGGTAGAGGTGTAAAGGCTTTAGCTCACTGATGGCTCCATCTCTGTCAGGGCATGAAGCTTGATAGGGAAAGCTATGCCCTGCAGCAACAAAGTGAGGCTGGTGAAGATGGAGAGTATGGGTTGTCTCATCATGCGACTGCTGTTCTGAGAGGAGTTCTCATTGACTGTCAGGAGGAGGACTTTGTCATAAAGCCTCAACGGATGAAATCTTCAGTCTAGTATTAGCTTGGCCAGATGGAAGCTTATAATGGAGCTCATTCAGAGAGACTATCTTTGAGCCAGATAAGAAATTTGTCCCCTATATTAGGACAACATTCACACGAGTCCCAGCTAGGGCAGGCAGAGTCTATGATGTCACTCTAGGGAAGGGATCAGGTTTGGGCAGTCTCATATGGACAAATCTTTTTCCACTGGCCAAACTCCCACTGATTTGATAGGACAAAGACTTAGACCATGACACAAATTTAAGTATTACATTTTGGTCTCCATGTTGGAGGATGCAATTATTCAAATAACCGTTGCAAATTCAGTTAAAGAAGAAATTCATTTAAGAAGGATAATTATAACCAGTGAAAATAATTGGAGAGAGAGACTGAAACTCTGTATGTATAATGATTCAGTGCAATACCGAGCAATTGTAACATTAAAGCCAGTTAACATTGAAGAAAACTACAGAAAACTAGTAGTTGGGCTCCTAAATTAATGCAAATTTCATAAACTTTAGCTTTCTTTGGGGAATGACGTGACATTTGGTAGAGTATTACTAAGTGCAGCAGACAATAGAAAGGCTCTTTTGAGTTTAAAATTAATGCAATTTGGAAAACAAACTAGTCACTGATGATACCTCTAACTGTCTCTAATACAGTGGTTTCTAAGTACTGCAGAGCTAAATTTAGAAAGTAAGAAGGAAACGTGCTGGATCTCAAGGTAAAGTCTCCATTGTGCTCCTTATGTGTAAAATATACTCTCTGGAAACAGACAATTGTGATAGTGACTCATACAGAACAAAATATTTTCTTCCTTAAAGAATTTGCTGGGAACGTGACACTTCCTGCATCTGAGTTTTCACAGAAAAAAAAAAAAAAACTTGGCCCTAAATAGCCTTAAAAAAAATTGGTAAAGAGATATTATATTACTGGTTGACTTCTTCACAATAATAATACCTACTTCCTATACAGAGCCTTTCAATGTATATAGAAAATTGAAATTTACAAGACACTCTTGCAAATCCATATCTGCTTGTGAATTTTTGAGCTTTATTTTTATGGCCAAAATGCTTCAATGATTTTCTTTGCTGGAGAAAGTCATTTTTCAGTCATAAAAATCCTTGTTGCTAGTTTGGTCAAACACTTTTATTTCCCACACCCTTGATACACTTGTAACACACAGGGAAAATTGATCTGCTCTGCACTAAACATCATGTTTCTTCTCTACTACAGTTTGAAAAAAATGCCAGCCTCATTGAAAATACCTTATACAAAATCCCTACAATAATAAATGCCAGTGGAAAGTTATTTACAAATAGCTTAAATACATAAATACAAAGACCACACACCAAGCAAGCATTGATGGATGGGTTTTATACAGAGATGACAGTAAGTCGGTACGGCCTGGTATGGTGTACCAGCAAGACCTGGTACAGAGCAACTGTACCGGCAGGAGGCAGCTTCCCCAAGCTGGCAATTTAAAAGGGCCCTGGGCTCCGGGCAGCAGCCAGAGCCCCAGGCCCATTAAATAGCCGCCAGAGCCCCGCTGCCAGAGCCCCAGGGTAGCGGCAGCAGCCGGGAGCCCCGTGGCACAGGCGGCAATTTAAAGGGCCCAGGGATCCCGGCCGCCACCGCAGCTACCGCTACCACGGGGCTCTGGTGGTGATTTAAAGGGCCTGGGGCTCACCAGTTGCCGCTATCGCAGCCCTGGGCCCTTTAAATCTCAATTTAAAGGGCCCGGGGATTTAAAGGCCCACCTCTTCTGGTTGAGGCCCCGCCCCTTCCGGTTGAGGCCCTGCCCAAGACCCTGGATTCCTTGATTTTCCAAGACATCTGTGACTTCTGCAGTGGCTGGTGTGCATGGCCCGGGGGCCGCCTGAGCAGTTTGGGCAGTCCCCAGGCCAGGTGCACTGGCTGCTGCTGGGGCAGTCTCAGGCCTCCCGACCTCCAGCAGCAGGATTTTGGTGGTGGTGGGGCTCAGGGCTGGGGAGTGAGGTGTGGGACAGTGCTTCCCTGGAGCGGGAGGCTCCCCTCCGTCATCTCCTAGCTCCACATGCTGCCTCTGCTGGCATGCATCACCCCCGCAGCTCCCATGGCCGTGGTTCCCAGCCAATGGGAGGTGCAGAAGTGGGGGCTGGGGCAGAGCGGAGGCAGCACATGGAGCTCAGGAGCCAGGTAGGGAGCCTGCCCCAGCCCCACCAACCTTCCCCACCAGTACCCACGGCACCCCGCTACTCCCCCCAAGCACCCACGGCACCCCCCACCCTGCCCTGCACCCTCCCCCTAGGACCCACGGCTCCTCCTGGGCCGTCCCCCAAGTCCTCCATGTTTTAGTCGGGGATATATATACTACCCATGACCTGTCCATGACTTTTACTAAAAATACTAAATCGTAGCCTTATAACCAAAGTTTCATGACACACATATAATCATTGTTCTAATCCTGGTTCCTAATGGAATTTGCTGCAGCAATGTTAGTTACCTAACCTGAGAACTCACATACGACCATATTCCTTGTGCAGTCCCTTTCTGCCGGTCTTTCTACTCAACAAGTTCCCTTTCATCCTATATAATCTGTAGGAAAAGCAAGTGGAAGCACTAGCCAACAGCATCCAAAGAGGTGCCTATTGATTTGCTGGGGCCTAATTGTCCTCCATAATGATAGTGTCTTCTCTTCTTTATTCTCAATCTTTTAAGTCACAAGAATGTGCATTATTATGTTTTATCTGGCCATATTCTCTCAGGTGTTGTTTGCTCCTGCCTCAAAAAAATTCAACTATTATGTGAAAAGACATGGAACCTACACAGATTCCACCACATTGCACAAGCTAGGTGATAATTTTCCATCTGTCTGTCTATGGTACCTCTATAGCACCAAACACTGTGAAATCTAGCCACAATTTTAAACTCCCCATACCCAAAAAAGTGTAAATTAAAGGAGGCATATGTTGCTTTAACCAGTGGTCCCAATAAAGTTCTAGGAACATGCACATGGGGAGAAGTATCAGCAGGACACCTAAAGTTCTGGGGGGGGGGTATATTCTCCACCCACTTTCTGACTTTTATACAGGGCTAGTGCGTACTGGCTGAGTGCTCATGCTGAGACAGCATTGAATCTGGGACAGCATATCAGGGATGACACTTTTAGGAAAAATTAACCACTTTCTCACCAATAAAGGCTGAGGGATGCACAAGAAGTGGAACTGTAGAGGCTCAGAATCAGAGTGAAATGAAAACTATCACTTAACATTACACATACATTCTTATCAACCCTTGAGGTGCTTTTCAAGAATACAACAAAAATCAGGGAACAGAAAGAATGAAGTTTGTGGATAAGAGTGGGCTAGTTATAATGTTTCTCTCTGATCTTCATCTAAAAAAACCCCCCAAAACAAAACCCCCCACACAACAACAAAACCCCTGAAGTGAAACAGCTTTGCTTATGAAATACATCCATTAAAAAACAAAGAATGGATGCACACACCACCTTACATTCTCTCTCTTACTACTGAATCTGTCCACTGCACCATAAAACATACATGGGAACTAGCAGATGGAAACCTGCAAATGCTGTTGGGTTGCTTGCTTCAGGTTGGATTTGCTTTCAGCCTGAAGTTCATCTGCATATGAACTCCCAAAGTTGATCTGAACTCAAGCATAAAATCAGTTTTCTGGTTCAGTGCATAAGTGGTGCCAGTGCACATCATTTTTTATCACTTGTTACTTTATTTTTTCAGCTGCAAGTCCATGTTAAAATTACACAGAAAATGGTAGATGTGTGAGAATACTTTGCAAACAGTTAAGGATATGTTAGTTGCTTCTATTGTTCTTGCAAGAACTGAATTAAGGCTAAAGAAATGCCATCTAAACAGTAGTACATCAAATGGCAGACAATCCACGCATCTAGTGTTTACAAAAATCAAATGCACAATATAAAATATTAATTTCAAACTGACATGCATGTCATCCCTTCATAATACTGATTCAGGGGGAAATTCATCTCTCTGCGGAGGGCCAGCGCAAAGTCTGTGCATCAGTTAAGACCCACTAAAGCTCTGAAAATTAGATTTAAGTGCCTTCATAGGACTAGTGCTGGCCCTCTCTTTGGGAGTCTATTTCACCTTTAAGGAATACTTTCTCTGAAGCATTGCCTGCATATGCCTTAACCTAAATACACTCAATCTCAGAAAACACCAATTCTTTATAGTAGTTTTTATTCTTATAAAGTGCCCTTCCTCCTAGAGAATCTTATTTAAGAAGCGTATTTATTCTGTTTGTAAATATGCTTTGAATTCCTTGTATTAATTAAAAGTCTTCATATAACAGCAATATATCTATAATAGAGATGGTTCAAAAACATGAAAAAGCCTTGCAGTTTTTCATCCAAAATGTTTTTCAATTAAAATGATATGATCACCTATAATTATTACTGAATAAGACTAAAAAAATTCCAATAATTGGATTTAAATATAAATAAATAAATACTCAATCAATCTTTGGAATTAGGAACTCACTCATCACAGAAGATAACACTTTTGTGGATTTAGGATTCTGAATGTCAGTAGTGACTCTTATAAGAACAATTTTTTTTAAAAAAGTGTGTTTGCTTTCTTAATCTTGAGAATCTACAAGAGCTACAAATAGTGAATATTACTTAGTGAAAAAACAGTTGTAATTTTTCCTCTACCCGCAGGGGCTGAACAAACATTCTAGTCCAGTTTGCGTAGATTGAGTCTCAACTTTAAATTGTTTAGACCCAGGAATTTCTTTAATTTCATAGACCTAGGCAAGTTCATGCTTTGCAAGAAACACTTGAGATAAACCAGAAACATATTTGAAGTCTCTGTAAAACCACTTAAATTCAAAGAAATGTAACACTTATGTTACCTATAATATATGTTATTTCATTATATGTTATTTAGATTGGAAGCTCTTTGGGATAAAGACTGTCTCTTTGTTCTGTGTTTCTACTGTGCCTCACACAATGTGGTCCTGGTCCACGGCTAAGGCTCCTACATGCTATTTAAATATAAATAAATGAATACATTAAACAAAAATAACAACACTATTAGTCAGACATAACCATGCATTTTCCATAATGGGTTATTGTGTTTCTGTTCACTCAATAGATTTTACCAATTTTTTTGTATAAAATACACCAGAAGACTTAGGCCCTGATCCTACGTGAAACTGTGGGTATCACTGGAATGAAGAAGGTGAGGCCAAGCTTCCCCTGCACTCCCTCAAGTCTTGGTTGCCATAAAAAACTGTTTTGGTCTCTGACAAATGTCATATGTCAAAACAGCCTTCAGACCACTTGAAACAGAATTGGGAGCTGGAGATGCTCAGGAACTCAGAAAACCAATTCCTCACTTTGTTTTGAGTCAATTCAAGGTTAAAATGCAGTGTTTCCAGACTAAAAGAGAGATACCACCTCTTACACTGTGCCTTAGTATCAGAACACACAATAACGTTTGAAACAGTTAATGCTGTTATTACTGGTTTTGACTGAGTATAAACCACTGAATGCTCTAGGCATGAGAGTCCCAAAATCTTTGTCTAGCTTGCTGCAATCTGGGCACTTCAGACTGAGAGACTGTGTCTGGGAACCTCTTTTTTTTTAAACTGATATAGATCATGCTGAAGCCAGTCTTCAAAATAAAAAGGCAATTAAACAATGCACTCTGACTTCTTCTCAAAACTGAGATTAAGTTATCCGCAAAGAAAACCTAGAAGCAGTTACTTGTAACATGCATACAGTTCACATGCACACACATGTAACCTCTGTTGATATCAATGTATCTGAATCTTATATTAAATTTTGATTTAATTCTTCTGGAAAAAAGCTTTGGGATATTCACCTAATTTTCAGGTACTACACACATTTCTGTTCTCCGTTTACATCAGTGTCAATCTGGTGTAATCTCATTTGAATCAATAAGTGTTACTCCACATTCATGCTGGTGTAAGCAAGGGCAGAATAGGGCCCACTAATTTTCTTTTCCTTTGATTTGTTCCTTAAAGACTAGTGAAGACCAGAGGAGATAAATGAAACATCAAAGGTGTAACTGTACCAAAAGTTTATGCAAACATGTTATTTTAAACAGCGTAGGAGCTTCCATTCATTTTCTGCCCCGCCTAGAGGCCATTCAGAAGCTCAGTATATTTAATACTGGCCAACAACCAGAGTTCTAATATGATCAAATTTTGAACATCTCAAAGTGAACATGAATGAGCACAGCTTAGTTTCTACCTACAGCATCATTTCATGCACACATTAGCTGGTGTAATTTATTCTGAATATTTGAGAACACCTGTGAGAGTCATTGGGCAAAAGTCATTTGTTTCAACTGAGCTGATTCCACTTACGCATAGTCTGAATTTGGCCTGTTATATCAATGTCTATTATCTGAGTAATTATTAATATCCCAGACAATCACACCTGATGATATCTCTGCCATCTACTCCACATCACCTGAAGCAATCAATTGGATCATCAGCCTAGACTTGACCATCTAACTTTGCTGTTTTTAAGCAATACAAGAGAAGATATGAGTAAGGAGAAATATTATAATCAATGTTCTCTGTGCTAAATTAAACAATTAATTTTGTTTCATGTTAAAAGTTGGATCATGTATAAATCATAAAACAAGTTACTTCAATTGCAAGTTCTGATTTGCCTAATATTGCCTCACTGATTTGACAGTCGTGTGTTTATATACACTTCATACCATACTTCCATACACAAAACTTATAATCACACTCTTACAACTAAGGTCACGATCTTGCAATAATTAATGAACATGCTTAACTTTACTCATGTAGTACTCTGAAATGAAGCCAAGAAGACTAGTTACATGCTTAAGATTAAGCATGTCTGTACGTGTTTGCAGGATTGGGGACTAAAGTGTTAGAAATTAAAGTACAGTGGTAAAATCATATAAAAGCAAATTCAAACTACAGGAATAAAAATATATTGCATCTTCAAGCTATGAATAGGAATAGCATATATCATACCATTTTGACATATCCCACATTTCATACACACCCAAAAATCGAGACTTTTATAATGATATCCTTTCTTTTACAGAAAATTTTGCTATAAGTGGATGTTCATTATAACTAAAAGCAGGGCCGGCTCCAGGCACCAGCTTAACAAGCAGGTGCTTGAGACAGCTAAGGGAGAGGGGCGGCACCTGCGGCAATTCGGGAGCGGCAGGTCCCTCACTCCCTCTAGGAGCGAAGGACCTGTCGCTGAACTGCCACCGCCGATCGCGGCTTTTTTTTTTTTTCCCCTCCAATTTTGCTGGGGGTGGCAGAAATGCTGGAGCCGGCCCTGACTAAAAGAGCCAATGAACAGTCAATTGTGGATATTAAGATGGAGTGAAGCAATTTAAGTGTTTCATTATATTTGAATTAACTAAGAGTGAGTTCAACTGTATTTGCAGCAGATAAGTAGTAGTCGCTAAAGTTGAAGTTATAAAATAATTCCTACTATAATTCTGTTTTCTCAAATATATACCTTTCTAAAACCTTCACATTTGCAAGGAAGACAAAAAGTTCATATTATAAATAAAACCCTCACATTTCTAATTTGTATTGTATTATATAATCTATTGACAAATAATTTATAAAGCTGTAAAGAGAGATTCTGTTTTAAGACAAACACAAAGAAGCAGAGCTAAGGTTCAACTTTCAGCCATATATCTTCATTTCCTGACATCTGAGTGCAGATTTTTGCAATCTTCATATTGGCAAGGAATTATATATACACACACAAACACACTTATTTATAAAAATATGGTAAGAGTTGTTGAATTATTATGCAGAAGTGAATATTTAAGGAGAGAAAATGTTTAACTTGGGTTTCTTCTTGGAGTGTACAATGTGTATAACTCAATATTTCTGCTCAGATATTTTTTTCATAGGTCATCATATCACATGTGAGCAATTTAAATTACATTAAATCTTGTAACGAATGTATGGACTATCAACAACTAACATTTATAGTTTTAGAGCTGGGACTACGATCCTGGTCCTTCAGCTCCAAAACGGCAGCATGGATCACCGTTCATGTTGTGCCGGGTCTAACAATCCAACTAGCGGACCAAATTCGGTGATGAATCCTGGTCTCGTGCCACCTGAAGCACATTGCACAAAAGCTAAGAAGCTCCAAAACCACTGCCCTCTACAATCTGAGCTAAAGGAGGACTGGTTGGCATTAGTAGCCATTTGCTAGCCATTGATGGTGACAATTACAAAAAGAAATAATTACCATACGTTTATCATTCACAAAGTGTGTCAGCTGTTTCTTCAGCTTGGAAAAGTAAGCAAACAAGAGACTAATAACTGGCAACTGGTTTGTGAAGGAACATCGTCCTTGTAAGGATTACGTTAAAATAAAGAGAAGCCATAGATCCGTTTGCAATGGTTTATTCCCAGATGAATTTATTTTCCTACTTCTACTTAAATATTCTCCCCATGATTACTGGTAGAAAATTTGATATTTTCCCCTATTTCCATAACAGTCATGTGCAAAATTGAAAATGGCAGTCTGGACATCTATGTAATGGTCTTTCAGTAAATAGAAAAATTACATATAAAGAGCCAACCACACAAAGAATACTAATATCATCATTCATGCCCTGTGCAATAGTATTTCTGGTTGGAAAAAAGAGACATTTCAACATGTTTAAAAGTCTTATTGGTGTGCAGTAATGGCTGTTAAAATACAGGAAAAAGGGCTTGGGTTTATCATATGGAATTCCAGCTTCCACTGCCATTGACACTGAATTGTTCAATCAGAAAGATGCTTCAATAAACAGAGACTTCTACTTTCTAGTGCAAAGAGACATGAACAAATAAGTTTTCTGGGCTTCACATACAAACAAGCAGATTGAAAGAACATTCAGTTAATTTAGGGTTACCATACGTCCGGTTTTTCCCGGACATGTCCGGCTTTTCGGCAATCAAACCCCCGTCCGGGGGGAATTGCCAAAAAGCCGAACATGTCCGGGAAAATGCTGGCCGGGCACTTCCCCTCCCGCGGCGGCTCTGCTCCTCCCCTGACTCTTCGGCTCTGTTTAAGAGCCAAGCTGCCCGAGCGCTATGGGCTTCAGGCAGCCCCCTTGCCTCCGGACCCCAGCCGCCGGCCGGGCACTTCCCCTCCCGGGCTCTGGCGGCGCAGGGTCCAGAGGCATGAGGGCTGCCCGAAGCCGGTAGCACTCGAGCAGCTCGGCTCTTAAACAGAGCCGAAGAGTCAGGGGAGGAGCAGAGCCTCCAGCCGCGGCAGCTCTGCTCCTCCCCGGACTCTTCGGCTCTGTTTAAGAGCCGAGCGCTACGGGCTTTGGGCAGCCCCCATGCCTCTGGATCCTGCGCCGCCGGAACCCGGGAGGGGAAGTGCCCAGCCAGGGGCGCAGGGTCCGGAGGCATAGGGGCTGCCCAAAGCCCAAGCGCTACCGGCTTCACGGTTTGCTGGGCAGCCTCCAGACCCTGCGCCCTTGGCTGGGCGCTTCCCCTCCCGGGCTCCAGCTGCGCCTGGGGAAGCGCCGGCCAGGGGCGCAGGGTCTGGGGGCTGCCTGGCAAACCGTGAAGCCGGTAGCGCTCGGGCAGCCCTTTTCGCGTGGCTGGGAGTGGGAGGGAGCGGAGTTAGGGCGGGGTTGGGCCGGGGAAGGGGCGGGGTCGGGCGGGGCTGGGATGGGAAATGGGCGGGGCCAGGGCCCCGTGGAGGGTCCTCTTTTTTATTTGTTAAATATGGTAACCCTAGTTAATTACTCTTTAGATAACCTTAAAGTACTCTGGGAACATTACTGAAAATATTCCACATATTCCTATCCTTCCACATTAGGTCAGTTCTCTTCCATACATGTCTAGAATTTAGATTTCTAGGATAGTCCCTATCCAATGGGCAGGTTATAGTTTCTTCAGATCAGTGAACAAACCATCTTTATCAAGCTGTTACGTGTTTGTCCTTATGGGCTTAATAGAAAATGTCCCCGCAGACAGAGAAAACAGTGTCAAGTGAAGTAGGCTTGGAGAGCATCCAACTCTCTTCCTCAGGCAAGGATGAAAAATAAGGTATTTATTATGGAAATAATATATTTGAAGAAACCACTGAGGCAAGGAAGAAAATAGTAGTATATTTTATGAAAGCTTAAACACACTGGCTAGTGATCTAGGAAGTCAAGT
This sequence comes from Chrysemys picta bellii, assembly GCF_011386835.1. NCBI lineage: Eukaryota > Metazoa > Chordata > Testudines > Emydidae > Chrysemys > Chrysemys picta. The sequence continues at coordinate 137,097,773 of NC_088793.1, read as the reverse complement.
TGAATAGATTGTATTGAACAGCTACTGTACATTATCAGCTTGTCGAAACAAAGTGAAGCGCTTTTTTACTGATTTATTAATTATTATGAATATTATTGTTTACTATGCATTATAGTAGTGGATGAATAGTCCCTCATTTTTGAGATTGGGATGATATTCAGAGAGAAAGGAGTTTTTATTTTGGATAATATTTGAATCCCAGAATATTAGTATCACTTGAATCTGAACAATGCTGCTCCCACTCACCTGACACTCACATGGCACCTCCAGTAGTACACACATCCTTTCCCCAAAAACACAGGGTGGGTCACCTCTCCACCCCTAATGATGCTGCAGAAATAAAGTTACTACCATGTGTATTACTGATCAAAATTAAATTGATTTGAGTTGCAGTTGTGGTGTTAGGTTTTGACGTGCTCAGCACATAGAACTGGCACTAGATTTTCAAAACAGCTCAGCTCCCATTTAGACACCTAAATAAGTACCAGATTGTCAAAAAGTGCTATGTTCTTAGGTTACTTGTGATCAGAAGTTTTTCTGGAGACATTATAAGGGAATAAGTGTTAAAATAATTGCAGAACTTGACAAACTGTCAATAATGAACTTGATTACTACAGCATGTTGGTCTGTTCATTATAAACATATGTTTTTAATGTTGCAATGGCACATGTGAGTTCCTATGCTCATTGACGCTCTGAAGTATGCCCCTATCCCCAAACTGAACACAACTAAATTCTAAAATAACAATTCTGAAATACTGGGTGCTTGCTTTGCTTCCATGCTTATATGAGGTGGTGCTTACACATGTCTATGAGACAGCTGCAGCTGAGAAAATTTGTCTTATTTCTTTGACCTTGCCATCTAAATGAAAAGATGTCTGAATATATAAAAAAGATTATCTGAATATATATTCAGCAGGAATGTTACATATGAAGATAAGATAATGTAATGGTAGCTCAGAAGTCACTGTATTAAACCTCAAGCATGCCCAGAAGCATGAACAGACTTAGTCTGAGCTGAGTGCTCTTCACCTCTTTATTTAATGTCTTCTTGTCAAGGAAGCCATGGTTCTTCTCAAACTGTTTACAAAATGTCACATGTTTAAAGTTAGCAGAAGACTTGTGCCTTCCCTGACTCCTGAGAGCTATAATAAGCACTTCATTCCTCCACATACCTTTAGCTGTCTTTGAGAATGTCTTCATTGCAAAAAAAAAAAAGAGGGGTATGTTCTTAGCTTGGATTAACTAACTCAGGTTACAATATCACTGATGACTCAGCAGCTCAGCTTTAACTTTGATTAGCAACTCGAGTTAAAGTCTACAGGGAAGACTGGGATTTAATTTAAGCTGCTACACTGAGTTAAAAGCCGAGTTACTGTGTATTCATTGTTACTTTAACCTGGTAGTTAACACCACACCTTTCTTTTCTTTTTTGCACTGAATACATTCTCTTTGAGAGGGCTGGTGAAGGGGGAGAGGGCAACCTCGTGGTCTTAGGCATTGGAAGAGGGTTGCAAGGCATGTAAAAGGAATGCCCATTTCTCTTTTAATGAGGGCTGGGTCAGGGAACCAGATCATTACCAGTGTCAATCCCATGAAGCAAAGAGATGACAGTTTAAGTGAAAAGATTTATTCTTTTCTTCCCATCTCCCTCCATGGTCAGCAGGAGAAGGAATACCTAGTCTGCACCAGAGCTAGCAATGCATCTCTTTTAGCTCAGGGCTGTCACGCTCAGCAGCCCAGGCAGGTGAAAAAATATTCTGTCATCCAAAAAGTATCAAAAAATTAATTAGTTGAACTAAGATGGCTGAATATTGAGAATATTCATGATGTCTGACACTTTTTCACCCCGACCCCATCCATGTATATCTAGTACTTCATTTGTAGTCTTAACTTAGTTATATTGAGAACATTTTCAATACCAGTTTTGTCCTTTTCCTGTCTGAAATACTGAGCCGTCTTTCTCCAATTCCTCTTCAGTGCAATCCATATTATTTCAAACTCAAGGTATCCCCAAAAACGCTTTTAGAAGCAATGAGTTAGCGAGGCAAATGAAGCTCTCATTATAAGACAGAAATCTTTCATGCATAGCCTTAGACAACTTTTTTATTCTGGGAACATTTGCCAAGACTCCTGTCCTTTTCAAAATACTTTAGGAAGCTTAAAGCGACACCATCAACTTGAAATCTGGTCATTAAAAACAAATGCATTCCAAGTAGTTTCAGGTACAATACTTATGTCCCTCTGCCAATTTGTGTGGTTTATAATCATATTCCAAATTTTAAAACATCCTTCTTTTTTCCCTGTTGCTGTATAAAAAAACTCAAACAATAGATGAAACAGACTAATTATACAAGGGATACAGTGACACTGAGGTACCCAAAGTGTAGTCAAAATATACAAAGTAAACAAACTGAAATAATAGAGAAACATATTTCTCCTCTAATCTGCGCGACAGTAAATTTAAGTATTACTTGCAATTACTGTAAGTAAAAATAATTCAACACAAGTGTGATTTTTAAGTTGATAGGTTCCCTTTAACTTCTGTTTGGACAATTATCAAGGGACAAGGATCTGATCTATGGATGGCCAAATTGGACTCCTTTTGTGGACAACAGCAGAGAAAAATCACTGAAGGGTCCTCACATAAATATTGATTATTGTTTTCATGTCTGCTGCCAAAATTTTAAAATTCTCCAGCAGATTACAATAATTTTCAACATAACCTACTTGATATTTGCTGATGTAACTATATAAAAACTTAAAAGTGACATCACTTTGATTTGTATTCCTTAGGGTGAAATTGCACCTCTGTGCAGAGCTCACACAATCCCTGTGCACCACGTACATGCCATGTAATTCCTGGGTTGAGAGGGGAACCCCGGTATAAATATATTTATTACTAAAATAAAATATCTCCCCCTTCCCAAGAAAACAAAGAAATGATTGAGTGTTTAGGCGTAGAGAAAATTTATGCAGGTGTGAACATGGATACAAATAGCCGAAAGAATACAGGGTCTGATTCCCTCTTGCCTTGCATCTTGTGTGGTCATTTACACCAGTGCAAAGTGAATGCAAAGGGTAGCACTGTACAACCATTTTGCACATAGCTCATCGAGGATGCCATTCTTCATAACTCATTTTAGTCATTTTCCAAACAAATATTAATTGCTGATTTCCCAGTTTAACTGATTTGCTTTATTCATGTTCATAGATGTTTTCTTATTATTATCTTTGATTGTTCGTATTGCTTAATGTGAAAACAATAGTACAAATTAGCTACAGCAGCCTTTTACCAGGAAATAAAAATATAAAATAATATTCATGTCAATATCACACCAAAACTAACAGACTACTTGTACAGTCTAGCTTGCTGATGAATTGAAGCTTTAGGCCAATGTAAGTTAGGCACCTAAATATAAGCAGACTGATAATCAGAGACTCTGAGCCATGAACTCTTAATGATGTTAACAATTCCATTGTGTATAGATTGGATTGCAGTTTCTCCACTGCACGGCAGAGACATGGATGGTATTTTTGCCATTCCACGTCTGTCCCATGGAAATCCTTCCTTTTGCAGCATTTCTGTAGTGCAGCACTAATATAAAGGAGTCTGCTTTCAGCCTCTCAGCATTCCCTTAACACCACAGGAATCCATTGCAGCCCAGTTTCCTTTGGGGTTATAATTACCTCATACCTGGCACTAGTTCTACCTGCCTCAAACAAAAGGACACATTTAGAAAGAGTCATTATTCACGGCAACTACTGTGTGCTGAACACTTTATGTTCTTATGCTGCTTGCTTGGCATAGGCTGAGAAACAAAATGGTAAGCAGTGGCAAAGTTCCAAACTGGGAAATCACCACCTACCAGCTTATAATAGATGCTGAAAGTTTTATAAGCTTAAATACTCCAAATCTCAAAAGTAATCTCCTGATAATTACCAGCCACTGAACCTCCTCTTCTAGAATCCCCGTTCCTTCCATTATAGACTTTCCACCTTTTCCTGGAATTCTGAGACATTCTTTTCCCCACCCCAAATTTAGAAATTCATGGATAAATTTTCTTCCTAGCACCCAGCTTCAGTAGCACAAACTTCTTAAAAGGACGTAACTGGAATAGCCTGCATTGGCTGGAATAGATACTATAGCTCTACCAAGCCCACCACTTCATGTAGGAAGGCATGTGGGGGAAGCAGACAAAGAAGGATCAGATGGGCTGTATAAGTAGGGGCATTGCCAGCAGATCGAGGGACGTGATCATTCCCCTCTATTCGACATTGGTGAGGCCTCATCTGGAGTACTGTGTCCAGTTTTGGGCCCCACACTACAAGAAGAATGTGGAAAAATTGGAAAGAGTCCAGTGGAGGGAAACAAAAATGATTAGTGGGCTGGAGCACATGACTTATGAGGAGAGGCTGAGGGAACCGGGATTGTTTAGTCTGCAGAAGAGAAGAATGGTGGGTGGGATTTGATAGCTGCTTTCAACTACCTGAAAGGGGGTTCCAAAGAGGATGGATCTAGACTGTTCTCAGTGGTACCAAATGACAGAACAAGGAGCAACGGTTTCAAGTTGCAGTGGGGGAGGTTTAGGTTGGATATTAGGAAAAACATTTCACTAGGAGGGTGGTGAACCACTGGAATGCGTTACCTATGGAGGTGGTGGAATCTCCTTCCTTAGAGGTTTTTAAGGTCAGGCTTGACAAAGTCCTGGCTGGGATGATTTAGTTGGGGATTGGTCCTGCTTTGAGCAGGGGGTTGGATTAGATGACCTCCTGAGGTCCCTTCCAATCATGATATTCTATGATGCTATGATCTGCATAGCAGCAGGTTCTTCAGTTCTTCCTCCATTCTTTCTAATCCTCAGTCCTCCCCGATTTTGATCTCAAATGGAACCCCCCACAGAGCTGTGTTCTGTGTTCCCTGTGTGGTCTCTGAGGTTCCACTGCCAGAAGCCCCAAGGGTTAAAGAGGTCCCAAGGGTTGAGAGAGCTTTGGAGAATAGGATTTGCTTTCTGTCTCAGTGCTTGTTAAACTGATCTTTGCTAGAAAAATGGTATCTTTAAAATAGGTCTGAAGAAAGTAGTATTGAAAGGCAGCACATGTAATTATCGCACCCAGCTGGAGTCAGGAACTATAACAGGCATAGGCCACATCATATATTTGACTAAGTTGGCCTCCCTGGCTGCTGCCCTCAATACTAGTTAAGAATTGATATAGAATCAGGGCATGTACCAGCAGACTTCGTACCATGTACTGTGGCTTCAACATGAGGGCAATAGAGCTATTACACAGAAGCCTAAAAAATGTACTATATGTGTTGGTTACAGCTTGGGTCATCTTACGGGTCATTGGGTTTAAATGATTTAAAAAAAATCCAAAACCTCCACAATTTTTTTCCTATAGGCAAAACTTCAGCCTGAACGTTCAAAAATGTAAACATGAACTGTGAACAATCCTATTTGCAGTTGCTTTTAAACTTATCAGTCCATAACAGACAGGTTTGATTATCTAATTAGTTTTGTGAGTCTGTTTGATGCATTTTGTTGTGGAATAGTGTGATTCCTATATTTTACTTTTATTTCTGGGCAGCACATTTTTTATTCATGGGTAGTACATGACATTATGTAAGTTAAAAATATCCAGTTTATAAGCAAACACACACCAGGTCTCCATATCACCCATTCAAGCGCCTATATCTGAAACAAAACAAAACAAAACAAAAAAAACTGGAAGACGTCAGTACACTTAGTAGGCTGAACAAAAGATAAATCTCTGTAAGCAGGTAGCATTTCCACTCTGATCCTAACGCATATAAAAGGTTATTGCCTGTATTTACCTGTTTCATGTCATTTTATTTTATTGTTGTCTTAAAACCTAAAACCTCAGCATGAATGTCATTATAGTTTTTCTCTGCAGGACCACTCTGTCCCTGGCCTCATAGAGACATTCAGACCCATTTACATTGCTGAGTAGGAACTAAGACGACCCATCTGGACTGGCTTCCAAGGTATGTCAGTAGAATGGCTCCATATCTCTATACAGTTCCAGCAGCTGAAGCCTTGTCATATTCTGATACACTTCATTACAGTTTTTGAAGAGCTATTCCATTCACACTCAACTAAGATGCTTAAGATGCTGTGCCACTCCAAAACAATTAGGACAAAAACAGATAACACATACATTAATATACTGTGAAATATATAGTCCTATTTGTGCCATCAAAATCATCTCACAAAGTCTAATTTTAATGATGCATGCTGAGGGTTAGGGTATCAGATAAGGGATAAAGAAAACTAAAAATGAAAACTCCAGTATGCACATATTTTCCCCTAGCGATAAAGAACAAGAGAAGATAAACAGAAATCCAGAGTGTATGTAAGCATAATTTCTCTGAAATAGCCTTCCATGAGCCATCAGTGAGTCATGAAACCAAGAGTGCCTACTGTTCTGCATCTGCCAATTGCCTTCCTTTGGCTTTCGACTATACTCACTATGCTGTGTAAATGTAACAATCATTTCTCCTCTGAGACCAGAAGCCAGCAACTTCAGAATCAAAAGGAAATAAAATATGGACAAATAAACAGGAAACTACAGAGCAAACAGACATCCTCCTGCAGAAGGAAGCTGCCTCTGAACACATAATCCTAAAATAGTCCCCTTTCTATTCTAAAATATCATAGCCTAGTGTTTCTTTAAAGAAGCAATTGTTTTCAATATTCAGTTGTATGTACATTTAATTAGAATCTAGTCATGTAAAGAGAGGTGAAAAGTGAAGGGATGGCTTTATATCCTAACCTTGCATCTGAGGATCTTATATCTACCAATAAAGGGCCAAATCCTGAAGTTAATCTGATTTTACTCACAGCTAAATCAGACAAAACTCCCGTTAGCTTAAATGGTAGCTATTTCACAGTTAAGTCTCCATAAAGATGATGGGCAGCTCGCAAATAAAAAAAGACATGAGCTATGCCCACAAGGGTGGACAATCTTGATTTAACTTGACACTACAAGTGAGTTCACAGAGTGGAGAGAGGAGCAAGGGAAAGGAAAGAGAAGGACAAGCATCACAATAACAAAATCATAGGAAACTATTTGAGAAGAGATGTCATAGAGACAATGAGAGATGAGAGACTGAAGGGCAGAAGGCAGGTCCAGAGTGAAGAAGTGTATCTGAGAGTTGTTGGCATAGATGAGTATTTAAGGATGAGGTCAGCCAAGGATAAGAGAAGAGAATGAGACAAAAAGCTCTATTTTTGGACATTCCTGTATATTCTATATTACTTGATTTTTCAAGAAGCCATGGACCAAATCTGCCCACTATACACTTTAACATTACAATCTGAAACAATGCCCAGCAAAGACTCGTTTAATCTTTCCAAGTAGCCATGCTGCTCTGACTTCTTTAATAGCATTCGCTCCCATGACAACCTCTCTCAGACTTTAAATCCATGAACAAACTGCTCTTGAAACTGTCCAGTGGGTAGAGCAGTTGCTTGTGACATTTACCCTCACAGCCCTGTAACATTCAGGAGGAAAAAGGGGGCTGGGGAGATATTACATTGATCGGCTACAGCACATTGATTTCCACCTCATAAATGTTTGTTTTGGTGGTTATGGTCAACCTCTTTTTAGAATGAATAGTCTAAAGATCACTGAGGGACACATTTTCGGCAGGCTCACATATTACATGTGAGTAGTTATTACATTCACATGCAATTACTTCATATCTGATTATGTTTTGAAATAACTGACTATACATGCAGAGATACATGAGTAGAGTGACCAGATAGCAAGTGTGAAAAAACGGTTCAGAGGGTGGGGGGTAATAGGCCCCTATATAAGAAAAAGTCCCAAAAACTGGGACTGTCCCTTTAAAAATGGGACATCTGGTCACCCTTTACATGAGCAAAAGTCGAAGGAATCTTTTGGAAAACGTGGCCCAGAAAATATAGCCAAAGCTGTCCTCCTCTACTATTCTGATTAGTATCCCTGTATGAACACTGCACTGCATTATTTATACTGCTCAGTACTTCAGTCAATGCAAGACCAAAAGATTCAGAGTTAAGGATAACATTTTAAAACTCTAAACATATTAAGATATGAAAATGCACAGCAAGGGAACCTAAACAACTTCAAATCTGCCCATTGGTAACACTATACAAAAAACATTTAATTATGATTAAGGCATTTTAGTGGTTTTAGACCCAGATTAGGTTAAACTGATTTTTAAGACATATTAGATTTTTTTCTTCCTCAATCACCTCTGGTGTCATTACAGGGCAGAGTAAAGTTGTTTGAGTGCCCTAACTATTTCCATATCTTAACATATTTGGATTTCTTTTAAGTTTAACCTTAACTATGAATTCCCTAGTTTTATAACCCTTGGTTTTAGGATAATTACAACATTCTTATAATGTATTTTACTCTAATTTAGTAATAGATACTCTCAACCTTAATGCCATGTTAACTCATTTTTGTGTAAAAAAATTAATTAAGCGTCTAATAGCTTCTATCGAACACTGAATTCTAAAGGGACCTGGTACAACTTTAATGAGAACACTGATATCTACTTAATATTCTCTTTAACTTAAATCCACAAAGACTAACAATTCAAGTGTTAAGGCTTCTTACTCAACAACACATGTAGTGGTACCTCATTATAAGAGTGCCCTTAGAAGAGTGTGTAACTGATCCAACTTAGACCTACAGAGGTGCTTATAGGTCATTGGATGCTTAAAAGCACAAGTCTTTATTGCCTGAGCTAAGGAAATCAATCAGAGTTAGGTGCATAGGCACTTTTGAAAATCCCACTGGGTGCCTAAATACCTTTGAAAATCTGGCCCTTAATCTCCTAGCTGGAACAGGCAGGCTTTTATGCTGATGAGCCACTGGACGGGACAAAGACCTGGAATCCTAATCTGTGGGGCTACAAGTGCATGAATTTACACACTTTACAATACTGTATATGCTCTACTATTTAGGGTATGTCTACACTGTAATCAGAGGTATGATTGCACTTTGGGTAGGCGCACCAATGCTAGCTAGTCTGGCACAAAATAGCAGTGATGGTGTGGGGGTGCCAGCTTCAGCAGAGGCTAGCAGTGCAAGTACATACCTAAGGGGAGTGTGAGGGCTTTTCAGCCCTCATGTAAGCCCATGCCACTGTGTCTTCACTAAAACAACAAGGAGTCCGGTGCGGACTAACATATTTATTCGGGCATAAACTTTTGTGGGTAAAAAAACCCTCACTTCTTCAGATGCATGGAGTGAAAATTACAGATGCAGGCATTATATACTGACACATGAAGAGAAGGAAGTTACCTCACAAATGGAGAACCAGTGTTAACAGGGCCAATTCGATCAGGGTGAATGTAGTCTATTCCCAATAATTGATAAGGAGGTATCAATTCCAGGAGAGGCAAAGCTGCTTTTGTAGTGAGCCAGCCACTCCTAGTCCCTATTCTAGCCCAAATTAATGGTGTTAAATTTGCAAATGAATTTTAGATTAAAGCTAGTGCTGGTATATCTATTTATGCTTCAATCACACCTTTGATTGTAGTTTAGACATACCCTTAGAATAAGCAGCATTTTTGCATATGGTTTATTTAAATCAAAGACTATTCACAGTTATGGAGCCTTAAAATGCAATTTATCCTACAGAAAGGGAGTGTCCTTCCTTCTGTCTGAACCCAACCACACTCTTACCATACCCACCCCCAACATGCCCCTGCCCTCCTTTTTGCTGGAAGGAGAGATTCTGGCCATCTATACACTAGTGGAGATGCCACTGCTGGAGTGAACTCTCCAAGGACAAACTCTTGCCATTTAAATTCATTTTGTGCCATGTAAGTGTCAAGTGATGCACAATGAACTTGGTGGACCAGAGAATCCAGTTCTAGGCCTATAACTGCTTGTCACTCACTTAAGAATTAAGGGTCAGAAACCTCTTCACCTCACTGTGCAAACTGCTCCCCATCCAGTAAATTTAACAATAAGCACCAAGTTGCAAAAGATAGCAGCACTTTAAGGGGCTAGTACAGGAGCAGGCACATGCTGTACACTGTATGAAGGGAAGGCAGCAACTAAATGGTGGCAGTTCAGAGTTCTCAGTGGAGTAATCATTTTTTGGTACTACCTACAGCACCAAGGTAATAGTATTTGCTTTAAAGCAACCAGTCCTAAAGAAACACCTCATATTCAAAGGGCGAAAACATAATTTATTATAATGAGGCCCTAAAATGTGTCCCTCAGTGATCTTTATGCTAAGGAACTTGAATCATCTGTCTTTTTTCTAACTGAATAATAAAAATTAAAGACTTTCTGTAAAACAACAGTGACTAGTCTTGCTGTCCAAAGGTAAAAGATGCTGGATATATTACAGCACTTCTTTAAATTCAAATATGTTAGCAGACTCTCAGACTCCACATGCATCAATTCTAGAAATGACACACCTACAGCTGTAAACCAGCTGGCACCCGAAATGTCAATAAGTATCAGCTCACTAGTGCATGTCATTTTAATAATTTCCTTTTGGAGGAATCCTTTAGGATTTCATAGTCTGAGGATTCTGGAAGTTAGGTAATAGGAAGGAAAATTCCAGTATCTAAAATTCAATCTTGACAAGTTAGTTTCGTTAGGTTTCAGAGTAGCAGCCGTGTTAGTCTGTATCCGCAAAAAGAACAGGAGTACTTGTGGCACCTTAGAGACTAACAAATTTATTAGAGCATAAGCTTTCGTGGACTACAGCCCACTTCTTCGGATGCATATAGAATGGAACATATATTGAGGATGTTCCATTCTATATGCATCCGAAGAAGTGGGCTGTAGTCCACGAAAGCTTATGCTCTAATAAATTTGTTAGTCTCTAAGGTGCCACAAGTACTCCTGTTCTTCTTTTTAGTTTTGTTAGCTAATCTTGTAAATTAATTCTAAACTACTGTAAGGAAAATTGCATACTGTACAGCTAATATGTCATGCAATGCAGATAATAATATTAATATGTTGCATTGCTGCAATACTTGCCACCAGAGGTTCTCAAAATGGTTGATAAATATGAAATCTCAAAAGACATAATTTTATAGGTTGGCAAAAGAAGGCTCTGAGGGGTTAAGGCCCAAATACATTTTCAAAAATATCTGCTAATTTTGGATGGCCATCTTGAGACACCTAAGTCCTAATTTTCAGAAGATCAGCTCCAGTGAAATGATTTTTTAAAAAAGGGACAAAAACTACCATAAGGGGACAGATGTATTCCATTACCTATGCACAATATGTCAGAGCACACAGGCCTGGCTGGAAAATAACAATTCTGTTTCGCCAAAAAAATTGAGGGTTTTAAAATTTGTTTTCATTTTCCATCAGAACAAAATTGAGACCATTCAACATTTTTTGTGAAAAAAAATTGGGAGAAGGTGAGAGCAAGAGAGCTAGCTAATAGCTTAGTAGTTAGGACATTTAGCTGGGATGTGAAGACCTAGATTCAAGTCTTGGTTCTGAAGGATTCAGAGGATGGGTGACCAGACAATCCATCCTGGTCCAAACCTTTGACTAAATGTTGACCAAAACTAGTACATTTCCACAAAATAGCACCTTCTGACAGAAAATATCAGCTCTACCTACCAATTTATTAGACAGGTGGTGCTGTGCCCAGGGCCGGTGCAACCCATTAGGCGACCTAGGCGGTCGCCTAGGGCACTAACATTTGGGGGGCGGCGACCGCATCTTCAGCCGCCCCAGTCATCGGCGGTATTTCGGGGGCGGGACCTTCCGCCACCTCTGTCGGGGGTGGCATTTCGGGGGCGGGACCTTCCGCTGCCTAGGGCGTCAAAAAAGCTGGCAGCGCTCCTGGCTGTGCCTCCTATTTGGAATGTCACTCTGTTTACTCTAACTGCAGATTTCCTCCCATTTTTTTCCTTCTGCTGTCCCAAAATTAATGTTCTTTTGAAATAGTTTTGTGTGAAAAATGGTTTTAAATTTTTAATTAAAACTTCTTGAAAATAATTTGTTGCAATAATGACAAAACTGTAATCTATATGGATGAACAAATACACTTGAAATCTACCTTAAGGTAACATACTTCTGCATTCTGGGTCTGAGCTACTGGTATAGCAAAAATGTTTCATTTTCTATGTTGAGAAACCACTTTGCTTTGTACTCAGGATACTCAGCCACTTTTACCATTGATCTATTTATCTACCTATCTTGATCTTTTTCAAAGTATTCTAATTTTAAAATACAAAGCAAAGAAAATTGGCCTTTTACATCTCTCCAACATCAATTCAAAGCAAATCCACTCAATGGATTTCAAAGAGAGTTTTATTTTAGACTTATATTTCCTCTAAAAATGGTCATTCTTCCATCAGATGAAAACTAAACTGGATAGACTCATAGAACAGATTCATACAAAAAACTCTCAACTTTTACCATTTTATTTTTAACAATTTCCCTTGCACCCTGTAGTTTAAATAACCCTCTACTTCAACCTTTCAATTACTCTGACATGTGCCACTGGATAGACTTGGAACCATCTTCCAGGAGACTTATTGATTTTGTGAAAAATGCATTTTGTGATTTTACAGAAGGCTATAAAACTGTTACCTTGGGCCTGTTTCTCCTTCCTCTATCCCCCAAGCCATTTCCCCCTCTGCTCCCTGGTAATTTTGCTGAGGGTACATAAATCCTTTTATCTTCCTTATAAACATAGACCTGAACATATTTCATTGAGAATACTCAGAACTACAGAAAAGTTAACCTTATGACGGGTGCTTCACTGGCAGTCTTATAACAGCAGCACAATACTAATCTCAATGTCATAGAGTACATCTGCAATGCAGTGAGGAGGTGTGACTTCAGTACAGGTAGACGTGCCTGAGCTAGCTTTGGTCCAAGTAAATCTAGGGTAACCTAAATAATAACAGCCATGAAGCTGCAGCATGGGTGGTGGCTGCTTGCATTATATACTGATGGACTTGACGTGGGTGGGGTTAGATATTGCCAGGTCCGGCTCTGGCTTTTTTGCCGCCCCCGGCAAAAAAGCCTCCCACCAGCCCCCGCCCCCCTGGCGGGGAGCGCGGCAGGGGAGGGCCTGAGCCTGGCCACGGCCCCGCTCTCCCCGACCGGCCGGAGCGCCGGGAGGAGGGCGGTCCCACTTTCCCTGGCCAGCCAGAGTGCTGGGGGGAGAGCAGTGAGCCCGGCCGCGGCCCCGCTCTCCCCGGGTGAGCGCCGCCCCCCTCCAGGTGCCGCCCCAAGCACATGCTTGTAGGGCTGGTGCCTGGAGCCGGCCCTGGCTATTGCAGCCATTTGTGCTGCCCTGGCTTCACTGCTGTTTGCTTGAGCTAGCTAGCTCAGAGCTAGCTCAGATATGTCCACACATGCTGCAGCCATACCCTCCGATTGCTATGTGGATTTACCCAGAATGTGCATAATTACATCCCTGAGATGAAAGGCATCTGACTGGAGTTTTGACACCAGGTATTTTCACCATGCAGAGTTTAATTTACATGGGATCCCTTTAGTCATTGGTAGAGGAGGTTACTCACCCTGTGCAGTAACTGACATTCTTTGAGATGAGTGTCCCTGTGGGTGCTCCACTATAGGTCAAGGTGCATCCCAGCACCTTCGATCAGAGATTTCTACAGCAGTACCCCTACGGGCTGCACACGCGCTGTGCCTGCCTCTCGAGCTGTCAGTGTTTGAACAGTGTGTGTACAGCCCGGGCTCCTCAGTTCCTTCTCTACAACGGAGTGTGTTACGAACTCTGAAGTAGAGGGGAGGAGGGCGGGTAGTGGAGCACCCACAGGGACTCTCATCTCGAAGAACGTCAGTAACTGAACAGGGTGAGTACCTTCTCTTCTTGTACAAGAAATGTCCCTGGGGGTGCTCCACTTCAGGTGACTGAAAAGTAGTATCCCTTAGGATGGTTGGGACTTCGGATGAGGCAAGAAGGCTGTTGACAAGACAGCTCTACCCAATCTGGTGTTGGACGCTGCAGTGTTGATGAGAGCGTAGTGATTAGTGAAGGTAAGGTTCGATGCCCAGGTAGCTGCCTTGCATATGTCAGACAGTGGGACATTATGGAGAAAGGCTGTGGAGGTGGAGACGGTTCTGGTAGAGTGTGTCCTAATTGATGTAGGAGGTTGTATTTGCCTGAGTTGGTAACAAAGGCGTATGCAGTCAGCAATTCGTTTGGAAAGTCTCTGTATAGAGATAGCATTTCCCTGTGAGTGCTGAATAGTAGAGACAAAAAGTCTGGTTTTTTTTCTAAACTATTTTGTTCTATCCAGGTAAAAAGATAATGCTCTGCGAACATCCAGAGTGTGCATTGTTGTTTCAAAGGCATAACCATGAGGTTTTGGGAAAAATGTTGGGAGGTGTATAGGTTCATTGAGGTGAAAGGAAGAGTGTATCTTAGGTAAGAACTTTGGATGCGTGCGGTGTGTGACCTTATCGCGGAAGAACGTGGTATACGGAGGGTCCGCCATAAATGCCCCCATTTCTCCTACCCGTCTAGCAGACGTGATTGCTCTGAGGAAGGCAGTCTTCATGGATAGGTGGAGAAGGGAGCAGGTAGCCATCGGTTCAAAGGGTTTATCCATCAGGGCTTTGAGGACTAGGTTTAAATCCCAAGGTGAAGTAGGTGGTTTCATGTCTGTTTACAACATCTGGATACCCTTCAGGAACCTTTTGGTGATTGGATGGGCAAAGACCATAACGTTGTGAATCTTATGGTGGAAGGCGGTGATTGCCGCGAGGTGGACCTTGAGTGAGCTCGTAGAGAGGCCAGACGTAACAGGTAATCCAGTATCAGTGTGAAATACTTGTCCCCGACATTGCAATAGGAAATTGCTGAGTGGAGAAAGGGGAATGGGTGGCTTAACCGACATGCGCAGGAGGAAGGGGTACCTCTGTTGTCTGGGCCACACTGGGGCTATGAGAATGATGTTGGCTCTGTCTGTTCGTATTTTGAATTACTCTGTGCAATAAAGGCATTGGTGGGAACGCGTATATGAGAGTTTCAGTTCATGGGAGCATAAAGGCGTCTCCCCATGAGTGTTTCCCCAGGCCTACTCTGGAGAAGAATGTCGGGTATTTTTTGGTTGTTGCTGTTGGGGATAACCCCAGGTCTGGAAAAAATGGTGTTTTTGAGTTCCCACTCGTGCTGTATGGGGAATGATCGGCTGAGCTCATCTGCAGTGGTATTTTGAGAACCTGGCAGGTATGAGGCGGAGATATGGATATTGTGTTGAAGGCACCAGTTCCAAAGTTTTACCGCATCTGTGCAGAGGGAGTTTGACTGGGCTCCCCTATCTGTTGACATAAAACATGTCCGCGATGTTGTCGGTCATGATTCGAATTCAGTGGTTTTGGATGATGGGAAGGAAATGGAAGCAGGCATTGCATACGGCCCTGAGCGCTAGCAAATTTATGTGAAGCTTGGTTTCCGAAGCAGCCCAGAGATCCTGAGTGGTGAGGTGGCCAATGTGTGCTCCCCATCCTGTGAGGGATGCATCCATGGTGATGGTAATTGAAGGGGGGATCTTGTCGGAAGGGAATCCCGGTGCAAAGGTTGATGGGACAGGTCCACCACAGAAGTGAGTCCTTGACTTTCTGGGGCATAGTTAGTAACTTGTTTAGCCTGTGCTTGTTTGGTTTGTATACCGTGGTTAGCCAACCCTGAAGGCATCACATGTATAGGCGAGCATTTGCGACCACAAATGTGCAAGCAGCCATATGTTCTGAGAGCTGTAGACAGTCTCGGACTGTAGTCTGTGGGCTGGCATGTATCTGGGTAATAAGGTTGCCCTTTGTGTGGAATCTGTCCTGGGGGAGAGATGCAATACCAGTGGTGGAATTGAGGTGGGCACTGATGAAGTCGATTTGTTGGGTAGGTTGTAAGGTAGATTTGTTTTTGTTTATTTGCAGGCCCAAGGTGAGGAAGCAGTGAAGGGTTGCAAGAGTTGCGTGGTTCGCTTCTAACTGAGTGGGAGACTTGAGGAGACAATCATCCAGATAAGGAAATATGAGGATTCCTTTTTTCCTGAGATGCGCTATTACAACTGCTAGCACCTTGGAGAAGACACGTGGTGTGGTGGAGAGGCCAAATGGGAGGACTCTATATTGGTAATGTTGTGTTCCCACAGCAAACCTGAGGAAACGTCGATGGGCAGGGTGGATAGAGACATGGAAATATGCATCTTGGAGGTTGAGGGTTGAAAACCAATCTCCTTGCTCCAGCATTGGAATTATCATTGGGATAGTAACCATCCAGAATTTCTGTTTCTTGACCAACTTGTTCAAACTTGTTCAAACGTCGAAGATCGAGTATAGGGTGCCAACCACCGTTTTTCTTTTCCATCAAGAAGTAGTGGGAGTATAACACTTTCCCTCTGTGTTGAGGGGATACCTCCTCTATTGCTCTGAGATGTATGAGGTGTTGTACCTCCTGACAGAGCAATTGTTCATGAGAAGGGTCCCAAAAGAGGGAGGGAGGGGAGGGTGGGTGGGAAGTAAGGAGAGGAAGGGGATGGCATAACCCGATCTGATAATTTCTAGGACCCATCTGTCCATAGTGATGGTTTTCTAGTTGGCCAGGAATGGATGCAAACAGTTTCCAAAGAAATGGTTGGTTGGAGTTGGCGCTGGAGAGGCTGTGAGGTTTTTGGTACCCTCAACCAAGACTTCAAATGTGTTTATTTGGGTTAGGAGGGTGGGTTGCCATTGTTTGTGGAGGGCGACGTTGTTGGTTCCTGCGCCTATGTCATTGTTGTTGTTGCGTATCATGTTGTCTTAAAGGTGGATGTTGCACAAAGGTACGGTAACACCGTCGTTGGTATGGCTGATATCTATATTATCTCTTCTTTGAGGCAGGTGTTTGGATGCCTAAGGATCAGAGTGTGGCACATGAGTCCTTCATGAAGTGAAGGACCTTATTGGTCATAGAGGCGAAAAGCTTGTCTCCATTGAAGGGGAGATCTTCTACTGTATTCTGTATCTCCTTCGGAAAGGAGGAAGAAGCAAACCATGAGGCCCATCACATGACGACGGCTGTGGCTGTGGATCTGGCCGCTGCGTCCGCAGCATCGAGGGCAGCTTGAAGAGCCGTGCGGGAGATCAATTGCCCCTCGGACACCACTGCTTTAAACTGTTGCCATTTATCCTCTGACACATCAATAAATTGCATTACCTTAGCATAATTTTTGTGATCATATTTTGCTAAGAGCGCCACATAGTTCACTACTCTAAATTGTAAAGTGGAAGAAGAATACACTTTGCGGCCAAAGGAGTCCAGTCTCTTGTTATCTTTGTCCAATGGAGTGGATCGGAAGTGTTCGTATTTGTTTTTCTGATTTGCCGTGTCAACCACTAGCGAATTAGGTGAGGGGTGTGTAAATAGAAACTCAGAACCCTTAGATGGGACAAAATATTTGCAGTCCAGTCTCTTGCTACTGGGTGTTATTGTGGCCGGGGTCTGCCAAATAGTTTTAGCAAGTTCCATAATGGCCCTATTAATTGGTAGGGCTATTTTGGAGGAGGTCGTAGCTTGTGGGATATCGGTAAGCTCGTGGTGTGTTTCAGATACCTCCTCCAGGGTAATCTTGAGCTCTTCTGCTACTCTCTGAAACAACTCTTGAAAGTGCGTGAGCTCATCAGTAGTGGGAGGTGGTGGGGGTACTATGGCGTCTTGTGGTGTTGTCGCTGTAGAGGTGGTGTGCGGGGCAGTGTCTTCTGTAGGGGTGACGGTCACTTCAGGTCTTATCTGGGTTTCAGTGTAAGTCGGCGGTGGGGAAGGTCTGACAGCTTTCCTTCGGGCAGCCCGCGGAACACCTGAGTGTGGTGTGGTGTGGGGTAGGTCCATGGGGGGTGCATAGATGGTCCCATCCAGGTATTGCCATACCAGTGTGGATAACCTTGAGGATATGGAGATTGTGCTGTAATGAGTCTCCCAGTTGTAGGTAACTGAATCTGGGGAGAGTATTGAGAGGAAAACATCTGGTCAGCGTATTCCTCTTCCTCCTCCTCATCCTCCCACACTTCACTGGAGGGGCTTGCAGTGGTAGGGGAGTACTGAAGGTAGGCTGCTAAAGGTCTCGGAGATAGACTGGTGCCAACTGGTGCCGAGAGGAGGAGACTCAGGAGCATGGGACACCCTTAATTCCTCTGGCTGTAAAAACTGTGGTGGAGCTGACTGACCAGGAGTTGGTGCCGGTGTAGCTGATGGAGGCAGAGTCTGCTGGGGCATCCGCTGATGCACCGAAAGGCGTCCCAGGGGTGCAAGCTGGCTCTGCGGAGTAGGTGCCCCTGAGGTAGGCACTGCCAGGGAAGCTGGAGACCTCAGGAGACTCGGTGCCGAGAGCGGCGGCTGCAAAAGCAGTGCCGCAAGATCAAAGGACTGTGCCGCAGCTGCCGCTTGTATTCTCGGCACCGTAGCAGCTCTCGGCACAGTACTGACAGAGGGAGAGCTGAAAGAGATGGGCAACTGAAAGCCTTGAGCCTCGGCACTGTGTAGTGGGGCAGCCAACTCACGGTCGGTGCCTGAGATGCCTGCCACGTGAAAGGTGCTGAGTTGCGGAGCGGGAGTTACCAGAGACAGGAGATCTGGTTTTAACTTTTTCCCCAAGAAACAACTCCTGAGGGGGGAGAAAGCTGGCCATTTTTTTGCTTTTGCTTTTCCTCTGGTGGGTGTCACAGAGGTTTGCTGGCCAGGGTCAGATGCAGGTCTGAGAGAGTTTTCCAGGAGTAGCATTTTAAGTCTGATCTCCCTGTCCTTGTGTGTCTGCACTTTCAATTTGGAACAGTGGACGCATTTTTGGGGTACATGAGACTCCCCCAAACAGTGTACACGCTGTGAATGCCCGTCCGAGATGAGGATGGCATCCTTACAGGAGGTGTATCTCTTGAAGCCTGGGGAGCCAGGCATGTCCGTAACCGCAGAGTGTTTTTTTTTAAAGAAATAAATATAACCGTTAATGTAACTTAGTTTTAATCATTAGAGTTACTATTTAAATATCTAACTAAACCGAGAAACAAACGAACTAGCTAATCTCAAAGAGCACTGCTGCACTCCGTCTCTAGCCGGAGATGGTAGAGAAGGAACTGAGGAGCCCGGGCTGTGCATGCGCTATTCAAACACTGACTGCTTGAGAGGCAGGCACAGCATGTTCGCAGCCTGTTGGGGTACTGCAAGGGCCGGCTCTAGGCACCAGCCGACCAAGCACGTGCTTGGTGCGGCACCTCAGAAGGGGTGGCCAATGTTGAGGTGGCAGGGGGGCGCTCGAGGGTTTTTTTTGTTTGTTTTTTTGTTTTGGCCGGGCAGTGCTGGGATATTTCGGCGGTGCGGCGCCGGGGGGTGGGGACTTTGGCAGCGCTGGGGCGGGGGGCGGCGTGGCATGGCATGGCGTTGGGGGGGGCGGGGATTTGGCCTGCCCGGCGTGGCGCTTGGGGGGTTTGGGCGGCCCGGTGAGCCACTCGGGGCGGGGGGGGGAGGTTGGGCGACCTGGCAAGGCGCTGGGGCGGGGGTTTGAGCAGCCTGACACTCTGGGGATTTGGGCGGCCCGGCGTGGCGCTGGGGGGGGCGGGGGTTTCGCCGGTGCGGTTCTGGGGGGAGGGGGGGGCAGGGGTTTTGGCGACCCAGCACGGTGCGGCGCTTGGGGGGGGGGGGTGTTACGGGGCGGCGCTCTTCTTTTTTGCCTGGGGCGGCAAAAAAGTTAGAGCCGGCCCTGGCTACTGCTATAGAAATCTCCGATCGAAGGCGCTGGGACACACCTTGACCTGAAGTGGAGCACCCACAGGGACATCTCTTGAAGAAGAAGGGATAGTTAAAGGAAAGTATGCTGTTGGGACTGCAGTGAAAAAAACAACATTCCTTAGGTTTAAAAAAAATAATCAGCAGTAGATGATTCTAATTTTCTACTGCTAATCAATATCTCTATCAAATACCCTCATCACAAGACAGGTATGATTATAGACCAAATTTTAGGCCTCTCCACACAAAAACCTAATGGAAGGGCTATTTTCCCTTCCATTGGAAATTATTTAAATTAAAAAAGTTGCATTATAAAAAGTGGCTTTTAGAGAACTTTATTAATGTCGAAATAAAAAAAATCTTACAATATTTATAATTACCTTCACCATTATTAGTTTTCTTGCATCCTTCATTTGGGGGGTTTGTTCTACTTTATGAATCATGCACGGGTTTAAACAGAGGAAGAGTTATATTTATGAGAAAATTTGCAGACATGAATTAAGGAAAATTAGGAGTGGCTCTCCTTTGGGAAGTCCTTTTTTGTAACATGGATTTTTCCAACATGTTTTTCTTAGTTGGAAATTTGTGTGAATCTGGTGCTAATACAAGTGAAGGATTAAAAGCTTTAGTTAGAGTTATGGAAGGCACTGCACACTCTTCTCCAAATAATTTTGGCCATGCACCTTCATTCTTACCCTGGAACTCTCCTGCTAAACTAATCCTTTGCCTTTCTGAAAACGTTTGCTATTGTAACTGGATAGTGGTTTTCTGATAGGTATAAATGTCAACAAGGATCTAAGTCACTAGTCTGAGACCACCATACTTGTCCTAACATATATAAATATTTTATAAAATGACTTTAGTTGTCATGAAAGTTGCCAAATGAACAGCCCTGGAAACTGTTAGATCACTATGCTTTGCTATTTAAAGTCTGTTTTACTGAGGTATATTGTGTATGAGGTTGCTGACTTCGCTCCAAAATTATAAAGAAATAAACTAATACCCAGGTTGTGGCTGGCCTTCTGTGCTGTAAGAAGGGGCAAAGAACACATGGAGCTTTCTCAGCTTGTGCCCCTGCACAAAAGACAACCACAATGCCAGCACTTGCCATTTCTGAGGGTATATCTGGATTAGGAAAAGAGGTTGAGGTTAACTTCAACTTTTTCCCCAGTATAGATACAGGTTAACAATACTTTTACCTTGATTTAGTTGGACAGGACACTCTAGTGGAGAACCTATGTAAACCAAGATAAAAAGTGTTGTTAACCTGCATTCACTCTAGGAAAAAAAAGTCATAACTTCAACCTCTTTCCCTAATATACAGAAAATCCTAGTTTTGTTATAAGTGCTAGCCACCACACCAATTAGGGCAAAGAAGTAATGGATGCAGACCTGGCTGGGTGGAGCTGGCCAGGAGTGGAGCAGATGGAAAAGACAACATCCTTTCAAAGTGTAGCACAGTGCCTCTCTAGGGGCAGGTCTTCACTACGGGGGGGTCGATTTAAGATACGCAAATTCAGCTACGTGAATAGCGTAGCTGAATTCGACCTATTGGAGCCGACTTACCCCGCTGTGAGGACAGTGGCAAAATCGACCTCTGCGGCTCCCCGTCGACGGCGCTTACTCCCACCTCCGCTGGTGCAGTAAGAGCGTCGATTCGGGGATCGATTGTCGCGTCCCAACGAGATGCGATAATTCGATCCCCGAGAGATCAATTTCTACCCGCCGATTCAGGTGGGTAGTGTAGACCTAGCCTAGTATGTACAATTCCCAGTTCCTGGGAAGAATTCATTATGAATCAGCCAGAATTCTTACTGTGAATGCAACTACCCATTAGAATGAAATGCATGACTTAAAGCAACAATCTAGTCCTAAATATGGTATGTGTTCATGGCTGAAGAAAACCTTTCTACAACTCCAGAATCATTAAATAGATTATAAGAAAATGCATAGGAATTTAGGGGCTGATCTGAAGTCTAATGAAGTCAATGAGAGTCTTTCTTAGAAATTCACTGAAGTTTCATACATGTCAAGACCCAAGTTCCGCTTTTCATGTTTCTCCTGCAAGAGTTAATAGAATCACTAGTGTGATGAAGATAATGCATTCCTTGAACTTTTGTAGGTCTTATTGTAGGTCCCTCTCCCCGCTTTCTGACTGTCTTCCAACTTCTGACAGCTGGAAAATTGTCAGTGCTTAAAGTCTTTGTTTCAGAGAGAAAGTAAAACTTGCACTTTAAAAAGTAACACATCCGACACAAGATTTTTTCCTCACAGTTTCTTAATATTTCCTAACTGTTGCCAGGTGGGAAACAGTAAGAATGTGTGGGAAAGTAGGGGAAAACTTACAAGTTTTAAATGAAAAAAATAGTTTTTTGAAAAAATGTAGACAAAAATGAAAGTTTCCTGTGAAACCCTTATTTTCAGATGAAACTTTTCAACTCTAGGCCTGAGTGAAGGGTGTGAAGGTTTTATTCAGCGCCTGTTAAAGGGCCATCACATGGTGGTAAATGCCCTGTTACTGTTTTGTGTGGGATGAACACTATAAGTAGATGGGAAGTTTGTTCAGTGGTATGATTTTTTTTATTTTTTTTTACAAACATGAAAGTAGGATGTTTGGAAGTTCTTTTTAGAGAGAAAATGTCTATTGAAGTTTGTTAAGTATAGTGCTGTCTCCAGTATTTCCTATCATACTACTTTAAAAGAGTAGCTGTTGAAAGTAATATATACACCCTGTCTGTGACTACATAAATCAGGAGGAATCCACAAATTTTGTTAGACTCGCTTAAAAAAAATGTCAAGAACCGACATGATTTTTCCATCACGAGTTATGTCTAGCCACTCTTAGGGCATTCCACGGATGCTGCAAGTCTCTCTGTGCTGAAATTAACAATAAATAAAGGTGCTGTTAAATGTACATGTGAAATGCATACTGTTAGCACCAATCACACGGAGATAAAGCAAAGTAGGAAAAGAGTTTCCCTATGTTACAGGAGCAAAACGGATCTTTGCAGAGGAAACAAGGAAAACAGACTTTAAAACAAAATCCATGAGCTAATGTTTCATTCTGTTTTGTGTTTTAAAAAAGCTTTAGTCCACTTCAGAGGGGTGTAAATTTTAGTCCACACTACTGTGTCACTCACTAACTGGCCTGTGTAGACTCTGCTGGCGTGCATTAAAAGTTCCCTGGTGCGTATTAATGTAGTCCTGTTTCAAAGAGCACTTCATTAAGGCTCATTAGGGAACTTTTAGTGCACACCACTAGGATCCATGTTGTGTATCAGGCTTGTGCAGACTTAGATTTACACCTCTGTGGTGAGGACTAAAGCACTGTGTAGACAAGTCCTTAGTTATCAGTCAGTCATATGATCTACTAACTGAATTGTGGCTTTATTCCCAAAGGGCCAGACTAGAGTGGTGCTTCCCCATCAGTAGAATGGGGAGAAGACTGTGACTGAGAGTCACAATATGGTTCCCAGTTCACGTCTTCCTCCACGGTGGGGGAGAGAAGTAATACTTACCAGCTATGTACCTGCCACAGATCACTTCCTCCAGTGTAGAGGGTGGAACCTAGGATCCACTCACACCCACTGGTCTTCCCAACCTATTACCCACCCAGGATGGGGAGAAGCAGGCTCCCAGAGGCTGCTCTCACTCTTTCATTGCTACTCACATGACACACGTAACGAAAGCAGAGGAGAAAAGATGCACTTACTCCCTTGTTTCCCTGCATGAGTGCATTAGCTGGGGAATAGTTTGCCCCATGACAGGCAGATACATGCATTTTTGGTATTTGATTTTAAAGGCTGTGCAGCAGGACAAAAAGCATACTTTAGAGTAAAAACATCAGTGCCCAAATTTTTAAAATTAGTCACCTAAATAAGTGGTCTGATTTTCAGAAATTCTGAGAAGTCACAACTCTAATGACTTCTATAAGAGCTGTAGAGAAGGCATCTTATTTAAAGGTCCCTAACTTAACTCTCCTAAATTTGAAAATTTTGGCCAATTTTTATAGTTAATCTGGGAATCATGGCAATAACACTGAAGTATAGTTAACTCGTCTGCAGTTATCCTACCAGTCCCTTGAAGGCTAAGAGTAAAATACATTCAACTATGGAATGCTTCCCTTATTTTAAAAGCAGCTATGTGGAAACCCAAGTATGCAAAGTTAGACATCAAAAGTTGCTGCATCACAATGCAGCGAAGATATTGAGTCAAGTTAAAGGACTCAATCCTTATCTTCAAGGCATTGAGGACCTGGACCTGAGATACCAGAGAGATCAACAAAACATCCAGGATAAGGACCAGTAAATAGCTCTGTAAATAGTAAATAGCTCTGTTTCTCAGGCACTGTGGAACTTTCTACCACAAGGGGAAAACTTGTCTGTGCAGGAGACAAATCTTTTTCAGAGGCCAGTCCCAGATTGTGATATGAACTTCCACGGGGATTAAGGATCATCACAAACCTTACCACCTTCTGCTCCAACTACAAGGGACACTTCTTTGAGCCTGTGTTCTCTAACATAAACATGGACCCTCTAAAAGACACTCTAAAAGACATCTTCCACACACATAGCTTCCCCCCTGCAGAGAGGAGGACAGAAAGAACAAACTACTTAAGATAGATGTTAGTCACATTTCTTCATGCACTACAGGAATGCTCTCAGATACCACAGTGATGAGGGTGGTACAGAACAGAATTTCCTGACTCTCATGTTTGTGACTTTACCATCAGAACAACAGGACAAATCAAACAAGAGGAAATCTTTCTAAAAGAACACCACGTTATAGTTGCAGAACAGAAAGTTTAAACACATGCTGAACCTGATTCTTTTCTCACAATCATGGGAGAGCTGTCTTGTGTCAACCTGGCCTGGGGAAGCAGCAGTTCCCTACAGTGCCCCCTTCTCCTTGGTTAGTGTGGTAAGAACTTCCCCCATACTTTACCCACTGCTTAAAATGGTATAAATCAGGAGTAACTCCACCAAAGTCAATGAAGTTACACAGAGCATGTACCTAAGAGTAAAAATAAGGACAAAGGATTCCACAGATGCAACTCCATGATGGATTTGTTCTGGTAGAATAGTGAATAGAATTTGACTCAATGTGTTGGCTCTCCCTTTATGCACTTCACTCTGTCTATATTCTTTTATTTGATTTGTATACTTCTTTGAGATAGCCATAAACGTCTTTAGATTTATGCATCAGCCATTTAGAGTGAATCTGTCTCTTGTTTTGCTCTCCTAAGATTAAACAAGGTGCAAAAATGCTCTGCACTGGAAGGGAAAAATCATTCACGCAGTTCATTAAAATTCTTTTTCTATCTACAAACAATAAGCAATGTAAGACTGTATAAATAGTGGGGTGGGTGGGTTTGGGGGGGAGAGGGGTTAGTTGCCAAGATATCCCATAATTACAATGTGAAACAAGGCTGGAGATGGAGTCAAATATTTTGTCCCAAAATGGTTGTATATGCAGATATGTCCACAACATATAGTTGAATATTTCCAACTTCCAGAATAATGATACCATCTTGCACTTAAATAATATCTTATCCTGAAGGATTGCCAAACACTCTCATTGAAGTTAACCCACTTCTGGGGTGGACTGTAGCAGATGTTTAACAACACACAGCAATGCTACAGGACAATTTAGGCCAAGAAGCAGGAAAGAATATTATATCCAATTTAAACTTGTGCTTCCCTCCTAGCTCTATCTGTTATAAACTGTGAAGAGAGCAATTAGCCATATTCAATATGCCAATTCACTATTGTGCATTCATGTTATATTGAATGTACAATAGTGAAGTCTTCAATTATCAGTTCCTAAAAACAAAAAAATGTTTACTGGCATTTCTTTATATAAATGAATATAATTCTTTTAAAAACATCAGGAGCTCAAATGTGAACACCAAAATACCTGCACATTTACATGACTGAAATTTTTTATTAACTTCCTGTGGGGGTGGCAGAGGGCACCCCAATCCAGGTCCCAGTTTTTCAGTATGCTATTTCTGATAAGTTTTTGGAAAGTAACTGTGTCTTTTTACATCAAGATGCAGCTCCAATGCCTGGGACAGCAGAGGAGTTGAGACCAGGAAATTGCCAGGTGGGAGTTTGTGTGAACACAAATGACCCAACTAGCAGAAGGGTGTGTGTGTGTCTTCCCCCACACTGGCGAGACACAGAAAGCAGTTATGGGAGAGCTGCTGGGAAAAGCTGCATCTCATCAAAGGGTAAACACACTTAGCCACGGAGCACAGAGCATAGTCCTCTAGGAAAAGGGACGAGGAAGGACTCAGTGCTGGAAGGGGGAAACACAGAGTCACCCCAAAAAGGGAGTTGGATTTTCTATATATGTACAATCCTGGGGTTGGGAGACCGCTCCCCAAAGGGCCAGCCAATGTGCAGGATCAGGATTACTGAACACCTATCTTGTCAGATCCTGAGGTACCAAAATTGCAGATATGTGATTAATTTAAGAGTCCGCACAGAGGGGAGCACTGGAGGGAAAGAAAAGCCAGTGACTGATTACATGGGAGAGAGTCAAAGGACACTGAAGGGCAACCAGCCAGCCTGTGGTGAGAAGCATCTAAGTTTGTAAGGGCACTGAAAGTGCTAAGATCAGCTTAGAATCCATTGTGCTTTTATTTCATTTGATCAAATCCAACTTCTTGTGCTTTGACTTATAATCACTTAAAATCTATCTTTTGTAGTTAATAAATTTGTTTGTTTATTCTGCCTGAAGCAGTGTGTTTGGTTTGAAGCATGTCATAGACTCCCCTTGGGATAACAAGCCTGGTACATATCAATGTCTTTGTTAAATTGATGAACTCATATAAGCTTGCAGTGTCCAGTGGGCATAACTCAAGTGGTTTTCTGTGATCCAACCTGTCACACAAGCAATGCTAATTTGAGGCCTGATCCTGCATAAGGATCGGCTAGGCTCATGTGGAGTCCCACTGATGTTCGTGAAACTCCTCATGTCTACTGTAAGTCTGCTCTGGTGGACCCTGAGGCAGGACTGAGGCTATGTCAGAGCATAGTGCATTACAATTACTCAAAATTAGAGCTGGCTGGGAATTTTTCAAAAAATGTGGGGGGAGGGTGTGACGGGTTGGATCACAGAAACCCCCTTGAGAGCTGCCACCTGATGTGCAAAGACTACCCTTGCTTCTGTTTTCCCTGCCAGCTCAGGACTCCAGCACCCTGTCTTGCTGAGCCAGACACTCCTGTCTGCTCTAACACAGACCCAGGGTCTGAATCACTTGTTCCAAAGCTGCAAGTTTACCTGAAAACAGCTCACAAAGGTGTGCTTGTCCTTAGCACTCAGATGCCCAACTCCCAATGGGGTCTAAACCCAAATAAATCAGTTTTACCCTGTATAAAGCTTATACACTCATAAATTGTTTGCCCTCTATAACACTGATAGAGAGATATGCACAGTTGTTTGCTCCCCCAGGTATTAATACATACTCTGAGTTAATTACTAAGTAGAAAGTGATTTTATTAAATACTGAAAGTAGGATTTAAGTGGTTCCAAGTAGTAACAGACAGAACAAAGTAAGTCACTAGGCAAAATAAAATAAAATGCACAAATCTATGTCTAATCAAACTGAATACAGATAATCTCACCCTCAGAGATGCTTCAGTAAATTTTTTCTCAGACTGGACACCTTGCAGGCCTGGGCACAATTCTTTCCCCCGGTACAGCTCTTATTCCAGCTCAGGTGATAGCTACAGGGCCGGCTCCAGGCACTAGGCAACCAAGCACATGCTTGGGGCGGCACCTGGTAAGGGGTGGCCAATCTTGGGGTGGCGGGGGGCAGCGCGGCGTGGTGCGGCATTCCGCGGGGGGGGGAAGGCGCTCCAGCAGTGCAGCGCTCGATGGGGGTGCTCCGGCGGCGCGGCTGGGGGGTGGCGCGGGGCGCAGCGCTCAGGGGGGGGGTTTCCGGCAGCGCAGCGCTTGGCGGGGGGGCGGCGCGGGGTGCGGCGCTTGGGGGGGGGGTCGGGCTCCGGCGGCGCGGCGCTCGGCGGGAGGGCGGCGCAGGGCGCAGCTTTTTTTTGCTGCTTGGGGCAGCAAAAAAGTTAGAAGAAGGACAGGAGTACTGTAGTCTGTCACAAGTACTCCTGTTCTTCTTTTTGCGGATACAGACTAACACGGCTGTTACTCTGAAAAAAGTTAGAGGCAGCCCTGGATAGCTAGGGGATTCTTCATGATGGCTCCTCCTCCCCTCCGTTCTCTTCCACCCCTTTATATATCTTTTGCATAAGGCGGGAACCCTTTGTCCCTCTGGGTTTCCACCCCCCCCACCACTGGAAAAGCACCCAGGTTAAAGATGGATTTCAAGTCAGGTGACATGATCACATGTCACTGCAAGACTTCATTACCCACTTGCCAGCACACACATATACAGGAAGACTAACAGGTAAACACAGCCATCTGCAGACAATGGCCCTGGTTAATGGGAGTCATCAAGATTCCAAACCACTATTAATGGCCCACACTTTGCATAATTACAATAGGCCCTCAGAGTTACATTTCATATTTCTAGTTTTAGATACAAGAGTGGTACATTTATACAGATAGGATGATCACACTCAGTAGATTATAAACTTTGTAATTATACCTTACAAGAGACCTTTTGCATGAAACATATTCCAGTTACATTATATTCACTCCTTATTATGTTTTTATAAAACCATATAGACTGCACAACGTCACAGAGGGGGTTTGGTGAAAATGCCAATTTAGCAAAACAAACTGTTTGCGAAACAGGGTCAGTTTTGACAAATCTCCCAACTTGAATCATTCTGGGGAAAAAAAGTTTTGAAATTGTTGAAACATTTTATGAGTCAAATTTTTTTTTCTTTGGGGTGAGGGGATGGTAAGATTAAAAAGGTAAAAAAGGTCCATCATTTTAATTGACCCAGTGTGAATTTCCCCCCCAATTTTTGGTTCATTAACTTTTTTGAGATTTTGACGTTTTGTCCTGATTTGAGAGAGGAAATTTCTCAATGCCTCAAAATTTTTCACGGGATGGGAAAACTGTTTCCTACCCAGCTCTGCTCTGAATTACAGAATTTAAAGACGGAAGAGGATTACTAATTAGTTCCCTCCAACATATCTCCTTTTACCTTATCCAGACCAATTTTAAAGGAGCTTACATATGTTTAATGTCATTACTTCCTTAGTTGCAAACACTATGAAAATGAAAATCTTCTAAATTTAAGTATGTGGGTTTATATGTGCTTTAACTGGTCACAAATTAATTTGTGCTTATACATGAGAGGGACATTGGATCTTAGTTGTATGATTTTATCAGGAAAAAAATAGCCTGATTTTAGAGAAATAGCCAACATCCCCCTGCTCTTCTTTGTGCACTAAACACGGCCAAAAATAAGGCAAATATGATCAGCAAATCTTGCTGAGATTCTGTGCAGCTGGCAAACATAATAGAATTATTGCCAACTCAGCAAATAAACTAATGCCAACTTTGAAATGATGTAATGGAAATGCCAAGACCTTTTTTAAAAAAAGGCAAGACAACTACATACCGGTAAGAATCTTAAGAGTTAGGGATGACTTGAGGAGAAAAGAATGACTCAGAAGCCTCAGTCACTCACTGAATAAGAAATAATTGATGGGGAATAATCTTAAGAAAAAGAAAAGAAAGATGTAATCCTCTCATATTCGTCTTAGCTATCTATCAGTTACAGGAACAAGTCCAATATCTGATTATCGTTGCATTTTTCAATCTGGTATATACAACAATAAGTAGCTTATGACGTGAAACCATTTGTGACCTACTTTATATGTCTAAGACCTTATATGGGTCTGGCTGGAGTTTACAATCTGATGAAAGAAAAATTGGACAAAAAAGGCTAAAGTTAATATATCCTGGCATCTCTTTTAATTGTGGATCTAAAGATGGAATTACAAGATTTTGTACTGATTAAAGTACACTATGTCTAAGCTGTTTTTAAATCATATCCAATGCTCATAACTCTTAACAAAAATACCAGTAGGTCAACCTTTTTACTTACAATATTCTTGAAGAAAGAGACAGAAATGTTTTGAATTTTATACAGTTCTAAGTTGGTATGAATCACAAAGCATATGCAAGTACAACTGCTGATTTTGATCTGATTTTGCATGGATGTGAATTTTATAACACTAGGCTTCGAGAAGAGCTCAGAAAGATACCGCAACTCCCTCCATTTGTCTAACACTCACCTCATCTCAGCCACTTTATACAATCTCGCCTCTGCTGCTACTGTGCTCAAGAAAGCTTCCCTCTGTTACCTCTCAACCTCATCAACTCTCCATCTCTTTGGAAACCTCAGCATCTCACTTCTCCCTGTCCTATGTCTCTAACTTTCCCTTGGTGAGTAGCCTTATAACTGAATGTATGAATTTGTTCACCAGGCAGTGATATTACAACTTCATTGTTGATAATTGATACCCTATATTATTTTGTAGTAGAGTCATAGTAGGGTCATTGTAGTTAGTGATGGGGAAAGATTAGAGATTTCCTCATGCCAGTTATTTAACTTAGTAAAGTATTTTGGAATACATTTTTCATTAAAGAACAATACAAGTTTATTTTGTATAGCTATTGGATTTCTGCAGGAGAGGTTACTCACCTTATGCAGTAACTAGAGTTCTTTGAGATGTGCGTCCCTGTGGGTGCTCCATTTCAGGTGAGCCTGCATCTTGCACCTTTGATTGGAGATTTTTGGTAGCAGTGCCCATTCAGCCCACACATCCTTGTGCCCCAACCAAGTCTATATGGGGCCGTGTGGGCAACTGCCCTCAGTTCCTTCTCCATCACAAAAGTCCCCCAAAGGAGACTCTGAAGCAGAGGGAAAGGAGGGCAGGGAGTGGAGTACCCACAGAGGTGGTCTCCTTCTTATTCAAGTAGTGTCCCTGTGGGTGGTCCACTTCAGGTGATTCCTCAGCAGTACCCCCCATAAGAAAGCAGAAGGTTCAGAGTCCAATACAGAAGCATCTGATCTTGCTGCAGGCATCAATGATTAATGATTAGAAAAAGTATGAACAAAGGACCAATTTGCTGCTCTACAGATGTCTGCAATTGGTACATGTGCTTGTGGAATGTGCTATAACACTGCAGGCCACAGAACCTCACCCAACCCCTCCTGTAATAGACCTATAACCTCTGGCTGAGTTACTCAAGTCCTCAAATCATGGTTTAAAGACTTCAAGTTACAGAGAATTCACCATTTACACTAGTTTAAACCTGCAAGTGACCCGTGGTCCATGCTACAATGGAAGATGAAAACCCCCCATGGTTTTTGCCAATATGACACAGGGGAAAATTCCTTCCCAACCTCAAGTATGGCAATCAGTTAGACCCTGAGCTTGTGGGAAAGACCCACTAGGCATATACCTGAGAAAGAATTCTCTATAGTAACTCTGAGCCCTCCCCATCTAGTGTCCCATTTCCAGACATTTGGGATTTTTGCTGTAGGCAGTCGTTAATGGGCCACATGCCATGGTAGGCGGTCTCATCATACAATCCCCTCCATACATTTATCAAGATGATTATGATGATCTCTTTTTACCTTAACATCTATGAATCTGCGAATCACTCTCAAAGGTGGCTGAATATGAGTTCAGTTATAACAGATCTTAATACATCTAGAGATCAATTTTGATAACATCTGTTTCAAAATTACCAACCCTTGTTTCTGTCCTCAACGGATATAAATAGTCTAGAAGATCTTCTAAAAGGTTTGGTCCTATCTAGGTAAAAAGCTAATGCCCTCCTGACATCTATGGTATGAAATATAGCTTCTTGACTAGTCCATTGTTGTTTTCAGAAAATAAACAAAAAACAGTACATGAATGGTTTGGTTAATATGAAATTCAGAGGACACCTTGGGTAAAAATCTAGGATGGACTTACAGCAACACTTTATTTTTGGTGAATACTGTTAATGGAGGGTCTGCCGTTAAATTCCCCAATTCTCCAACCATTTGGGCAGAAGTGATAGCTACCAGGAAGACTGTCTTCATTGATAAATCTAATGAAGAACACATAGCTAGTATCAGAAAAGGAGGCTTCATAAGACAGTTAAGGACTAGGTTTAGATCCTGGCTAGATGTAGGATCTCTGATTTGTGGGGAGAGATTTGACAAACCTCCTATGAATCCTACTGTGGCTGGGTGAGTGAAGAGCAAAAAATCCCCTAGGGGTGAAATTGCCAATAAGTGTACCCTAATGTATTTCATAGAAAGACCTGATGATATCAGTTCCAACATGCAATCCAATACTTTGAGAAGAGGAGAGCAAATAAGTGAAAGCTGATAACTATTACACCAAAGACGATATTGTTTCTATTTCTGGAGTTAAGTATTCCTTGTAGATTCTTTTCTACTATTTACTGAAAATGCTGTACCTCTGATGAACAGGATACCTCTGCTCCAGAGAACCATTGAGGAACCATGCTTGGAAAACCTCAGAATCTTCAGGTTGGAGTGAAGTGTTTGACCAGTATCCTGAGTCAGTAGATGAGAAGTGATCGGAAGCCACCACGGAGGGCAAGAAGTGAGTCTGGTTAGAAAGGGATACCAAGCTTTTCTTGACCACAATGGTGCAATTAATATGACTTTGCCCTGATCTTGTTTGATATTGTTGAGAACTTTAAATAGTAATTGTGTCGGTGAATATGCATAGAGAAGCCCCTTCATCCAGGAAATGAAAAAAGTATCTACTAGGGATCAGGGTTTGAAAGCCCCTCTGGAGCAATACCTGATGCATTTTGCATTGGATGCCATGGCAAATAGATCAACCTTCAGGAACCCACAAGCTAAGAATATCTTGTGGACGACTTGGGAATTCAGTTCCTATTAATAATTTAGAAAGAAATGTCTGCTGCTGAGGTCATCTGCTGTGGTGATCTGAATATCTGGGAGGTACAAAGGTGACATGACTATCTGGTTGGCTATGCATCAGTTCCAGAGTTTTATCATTTTGGCATAGGGAGACGGGGAACGTGGTCCTCCCTGACAGTTGATATAATACATGTATGTCACATTTTCTGTCATTATCTTTATTGACTTGGATCTGATTAGGGGTAGAAAGTGGAGGCAAGCATTTTTGAGTGCTCTCAATTCCAAAAGATTGATGTGAAGAAGCTGCTCTTGTAGTGACCACTTTCCCTGAGGTTTGTGAGGCCACAGATGTGCCCCCTAACCCAAAAGTGAAATGTCCAATGTTATCACTATGGTAGGAAGACTCTAGAAGAATGGAACACCTTTGCCATTTTGGTCAGGTCCTTCCACCAGTTGAGTGACTGTAGAACCCTTTGGGAAACAGACAGTGATCCGCCTAGGCTGTGCTTGGTTGATAAGGAAACCATCCAAAGCCATTCCTATAGGTCTCTGAGATGTAACCTGGCATGCTGCACTACGAAGATACAAACTGGCATGTGTCTAAGCAGCTGAAGACCATCTCTTACTGTTACCTGAGAACTGCCCTGAATCCTTGAGATGAAATTTGTTAGTTCAAGAAATCTGCTGGAACAGAGGTATGCTCTGCCTGTCACTGCATCCAGGAAGGCTCCTATGAAGTCTATACACTGTAATGGAGCAACAATAGACTTTTCAAGGTTGATTTGAAGGCCCAAGCTGTGCAACAGAGAACATGCCATCTTTACTGCCATCAACACTTCCTCCTATGATCTGCCCCTGATCATCCATTCATTCAAATAGGGGAAAATTATTACATCCAAACGACATAGGCGGGCAGCAACTATTGCCAGAATCTTTGAGAATACCCTTGGGGCAGACGATAGGCTGAAAGGAAGCACCCTGTA
Source organism: Chrysemys picta bellii (assembly GCF_011386835.1). Taxonomy (NCBI): domain Eukaryota; kingdom Metazoa; phylum Chordata; order Testudines; family Emydidae; genus Chrysemys; species Chrysemys picta. Next base: position 137,064,196 of record NC_088793.1, on the reverse strand, counting down.
TTGGTAGTGCTCATTGGTGATTAGAAAAAGAAGAAACCTCTTGTGTGAAGCGTGAATAGCCACATTAAAATATGTGGCTTGCAGATCAAGAGTTACAAACCAATCTCCTAGCTCTGTGGTCCTTACTGTAGGAATCGGACTCTGAGCTTCAGTGTCTGCTTTGTTCATTAATGGCTTCTATTACTGGGAATTCAGAGCTGGGTGAGAAAACAGAAACTCTGATTTTATGGCATGGACATAATACTTTTTATTCACCTTTTTGCAGCTTGGAGGTGTGGTAGGTGGGGTTTATCAAACGGTCTTAGTGGGCTCCATAAGAGTTTTATTGACTGGAATGGCAATCTTCATAGATATGGGTGTGTGTAAAATATCTAGGACTCCTGAACTTCCTCTAAGGTAATCTGTAGCATGTCAGCAATTTGCTTCATCAGTTTCTGAAACTAAAAGTGTAGTACTTGAGCACATGAAAACAAATAATCAACTGCAATTATTTTAAACTTCTTGCTGTGTTGTAAAATTGTTAGATTTATTTGTAATACCAGAAAGTTTACTATCATTGTTATAGTTGGCTCTCAGTAGGGTAATGAACCATTTCTCTTCTGTTCTGCCCATGTGATTTATTACTGCTGTAAATTAATATCCTGCTAAAACTCTGCAAGCAGGTGAAATTGACCAGATAACTTATTAAAGAGATTGCACTTCAACAACTTATGTCTTATCTGGAGAAAATACAGCCAAAACTGCAAAGGAATTAAAGACACAATGTGTGCACTAATTTCTTTCAATGAGAGGTGATGGAGCAAGGTAAAATAAGATATATATGCCTTTATCGAAGTACAGTCATCTCCATCCAGATGCATATGTATATAAAAATTAAGGATAAGTCTTTAAAATAAACAGATTCTTACTGACAGGAGCATTTGAGTTTTGATTGGCCATATGTCCATGGATTTCTGCTTTCAGTGTGGAGACATTCGGTCAGGTGCTTTCAGTGGCAATTTTTTCTTTTTTCAAATGCTAAGAAAATCACACCTTAACATCATGAATAAACTAAAATGAAAGCAGTGGATTATTTGTTTGTTTACACAGCTCACTTCAAACGCAAACTTCAATACATGGGTCTTGTAATCCGACAAATTTTTATTTTATTAACTTCTATTTGGTTAAGATCTATGACAGATATGTAAATTAATATTGTAATTGTACCTTTATGCTTTAAACATTCACAATTTCTAAGGAATAGCCAATTTCCTTTGAATTTTAGTTTTGTTAAAATTTGCCCCTGCTCTTACTGAAATCTATGACTAAACTCTTTATTGACTTCCACAGGGGCCTGATTGGGCTCATAGAGAAAAGAGTATACTCAGATCTGCTATACATTCAAGGGTCCTCAGGTATGAGAGCAATTTAAAAATTGCAAGCAGTTATGGTTACAGAGCCATCTGCACCCTCTATCCCCTTTCTGGTCGTAGGTCTTGTGCCTTTACCTATCCTATGTTGGAGTTTTGCAATTCCTTTCCCGCTTAGCCCAGGCCCTGGACTACAGTAACCTGTGTATCAACCATGCTTCCTAGCAATTCTGAGTTTGGACCCCTGCAGTTCCTCCCTTCAGAAGTCTGACCAGTGGTACAGAGTGACAAAAAAAATCTTCTTTAAACCCACAGTTTATTTTAACAGTAGGACCAAAATATCTATGGAAAAAAGATTTTAAAACAATAGTCTATATGTATTTCTATCTTCCTGAAAGTCTTACCATCCACAATGGTAAAGTAAGCAGACCCAACTTCTTCAGACAACCCCAATGGGGAACTGTGTGTGTTTCCATTGGGTTTTCCTGAACACCTACCCCTCCCTTTCTTGAAAGAGTGTTCATTTTTAAACCTGCCACAGATTCTTTTTATCTCCTGTATTCCTGGGCATTCTTCTGTCCTGGCATTTTCTGCTAACAATTCTAAAGTGTTTGCTGAAAAGTGGTTTATCTTGAGCCATTCTTTCCTTTCCTGTTTGCTCTTCCCGACAGCCCCCAGTTAAACTAAACTAATATATGCATACAGTAAACATCACAATAGCCAGGTCAACAAGCAGTATTCATAAAGTATTACCTGAAGGATGAAGGGGTAATCACTAGCAGCCAGCATGAATTTACTAAGAAGAAATCATGCCAAACCTATTTGATTTCCTTCTTAGACAGGGTAACTAGTTTGGTGGCTAAGGTGAATGTGGTGGACATAATATACTTGAATTTTAGCAAGATTTTTGACACAGTGCCACATGACATTCTGAGAAATAAGCTGGAGAAATGTGGGCTTGGTGGAACTACCCTTAAGTGGATACATAATTGGTTAAACAACAACCAACAAAGAGTAACTATTAATGGAATGATGTCAGTCTTGAGGGGGGTGCCACAGGGATTTGTTCTGGGTCCAGTGTTTTTTAACATCTTTATTAATGACCTCGATGTAGGAATAGAGTACATACTGATCAAATTTGAAGAGGACACAAAGCTGTGGGGGGGGGGGGGAGGGAGTTACAAACACTTTGGAGGATAGAGCTAAAATTCAAAGGGATCTTGATAAATTGGAGAACTGGGCTCAAAATTGGAGAAGTAGCTTGGCAGCAGCACTGCTGAGAAGGATCAAGGAGTGGTAGTGGATGACAGCCTCAAAATGAGTCAACAACATGATGCTGTTGCAAAAAAAGCAAATGGAATTTTAGGTTGCCTTAACGAAGGTATAGCATGCAAGTCACAGGAAGTGATACTACCACTCTATTTAGCATTGCTTAGGCCTCAGCTAGAGTATTATGTCCAATTTTGGTCACTAATGTATAGAAAAGATATAGAGAAACTGGAAAGGCCCCAGAGGTGAATGATGCAGATGATCAAAGAGATGGAATGCAAGCAATATGAGCAAATCCTGAAGGAATTGGGTGTGTTTAGTTTGGAAAAGAGGAGATTAAGGGGGGAACATGGCAGCAGTCTTCAAAAACTTGAAAGGCTGTCATAAAAAGATGGAGAAAAGTTGTTCTATCTTTCCACAGAGGGCAGGACAAGAGGCAATGGATTCAAACTAGAGTATAGCAGATTTAGATTAAATCACAGGAAAAACTTCCTAACTGTAAGAACAGTAAAATAGTGGAACAGACTGCCAAGGGAGGTCATGGAAGCTCCTTCACTGGAGGTTTTCAAAAGGAGACTGGATAGCTCTCTGTCTTGGATGGTTTAGACACAACAAATCCTGCATCTTGGCAGGGGGTTAAACTAGATGACCCTGGCTGTCTCTTCTAACCCTATGGTTCTATCATTCTGTTATGTAGCAGCTGCAAATCTACCACAGATATAACTTCGGGGGGGTTAGAACACAGGACTGGACATTAGGAAACTTGGTTCCATAGTATGCTCTTTGACACAAATAATTCTAAAGTGTGATGAGAAACCCACTGAAGTCAATGGAAATACTTCCACAGACTTCTATTCTATTTCTATTCTAGATAGATTCTTATACCACACACATCACTGTAGTATGTGTGCGCCTTCCAGGGGTGCATTAAGCAATGCAACAACATGTCTGTCACCAGTGAGCTATGGATCAGGCCCAGTGTGGCTTTCGGCCTGTTGCTTAATTTCTATTTGCCTCTATTTCCTGTTGTCCCTTAACTCATAGCAGCATTGTGAGGCTTAATTAATAAATGTTAGTTTAGATGTTCAGATAGAAAACCCATACAAGCTTTATGTAAGTATTATTATCTGTATTTGCAAAAAAAAATCCCTGATGGAGCAGACACACAAACTTTAAACCTAAACATTTATCTGCGCTCAAAGGACAGATACATAGTCATAAAGAATCTTGAGTCAGATTAAATTAAAAAACAAATCAAACAGAAAAACAAAAACAAATCCAGGTTTTTTTTAGAAGATTGGTCAATAATTTTTATTTTTGTATTTATGTGCCTCATTTCCTGATTTCAGCCACAGTCAGACATAAAAAATGTTGTACAGGAGGTGGCTTCCCAAAAACATGACCTTTGTCTATGGGCAGTCAGCAACCTCACCGAAGCTGATGAGTATGATGGCCACCTTCCATTCAGGCTGAATGAGGGAACACTTAAATGCCCCTCTGTTTAGTGATAATTGAAACACTGGAAGCCACCACCCAAAGACTACACTAATCACAACCACAGGATCTGTGGATTTATTTTTTTGCAGCTGACTATCTGTGTGGGTAAAAATAGAAGCAAAGAGCAAACAGAGAGTATAGCAAAAAGCTAAGAAAAAGCAGCCTGAAAGGAGAAGACAGCAAGAGAAGCAGGGGTAGTGTGGCTCTAAGAGAAAGCCAAGAGAGAGATTGAGTTTTGGGCAGAGTGCTGGTGGAAAAGGCAGGTTTGGAACTGTGAAAAAGAAAACTGTTTTCTGTTGTTTGACCCTACTGTGTTCAGAGAAACAGGATCTTGAGCACTTAAAAAAAACAACAAAAAAACCCAACTAGTTTGCATCTATTTCTCCTCCTAATGGAATCAACCCGCACAGCCCCAAATATGGGCTAATTGGTAAGGCAAAAAGGGGCAATGATATTGAACCACAACAAGTACTTTTGCCAAAGTCCAGAAGTATCAGAATCCTTGAAAAAGTATCTGCAGCCGGTTGTTTCAAGAATTTCAGCTTAATTTGGGGATTACAGCAATTCAGAGAGACATCTGAACCTTTGGATGATTACATAGCCCAGCTACCCTTGCAATTAGCCCATCACTAGGATAATCTAGATATATCAAATTCATCTTAAAGGAAAAAGACAGCCATTTTTGTCAGAGAATGATAAATTTTAAAAATTACATTTAAGTGGTAGATCTTATCAAGACGTTTTGGAGCCAGCACATGTAAAAACATATGCCAAAACAAAAGTAAAATTATTTAAAAACATAAATTAGACCAACAGTACACAGGATATTTGAAAAGATCCTTTGAAATTACTGCCAACTCCCTCAGTTACATCATTTGTATCCATTTGATAAATGATTATTATATCCATTGAAGCATCTTATGTGCAGATTTTCACTCTGCAATTCCATTGTCTTCACTGGAATTACATGATGTGTGAGTCAGTCTAGAATTTCGTTTACATCTTCAGTAAGTTGCCCTTTCTGCTGTCTGTGAGTACCAGTCTTTTATCACTATAAACTCTCAATAGACTCACGGTACTTTATATGCTGTAAGCCCACAACAGTGCATAATACTGCTATTGTATCTACTTTCATATTGTATCTACTTTAATACACTTTTGTTCTTTATGAAAACAGCCATGGCAATTAATATTTACAAGCTGTGTATGACTGTTCAAGGGAGGGGAGCAATTTCCTGGCTGCTCCAAGGACAGTACAACACCACACTACCCCTTGCTCAGGGTTCATGGCAAAACCAGGATCGAGTCTTTAGTCTTCTCTAACTGTATTCAAATAATACAAACTAATGACTTGATCTTGCAAACATTCATGGTGTGAGCAATCCTTACTTAGGCAAGGAGTCCACTCATTAAAGAGCTACTCTTACGGGAAAAGGATCAGATTCTACATACATCAAGGAACACAATAGGTGTAATTAACATTGTTATTAGTGTTAACTTTAAATACCAATGTATTTAAAGTATATTATGGGCCAGATTCCAATCTTATTTTTCAACATAACAGAATCATAGTTATCAGAGTCCATCCCCTTTGCCACTGCTGGAGACTGTCCCCATACAGAGGTTGTATCATATACTAGACCAATGGTTCTTAAACTTTAGCAACCCAAGGACCCTCATTTTAATTAAAAAAATTTCGGGGACCCACAAGCCCCCCTCTTAGCCCCAGACCGCATCCCTACTCCAGCCCTTCCCCAAAGGGAAGATAAAGTTCTGTCCATTTTTATACTTTAGCATAGAGAGAAAATAGCCACTCCCCAAATTGTTCTGTTTGAAGTATAAAAAGTACAGCAATATAAGTAGCATCCAACAAGGGATCAGGCATTTTCAATACTATACTCCTGACTATGGCTATTGTATATGTTTTGGTACAAAGTAATTCAGAAAACTGGTGAAATAACAGTTTCTTTTCATATGAGCCAGTGGAAGATTTTTCTCTGTATATCTAAGGCAGGAAGTAATTGATAATTGAACACACAATGCAAAAACAGGAAGGAAGGTCTCACTGTGGAAACTGACTGCAGAGAAAACAAGATTAATAGTATTATCGCTCCATCCTCAGTCTACTAAAAATTCTCTCCATAGAGAGCAGGAGGTGAGTCCAACATAATTAAGGGTCCCATCCTGAACCCCATGAATTCTGTTACTCCTGCTACTGTATATGTAGTGGCTCCCCCAATACGGATTAACTGCTGTTCGAATCTCACAGGCACTCATGGACCTGATCTAAAGTCTGTTGAAATGGATGGAAAGATTCACATTGACTTCAATGGGATTTGAATCAGGTCCTATATTTGCAATGGGTGAAAAGACAGCCTATAAGGAGGCTTTTATAAGTAGATAGATTTGATTTTTTTTTAATTACTAAATCTGTAATCTGTACTAAACCAGTGCTTAACTTCATAACAACAAAAACAACGAGGAGTCTGGTGGCACCTTAAAGACTAACAGATTTATTTGGGCATCAGCTTTCATGGGTAAAAAACCCAGTTCTTCAGATGCATGAAATGAAAATTACAGAAAACTACAGATGCAGGCATAAATATATTTATATATAATTTTCACTCCATGCATCTGAAGAAGTGGTTTTTACCCACAAAAGCTTATGCCCAAATAAATCTGTTAGTCTTTAAGGTGCCACCAGACTCCTCGTTGTTTTTGTTCTTATGAAGTTAAGCACTGGTTTAGTACAGATTACAGATTTAGTAATTAAAAAAAAATCAAATCTATCTACTTATAAAATCCTCCTTATAGGCTGCCTTTTCACATTGTTTTTGTGGATACAGACTAATACGGCTACCCCTCTGATACTTCATAAGAACACTCATACTGGGTCAGATCAATGATCCATCTAGCCCAGTATTCTGTCTTCCAACAATGGCTGGTGCCAGATGCTTAAGAGGGAATGAACAGAACAGGACAATTATTGAGTGATCCATCCCCAGCCATTCAGTCGGAGTTTCTGGCAGTTGGAGGTCTAAGGACACACTGAGCATGGGGTTGCAGCTCTGACCATCTTGGCTAATAGCCATTGATGGACTTATCCTCCATGAACTTATCTAATTCTTTTTTTAACCCAGTTATACTTTTGACTTTCACAACATCCCCTGGGAATGAGTCCCACTGGTTGACTGTGCACTGTGTGAAGAAGTACTTAGTTTGTTTCAAACCTGATGCTTATTAATTTTACTGGATGACCCCTGCTTTTTGTACTATTGGAAGGAAGGGGAACACTTCCTCATTCCCTTTCTCCACACAATTTACAATTTTATAGACTTCTATCATATCCCTCCTTAGGGTACGTCTTCACTACCCGCCGGATCGGCGGGTAGTAATCGATCTATAGGGGATCGATATATCGTGTCTCGTTAAGACGCGATATATCAATCCCCGAACGCGCTCCCCGTCGACTCTGGAACTCCACCGGAGCGAGCGACAGTAGCGCAATCGACAGGGGAGCCGCGGCTGTCGATCCTGCGCCGTGTGGACCCCCAGGTAATTCAATCTTAGATACTTTGACTTCAGCTACACTATTCGCGTAGCTGAAATTGCGTATCTTAGATCGATCCCTCCCCCCCGAGTGTAGACCAGCCCTTAGTCATCTCTTTTATAAACTGAACAGTCCCAGTCTTTTAAATCTCTCCTCATATGGAAGTTGTTTCATACCCCCCAGCATTTTTGTTGCTCTTCTCTGTACTTTTTCCAATATATTTTTTTTTGAGATGGGGTGACCATAATTGCAGAGAGTATTCGAGGTGTGGGTGTACTATGAATTTATGGAATAGTATAATGATATCTTCTGTCTTATTATCTCTCTCTTTCTTAACAATTCCTAACATTCTGTTGTTGTTTTTTTATCGCCACTGCACATTGAGGAGATATTTTTAGAGAACTATCTACAATGACTCTAAGATCTCTTTCCTGAGTGGTAACAGCTAATTTAGACTGCACAATTTTGTATGTACAGTTGGAATTATGTTTTCCAATGTGTATTACTTTGCATTTATCAACTCTGAATTTCATCTGCCACTTTGTTGGCCAGTCACCTAGTTTTGTGAGATCCCTTTGTGACTCTTCACAGTCAACTTTGGAGTTAACTATCTTGAGTAATTTTGTATTGTCATCTCACTGTTTATGCCTTTTTCCACATCATTTATGAATATTATGATCAGCACTGGTCTCAGAACAGTTCCTGGGGGGACACCACTGTTTACCTCTCTCCGTTGTGAAAATGACCATTTATTCCTACCATTTGTTTCCTACCATTTAACCAGTTACTGATCCATGAGAGAACCTAACCTCTTGTCTCATGACTGTTTACTTTACATGAGAGTCTTTGGTGTGGGACCTTGTCAAGGGCTTTCTGAAAGTCCAAGTATTCTACATCAACTGGATCACCCTTGTCCACATGTTTATTGACCCTCTCATAGAGTTCTAATAGATTGGTGAGGCATGATTTCCCTTTAAAAAAAGCCATGTTGAGTTTTCCCTAACATGTCCTGTTTATAATGTGTCTGATAATCCTGTTCTTTACTATAGTTTCAACCAATTTTCCTGGTACTGAAGTTAGACTTATTGGCCTGTAGTGGTCAGGATTGCCTCTGGAGCCTTTTAAAAAAAATCAGTATTACATTAACTATCCTCCAGTCATCTGGTACATGGTTTGCTTTAAGCAACAGGTTACATACCATAGTTAGTGGTTTTGCAATTTCATATCTGAGTTCCTTCAGCACTCTTGAATGAATACCAGCTGCTGGTGGTGACTTATTATGTTTAATTTATAAATTTGTTCCAAAAACTCCTCTATCTGACACAGCTCCTCAGATTTGTCATCTAAAAAGAATGGCTCATGTGTGTGAATCTCCCTCACATCCTCCACAATGAAGACTGATACAAAGAATTAATTTAGTTTCTCCACAATGGCCTTGTGTTCCTTGAGTGCTCATTTAGCATTATCAAGTGGCCCCACTGATTGTTTGGCAGGCTTCCTGCTTCTGCTGTATTTGTTTTTTTTTTAATTGTTAGTTTTTGTGTCTTTTGCTAGTTGCTCTTACATTTCTTTTTTTCTTTGTGTGTGTGTGTGTGTGTGTGTATGGCCTAATTAAACCCGTACACTTGACTTCCCAGGGTTTATGTTCCTTTCTATTTCCCTCAGTAGGATTTGACTCCCCATTTTTAAAGGATGTCTTTTTGTCTCTAATCACCTCTTTTGCTTGGTTGTTTAGCCATGGTAGCATTTTTTCAGTCCTCTTACTTTTTTTTAAATTGGAGTATATGTTTAGTTTGAGCCTCTGTTGTGGTTTTTCTCAAATAGTTTCCATTCAAATTACAGGCATTTCACTCTTGTGACTGTTCCTTTTAGTTTCAATTTAACTGGATTCCTCATTGTTGTATAGTTCCCCTTTTTTGAAGTGTAATGTTTGTGTTTTTAAAGGTTCTGAGAAGCTATTAACTGCCCTTTGATTCCTATAGGGTAGATTTACTAATGGTAGATCTTTACTCATATGTATTAGTTGAATTAACAGAGTTAATTTATTTTTTCTATCTTAAGGGAATTATAGTAAGGTTTATTGAAAATCTTGGCATACTGTTGGAAGCTTAGTAGGTATCAGGTTCATTTCCCCCCTTTTTTTGTGCAGATGATCAGTTAATTTACTAGTATGGCTCCAGTACAGAAACAGAAACCGAAGTCTCTCCTAGGCCCTTTTGCATTTTTTTTCTGTGGATTCTTCTAAGGATGGCTATGTCAGCACAGAATTCTTTGAATATTAATTTAATGGCCAGATAGGCAATGGAGTAAAGTTTCAATTCCAAGTTAGAAACATTCTTCCTGGAGTCTTTAAATTAGAATAATAATAATAATACTGATACATGAGCTCCTTTTATTTATGGGGGTGTACAGAATATTAGAACAAAATCTGGTCTCAACCACGTAAAATCTCTATCTACAACAACAGCAAGGCATAGTTTATCTAAGAGCGTGAGAGGTGTGTGTATGTGCTATGGCGCTTACTAAACATTTAAATAGGTGTGGCTTGCTTTTCATCCAGAACTGTTTTATTGTTGTTTTGCATTAACAGGGATATTTGGGAGTGGTGGAGGCCAGGCAATTATCCAGAAGGGACACTTTGGAGCAGCGAGCACTGGAAGTCACGTACTCCCCTCTGTGCTTCTCCAGCTTCCAACCTAGCTGACAGCTCTCTGCTGAAGTGTGTTGTGGAGAGGAAAGGCCTTAATGCACTCTCTATTGCTTCTACCCAGGGTTAGCCACAATATAAAGCCACCCTTTATATTCCTAATAACCGTCCATAAGAGCAGTGAATAATTGCTGGGTTTCATCTCGACTTCTCTGTGTGTTTCTTTTAGGCCCAGTCCTGCATGGGAATTTGCAAGTGCAAACCTTTACTGTCATGCAGAGCCCTCTTGAGTCATCAGGTTCTTACTCACAGATCATTTTGCAGGATTGAGACATTAGAACCTGAATCTACAAAGATTTACAAACACTCTTAACACTAAGCGTGTGACTAATCTCTCTGAGCCCTGTTGTGATAACTGGGCCTATAAATCCTAATTGTGAGCTCAACTGTGAAAAGTGAGTTCAAGATTATAAAATGTCATAGTAGCCTATAACAACAAATGTTGATGGGAAAATGTGCACAAGCAAGACAGAAAAACTGAATTAGTACAAACAAATGGGCCTATTGATATAACTGTAGGATTGTGTTAAGATCACGCTCGGTAAACAGGAAAAAAATGTAGAATTGGAAATCAATGGACAAATTTTGTGTTTGAAAAATTAGGCCTAATTGGTGGACAAAATAATGAAGGGAGGAGCTCTCCCACCCACCACTCTCCTTTTGAGTTCTTAAAGAAACAGACTTTGTAGAGAAACATGGGTTACAGGAATGAGCTTTGCCATCATGGATGCCATCCCAACCATCTCCTGGGAACCTGGGCCTTCTTCATCCTAATCCTGAGAGATGTCCTGACCAGACCGGGCCGGGCCGGGCCAAGCCAAAGAAAGGGAGCCAAATGACATTGCCACCTCCACCAGCTCCAGTTAAATCCTGAATGTCACCTGGGATATAAGACTTTGTTCCCACCCCACCCCCCATGTATTCTCTTCCTTCTCCACCTTATTTCTTCTCTTTCTTAACTCTCTCCTTTTTCCTTCTGTCTATTAAAGTCTGGCTTAGCCGGCCAAGACTGCATATATTGTAACACTGCTGTAAGCCTGTGACCTGAAAGAGACAGTTACATGAAATGCCTTAAACAAGCTTGCCAGGTCTTGGAATGGTGGGATTAGATCATGTGCTGTGCCTGTTTGTTTGTTTGTTTTTTTCTTTTTCCCCAGCAGCGAGGCAGAGTGAGAGAGTTAACACCAAAAACAAAAGTTTCATTTTCTATCTTTGCTGTTCTTTTCTCTTCCCTCGTGTGTGATTGTCTTGGTTTTGGTTTTAGGAAAAGAGATTGAACTTTAACAACAGCAATAACAACAGGTTCAGCCTTCTTCAACTAAAAGGATAGTTGTTTGTCTAACCTGCTCTTAAAAATCTCCAATGATGGAGATTCCACAACCTCCCTAGGCAATTTATTCCAGTGGTTAACCACCCTGACAGATAAAGTTTTTCCTAATGTCCAACCTAAGCCTCCCTTGCTGCAATTTAAGCCCATTGCCTCTTGTCCTATCCTCAGAGGTAAAAAGAACAATTTTTTCTCCCTCCTCCTTGTAACAACCTTTCATTTACTTTAAAACTGTTATCGTGTCCCCTCTCAGTCTTCTCTTTTCCATACTAAACAAATTCATTTTTTTCAATCTTCCCTCATAGGTCATGTTTTCTAGACCTTTAATCATTTTTGTTGATGTTCTCTATACTTTCTCCAATTTGTCCACATCTTTCCTGAAATGTGGTGCCCAGAACTGGACACAATACTCAAGTTGAGGCCTAATCAGTGCGCAGTATAGAGGAAGAATTACTTCTTGTGTCTTACTTAAAACACTCCTGCTCATACATCCCAGAATGATGTTGGCTTTTTTTTTTTTTTTTTTGCAAGAGTGTTACACTGTTGACTGATATTTAGCTTGTGGTCCACTATGATCCCCAGGTCCCTTTCTCCAGACCATTTTGAATTACAATCCTATCCTGCAAAGCACTTACAACCCCTCCCAGCTTGGTATCATCCACAAACTTTACAAGTGTACTCTCTATGCCATTATCTAAATCACTGATGAAGATATTGAACAGAACCAGATCCAGAACTGATCCCTGTGGGACCCCACTTGATATGCCCTTCCAGCATGACTGTGAACCACTGATAACTACTCCTTGGGAATGGTTTTCCAACCAGTTGTGCACCCACCTTATAGTAGCTCCATCTAGGTTGTATTTCCCTACTTTGTTAATGAGAAGGTCATGCAAGACAGTATCAAAAGTCTTACCAAAGTCAAGATATATCACATCTACCACTTCTCACCATCCACAAGGCTTATCATCTTGTCAAAGAAAGCTATCAGGTTTGTATGACATGATTTGTTCTTGACAAATCCATACTGACTATTACTCATCACCTTATTATCTTCTAGATGTTTGCAAATTGATTGCTTAATTATTTGCTCCATTATCTTTTCGGGTACAGAAGTTAATCTAACTGGTCTGTAATTCCCTGGGTTATCCTTATTTTCCTTTTTATAGATTGGCACAATATTTGCCCTTTTCCAATCTTCTGGAATCTCTCCTGTCTTCTATGACTTTTCAAAAATAATCACTAATGGTTAAGATATCTCCTCAGTCAGCTCCTTGAGTATTCTAGGATGCATTTCATCAGGCCCTTGTGTCCTGAAGACATCTAACTTGTCTAAGTAATTTTTAACTTGTTCTTTCCCTATTTTAGCCTCTGATCATACCTCACTTTCACTGGCATTCACTATGTTAGATGTCCAATCGCCACCAACCTTCTTGGTGAAAAACGAAACAAAGAAGTCATTAAGCACCTCTGTCATTTCCACATTTTCTGTTATTGTTCCCCCCTCCCCCCATTGAGTAATGGGCCTACCTTGTCTTTGGTCTTCCTCTTGCTTCTAATGTATTTGTAGAATGTTTTCTTGTTATCTTTTATGTCTCTACCTAGTTTGATCTCATTTTGTGTCTTGGGCTTTCTAATTTTGTCCCTACATACTTGTTTTATTTTTTTTTATATTCATCCTTTGCAATTTGACCTAATTTCCACTTTTTGTTAGACTTTTTTTTTTTTTAAAAGATCACTGTAGATCTCCTGGCTAAGCCAGGGTGGTCTCTTGCCATACTTCCCATTTTTCCTATGCAGTGGGATTAATACAAGTTAATGTTAAAGAAAACAAATCCAAAACATGTTATTTTACAAAACTCTCACTATTTTTATGCCACTCCTGATTTTGGAGGGACTTAAACATTTGAAGTTGGCAACACTTTTGTATGCTTTTAGGGGCAGACATGTCTCATTTTTATGTACTGCACAGCACCAAACATTAGTAATATATTTTTTTCCCCATAGATTTTTTTTCTAGAAAAATTAAAAACCCAAAATATTTTGACTTACAACCAAAATCCTTTCATTTGGAAATACTGCTACAGTGCCCCATTGGAGTTGGGTGCCTCTTGCTTCCATTCTCCTCTACAGGACACAGTCCCTAGTTTGACCCCATCTCCTGTGATGCAGCACACTTTCCCCTCGTGGTAAGGAAAGGTATGGTGATGGCCATGATGCATTATGGGCTATGTTGTCCACCCAGGGAGTCCGACCAATGGGTAAAATAGGGACATCAGGAAACAGAACTACAATTCTCAGAAGGCACTGTGGTTGTAGATCCCAACTGAAATGTTCCGCTTTCAGCTGAAGTTTTTCAGTTTCCAAGCATTCAGTATTTTGTTGAAAAAAAAAATTCTAAATTTTAATCATAAAGCAAGTATTTTCACTAAAAGAAATCTGTTTTGTCAAAGCATATTCTGTGTCAAAAAACGGTCTAAATGGAAATTTTTCAGCTACTCCTACCAACTTAGGCAGTTTTGAAAACGCTACCCTTTGTCATTGTAGGCGAATATTGTGATTTTGTATGGGAAGGCCAGTGTAATTGTATTCTTGGGCAGGCCAGGGTGGGATTTTCAAAAACATCTAAGTGAATGAGGAGCATAAATCTCATTTAAAAATCATTGGATTGTGATTCTAGTGCACATTGGCACTTTTCAAAATCTCATCCTGTGTGTTTTTGTGCTTCCTTTTAAGGTCTTATTTGAACTGAAATGCTGAACATTTTGAGGTTTGCCTATCACTCATTAACATTATAATTGCTATGAAAGCACTTAGCCCCAAGCATAGGTGTTTCAAATGAAAGTGCAAGAAATAAAATGAAATACCAAATAGTCTTAAATCATCAATACAGAGCCCAAATAAATGAACGAATGGATATTTAAAAGTGAAATCAATTCTTCCTTTGGCTAACCTCTTTCAGCAATGTCTATTAATGCAAACAGGTGCAAGTCAGCAACTCGTTACAGTTTGTACTACATGACTTTCCACTTAAAGTGTACCAGAACATTTGGTAAACAACTGCACTATTCTAATTGAACCAGTACCTGGGGATGATGAAGCCTTGTTGAGTGATGGGAGCATCACCTTATTGACCACTTGTGGAATGAAGTTTCATGCAGAACACAAGAGCCATGGGAAACCAGTCAGGTATTTAACATTTTATCTTGTACTGTTAGAACTGTTAAAGAGGTCTATGTTTTGCACTCCTGGTAATGGAGAAAGTACTGGTACACTAGATTTCTATCTTCTTGCTCAGCCAAAAGCTAATCCTATGAGAGTTCATTTTATATCAATTTTACTATCTGTCCTTTTAGTTTTTATACTGCAGCCCTTAGTCAACATTTTTTTTATAGGGAACTGTAAAAAGTCTATAAAACATTCACTGTCAGCAAAGTGCTGTCTTTAAGGGCATCACAAATATTAACCCAAACAAAGTCACTGCACAAATGACGAGACACTGCAGTTGTTCTTTACAACAATCATACCTTTCATGCAAATATGGTACAACGCAACACACTAGGGCAATATGAAAGGTTCAGCTAGAATTCCAAACCTGTTCAAAATCAGGATGGTAGTGGAATAGCAAATGTAAACATAGGCTAATGCAGTTCCAAGAGCCTATGCTCCAAAATTCCTCTCTTCCCTTCACTGCAGGCCCCATCATTTAACATTATCGTTACTGTTATTATCTTTAAATTGTGATTGGTGCTGTAAGTTGCATGCACTTATATAAAGCAGCAGGGGTATCAGCACCATAATTTCTAATGACTCCTGGTGTGCTACTGCCGCTTGACTTAGCCCACAAATCAGTTAGCAATGAGTATATCTTTTTCACCAGTTGCCATTAGGGATGGTCTGGTCACTTCTTGTCCACAAAGACATTGATAGGTTTGGGCTGATATTAAAGAAAGTAAATGAAAGGAGCAGCCACCCATGCCTTCACAAGATTCCAGTTAAGCCTCATCCAAAAATGATTACACTGAATGTTATTGGGAGCTTCTTAATTCCTGCTTAAATGGGTGACCCATGTGAATGAAAGGAAATTGAAAGAATTTCCTATGGGGAAAATAATAAATTAAATGGCAATCTTGAAAATCAGGAGCAGGTGAAAGATATTAATAGATTGTTGTACAAATACAAGATAAGCACATTATGGAATAAAATGGAAATCAGCCTGAACTGCAGCGCCAATCTTAAACCCAACCACAGCCTTTTATCCAGAATGTAATCAACCTGTAAGTATGCATCCT
This sequence comes from Chrysemys picta bellii, assembly GCF_011386835.1. Taxonomy (NCBI): domain Eukaryota; kingdom Metazoa; phylum Chordata; order Testudines; family Emydidae; genus Chrysemys; species Chrysemys picta. Next base: position 137,048,205 of record NC_088793.1, on the reverse strand, counting down.
ACACTTTTCCTCAACAACTAACAGCATGGTTACCATTTTAAAAATCAATTGCTGGAAACTCAGCAGGTGTGACAATCTTTGTTAGACTAACTGGTGTCTTCAAATCTTGAGAATTCTAGGAAGTTCTCTCGGTCAGAAACAGCACGAAGCAAGTTCAAAAATAACAAAGCCCTGAGGAGTATAAAATGTGGCTACAGCAGCCAACAAGAACCCATAAAAGACAGTGCCAAATTTAAGAGATGCATCCACCCAGTCAATAACTTATCTTCCTCTCCCGAAAACACGTGACAGATGTTAGTCAGGCCATTGAATGCACTAGTGTAAGGCACTCATATAGTAGAACAGGAGAAGTTTAAGAACCTATTCAGAATAAAATTTATGCCGCAGTAGCACCTAGAGCCCCCAATGGCACTGCACGAACATGTAGGAAGATTCTGTGTCTTTCCTGAAGAGCTTACAGTCTAACACATTATATCGATATGTAGTGGGTCACTGAGGACTGATAAGGGGCAGAATTGAATAACAGGGGTTCTTTAGTAGTTAGATAAATGGACCTGAGGATTCAGGATTACTCTCTATGGAATTAGCAGAAGATCAGGGTACACTGTGGGGAAGATAAGCAGTTCTGGATAGCACAGGAGGAAAACAAGTGATGAATGATGGGAGAAGCAGGAAAAGAGAAGGCGTTACCCAGAGTTTTTAGAACCCAAAGCAGTGATAACTTAACTGTTTTTTAAGGCAATGCTAGGAATAAATTAATGTAATAAATCATTGGTACAAACAAGTGCTTTTACCTAAAACTATTTTATTAGGTTTTAAATATACAGACATATATGCTATAGCAGCAGGTTTGAAGCACCCCAAACATTTATAATTACCCAAAGTCTAAAATGGTTTTAAGTAATTAACAGCCAGACTTCTGGGCACCCTCCTTCTGTCCAGCTGCTGGGGAGTTTAGGTGTCAGTTCCTTCCCAAATAGAAAGCGTCCTCGGACTGCTCCAAAGTGTTTACTTTTACTAAATTTTATAGTTTATAGAGCCGCTGGGACTGGGGCTGGGGGTGCTTGGTCGCCGGCCGGGGCCGGGGCCCGAGCCGAGCCAGGCCGGAGCTGCTGGGAGTGGGGCTGGTGGTGCTTGGCCGGGGCCGGCGCGCTCATCCGGAACCGGGGCCGGCGCCCCAGGGCCCGAGCCAAGCCGGGCCGGAGACACCGGGGCCAGAGCCGCTCGGCCGGGGGGGCTGGACTGGGCCGCGCCCCCCTGCCACTGCCCCAGCCCCAGCCTCAGCCTACCTGCTGCCTGCCTGTTTCAGGCTTCCCGCGAACATTTGATTCGCGGGAAGCAGGGGAGGGGGAGGAGCAGGGGCGGGGTGTTCAGGGTAGGGGGCGGAGTTGGGGCAGGGACTTTGGGGAAGGGGCAGAGTTGGGGCGGGGCCGGGTCCCGATGGAGTGTCCTCTTTTTGTTTTTTTACAATATGGTAACCCTAACAAAGACTGTGTTCTGAGTTTTAGCTATCTGGGGACTTTTTTCTTGTTTTTGCTGAGAGTATTATGGCAAAGGGGGTGGGTTCTTAGTTTGTTTAAGAGGTTGAAGTATACTAGGGTTGGGCAAAATTTTTCAGACAAATAGTTTATTTGACAAAAAATTTGATCCAATTTAGTTGTGGCTCAGAAAAAGTTTTTCAGGGTCAGCTTCAGAAAACCAGCTGTGTATACCTTTGTAGTCTTACCAGTTGCCTATAATATGGGAAACCAAGGTTTGAATCCTTAGTCAGGAGCACAGACCTGGACTTGGGTCTCCTCACCATCAGATGAGTGCCCAAATCACCAAGCTATAGGTTATTCTGCGGTGGGCTGCTCTCAATCTCTCCTGTTGATGCTCTGTTACATTTTGTATTAATTCATAAATATCCATTGAGCAACAGAGAAGGAATGACTTTATAGCCTGGTGATTAAGGCACTTATCTGGGAGGTAAGAGAGATGGATTTGAATCTCCTTTCTGCCTGATCTAGAATAGGGGTTCTCAAACTTCATTGCACTGTGACCCCCTTCTGACAAAAAAATTACTACACGACCCCAGGAAGGGGGACCGAAGCTTGAGCCTGTCCCATCCCTGCCACCCCAGGTTGGGAGGTCAAAGCTGAAGCCCAAGGTCTTCAGCCCCAGGCAGGGAGCATGTAACCTGAGCCCTGCTCCCCAGGGCTGAAGCTGAAGCCCGAGTCCCACTCTCCACTCCTCCTTTAGCCGCAGGTGGTACGGCTCAGGCTTCGGCCTTGGCCCCAGCAAGTCTAACGCAAGCCCTGGTGACCCCATTAAAAAGAGGTCACGTCCCACTTTGGGGTCCCAATCCACAGTTTGAGAACTGCTAATCTAGAGTTCCATTCTCCCGGTGGACGGGGAAATTCTGTAGTCGACAAGGTTATGTCACCCCACCGTTTCTCAGTGCATCACATTAGGTAGTAGCAGAATGTCTTTTCCACTGATGTGTTTGTCAAACTCCTAGCTTCAGGATCTGTGACATTTTGATAGCTACAGTGATGTGGCTGAGAAGATGGAAAAATATCTGTGCACTGGACATTGTAAGCCAGGAGAGAGGTTGATTTGCAGAGCTGGACGAGAGCCCAAGTTTTAGAATACCTTTCGTAATTTGCAGAGGCAAATTAAGCAGATAAAAATTCCCTCCACCAGTCATGCGCCCATTGGCAGACATTTATAATTTGTTCCATAGGCCTCAGTCAGGTCTATTCTCAGGATATAGAGGTAATAGTGATCTAACCTTCAGATCTAGTTAAATGAATTCCTGATGTAACTCAAGGGCTAACCTGGTTATTTCAAGATCACAGAATTGTGTACGTTCAGCTCGTTCAGGACATTTTTCTAAAATTAACTGTAAGATGACTCAGCCATGAGAGAATTTTTTCAGTCAACATGTTTTCCTCCTTATTCTTGAAGTGTTAGTGTGTTTTGGTTAGAATAAAGGGGGGAGGGAACGCTTTACTTAACTATTAAACAAAAATCTCCACTCTGGGAGATTACAACCAAACCAGGTTACAAGTCAGCATGAAGCTCTATTTTCTGCACTACTGGGCCTCAGTACCCAATCTTGATTAATCAATTCTCCTTGGCCACCTGTTTGACATCTAAACAAGGTATTAACTCCTTGTTTGACAGAAATCAGAGAGCGACATCGCACCCTGTCACACTTACCTTTTTTTTAATTTTATTTTTTCCCATCACAAAGATTATAATCAATAGCTGGGCGGTTGAGTTTTTAGTCAGTTGTGCACCTCGACCAACCATGCTGGCCCATATGTGACAGCAACCAGAAACAATCCGTCGGTAGATTGTATATACTTTTATCAGTGCAAAGATACCACAGTATTAATACACTCTAGGTAATTCACAATCCTTGGGCAATGGTCCATATCACCACATACTGGCATATTTAATTTTCTGCATAGTAAAATATTGCATCAAATTCTACTCTCATGCCAGTGTAAATCAAAACTAACTCTATTGAAGATAATGGAGTCATACTGGTATAAATGAGAGCAGAATCGGTCCCTTAAATTTCTAAATGTAAGCAGTCGTCATAATTTGATGAGCTTCTTCTGAGTTTGAAGCACTTTAAAACATTTGCATTTCAAGGTATTTCATAAATAGATTTTATGCTTTATTAGCTACATATATGAGCCATATTCTTTAGCAACTGCACCTGTTTTCTTGTAACTAGATTCTGAAATTTACATGGGGAAATACATTAAGGGTAAGATTAAGAAGGGAAATTGAGAAACCTAGGTGTACATTTCCATCCTATTTTGCCTAAGAGACAGCTATAAAAAAAATCAGTTTCTTTTCCTTAATTAAAGTTTCCCAGTGGTGGCTATTCAAATCATTTCTTGTAGAAGAAAAAAAATGCAAAAAATCTGTATTTAAGGATTCAGGAATAGCATTCTTAGATTAGTCGAGAGGATGAATGTTCTGAGGTTTAAAATTATGTCAATTTAAATGATGAAGTCAGTGATAAATAATTAAAATGTAAAGCCATCAGGAATTATACAAGATACATGTTTTTAAAAAATCTCCAAAATAAAAAGCAGAAACCGGCTGCAGAAGCAGCTTTTCTCATTACAAGGTTCTCATGGGTGAAACTGAGTGAATACAAAAAATTAACAAATCACTCAGAAAACCGCTCAGGGGTCACCTGGCCTCTTCTATGTGGATCCTTAAAATAGACTCAAGTCCATGAGACTACATAAACTTCAAAAAGACAGTGAGAGATATCGAAAAATTAAAGGTGGAAAAATCTAGCAGCTTTTAAAAGGTGATGAGCTATATCAACCCCACACTGGGCCCCAAAGAGTTAAAAGGCAGTGCTAGGCCCAGGTAACTACATCTTGCCGAAAGTAGCTCAGAAGTTCATCAAGGCTGCAAGAGAAAGGGATCCTTCTCCAGGAAGCCTGACAGAAGGTTGATCCTGAGAGAGGACTATAGAGTAGGTAAGGCCCACAGGCAGGGCCTTCTTAAAACACCACCACCTTTGAGAACCAGCAGGTCCTGCAGGGGCCTGCTCATATGAACTCTTTTGTTAAGCTATTGAATGTTTGAACTGTAGGGGAAATCACAAGGTGCTTGCTCAACTACCCGATGTGCTGCTCTGTCTCGTCTGCTTCTGTCAAATCCCATGAGATTTCATTTCAGACACAAATTTAGTTCTGCATTTAATGTGTGTTACCCCTAAACAAAGCTATAAGGCACAGGTGGAAAAAATAAAAGCAGCAGAGGTAAGGAAGAAGAGAGATTCCTTACAATGGGAAATAGACATAAGGTACATATGATGGTTAGAGCTATAGAAAATTGGTGAGGGCAGCATTTCCAGAGTCTAGTTCAGCCCTTGTAGTATGTTACAACAGCCTCAGCAGCAACTTCTGTCCACCTCCAGTAACAGCAGCTGGAGATCACTGGAGTACAGTGAACCCTAGCCACACATTCCCTTCCCTGACATGCCTACAATTGAATATTCACATTAATTAGGACATAGAGGCTAAGTACAAATACAAAATAACAGGGGTCTGATTTTCCAGTGCCTTATCCTTTTACACACTTTTGATGTGTAAATGGCTATAAGAAGATCAAGGCAATAGAGAAACAGACCCAATATATCTGCTCCAAAAAGCTTACAATATAAACTTAATTATGGCATTCTCCCTTGCAGCTCATCTTCCCTTTGCACTGTATTTAGCTCTTAAGTCTGAGGTCATAATACTAAATTTATACCTTCAGGATTAATCAGAAGAAACACTTATGACTTAATTTCAAAACAAGTATCTAAAGCAATCAAATAACTATAAGAAATGATTTTTATTGAATGAAACATCCTTGTTTTTCAAGTCTATTGGCAAATTAAAGTCCACCTATAACAAAGAGAGCAGCCACTGATCTGAGACAGGACTTAGCTATGGTCAGGAAAACATAATCAGCTGATATGATAGAAACCAACAGCTCTTGAGATCAGCTTGAACTTTAGAAAAGGAGATGCATTAATAGGCTTGGTCCTTTGAAGATAACAAGAATCAGAATCTCATCAAACGTGTTGTGATGGAAGAAGAAAAGAATTCAACCTGATATTGATTGCAGACAGAAGAGATGATTTGGGCTCAGAAGCAAGGAGAAGAGTCTACTCAGCAGTTAGATGCTTTTAAAGAAGGGTAAATTAAATACAGTGGCATGGAGATAATCATCTGAGAGATTATTTTTTATGATATAAACCCAGACATTTCCCATGCAGGACATCAGAATATTGGAGAGAAAACAATTAAATGAGTTCACTTTATTTTTCCTCATTTTTCCCTCTTATTTTCAGTCAAACAAAGCCTGTTACACCAGGAGTATAGATTAGGACAGAATTTGGTCCTAAAGGACTTACAGTAGACTGATATTAGAAAGGGAACATTAACTGGGGTTTGGTTTCAAGTGCTCTGGAATACGAAGCATTATCTAATTAACATATAGTAGGGGAGAATGATTTCCAAATTGAAAATATACAAAGTAGAGATTCTGAGATTTTTTGAATTCTGGTGGAGCTGACATTATTCCAATATACTGTTATTTAATTATACAGAGTAGGATGTTTGCAATCTGAAGGAGATCTTCCCTGCCATAACCATGAAGCAGACAAAGAGAACTCTCCCTACTATAGACAGGGAGGCAGAGTCAAGGATATGAGTGGGTTTGACCAGAGTGGTTGTTTTTATTTTTCAACAACTTAATTCTAATATAGCATTGTATTATATTTTTTAATTCCAGCGCATCTGTTGGAATCATTACCTTGTCACTGTGAGAAGCCCAAGAATCCTTAAAACTATCCTATGTGCAGCCAGTAGAGGATTCTCAAGATTAGTCCAAGTGCACTGTACTTAGAACACATCAGCAAAGCTTCTAGCTTCCGCCATTTCAAGGTGCTAGAGCAGGGGTCGGCAACCTTTCAGAAGTGGTGTGCTGAGTCTTCATTTATTCACTCTAATTTAAGGTTTTGTGTGCCAGTAATACGTTTTTAGAAGGTCTCTTTCTATAAGTCTATAATATATAACTAAACTATTGTTGTATGTAAAGTAAATAAGGTTTTTAAAATGTTTAAGAAGGTTCATTTAAAATTAAATTAAAATGCAGAGCCCAGGCAGTGTGAGTGCCACTGAAAATCAGCTCACGTACCGCCTTCGGCATGCATGCCATAGGTTGCCTACCCCTGTGCTAGAGATATAAGCTTGGTTCACGCTTATTAAAAAAATAGAAGCTGTAATTTCTCACACACCAAAGAACTGATCAGCTCAGAGGACAAGAAAGAATCTCCACTACATCCATTTACAGTTGCACAATTGGTAGGTAAATTATGGAGGATTTTTACCTTCCTCTCAAGCACCAAGAAGAGGTCACTGTTAGAGGCAAGATATCAGATGATGGACCAGTAAGGCTAAAAACGGTTATTTTTCTTAATGGTTATTAGCTCTGAGGTGAGCTGCTGGGACAGCTAGTGTGAATGTAATTTTTCTTCACTGTCCTTTGATTCCAAAAGAAGAGCTCTCAGACCCAAAATGTAGCATCAACAATGCCAACCGTAGCACAGTACGACATTCCATGCACGGAAGCAGCACACTTCTGAAAGAATTTCCTTACATAAAGTGGGCAACTTTTGTTTGGACCATTTCAGTATTCTTACGTAGCTGCAAAATCTCTCAGTGTGCTCATCCACATTCGTTTAATCCTCTCTTTGTTATAGAATGTGACCTAGAATTACAAAATATTACCAAAGAGAGATCTCTTTTAATATTGTAATTGGTATGTCTCAGAAGTAGCCTAAAGAATCGTAGACTGCCAAACACCACAAAAACAATGCATTTCTCATGGGGTGTAATCAATTAAAGCAACTGTACACTCTGTAAAAATGTCTGTGACCCTCCATAGTCTTGTTCTCCCACAACTGCCACCCTGCTGTGATTGAAGACATGTTTGCTAGGCTATTTGCTCCACCAGAGATTTTAATGACATCCACAGGCAGGAATGAGCAGACCTTGGTCCTTAGCTTTTCAGCACACTACATTTTTCATTCCAAAACCTTTCCATAACATATCAAACAATTTATTTTTTTTCAATCATTAATGTAATGGAAAATAAATTCTGAAATATTTTCATCTCTGTCCCACCAGATTCTTGAGGAACTTCAGGTCAAAACAAAGTAAAGTGCCCTCTCCCATTTATGTTTTTCCATTTCCCGTCTTTCTTACCTTCTAAGGGATTTATTCTCAGGAAACCTTCTTATTGGACAAAATAGTGTAGTTTGCCAAAATATTCATGAGTTGTAAACACAGAACTGATACTATGGACCTTATTCCTATTTCAAAGAGAAAGTGGTACAGATTGGGTGCATATTGACCATTGAGTGGCCTTAAAACTGAATAGTTTGTGTACAAAACAGAACAGAATTTGCTATTAAATTGTCAGTGTATCACAAAGTGATTAAATATGGTAATCACCATCAGCAGAATATTTTATATTAAGGGAAAGCTTCTCGTCCAGAATCAACCAAAGCATAAAAATACAAAAATATTAATTTTATAGTAACAGGCTGCAAACACTTTTGCACGGGATTAACTTTAAACTGGTGTGATTACTCATGTGTTATGGTTAAGTAAGTGCAGAAGTTTTTGTGGGATGAGAGTATAATATATTAGGAGACGGACTGCTCTAGTGATTAAAGCACTAGACCAACATGTGGAGTCCTAGCTTCTACTCCTAACTCTACCACTGAGATTGGGCAAATCACTTCACCACTGTACACCTACAATGATGCTTATTCAGTTTTGTCAAGCACTTTAGCTCTTTGGATGAAAATTGTTATATAAATGCAGAATACCATTATTAGAATTAAAATAATGTGGTGATGGATTAGCAGGACAAAACACCACAGGAAAAAGAATTGTAGGGCACAAAAGAATAGAAAATGTAATTGTAATTATTGGAGGGAATTTATGTTAATAAAATGTACTCATCCAAAAATGCAATTTGGCAAGGGCACCAGAAAACACATATTCACTCTTATTAAAAGTGCAGTGAAACTGTTAATGATCAGAATCTCTGTTTTGTGTCTAATATGAATGAAATAATTGAATATTGGAAGTGCAATAAGTGTGGTGGGCAAAACCAGGAGCATTTACATGGTAAGAAATAGTTTGCATTCAGTCTTGGGCATTGTAACATGTTTTATTATGAGAGGAACTGATGGCCAGGGCAACTGTTCTCTCTCTCTTCTTTTCAAAAAGTGTTACTATGGCCAAATCCCGAGCTCTTACTCATCTTTTGGAGATGTACATGTATTAGGGTTTATGACACACATTAAAGCACATCTGATTTCATCTGGCACAAGACCCTGTGTATGTAAGCCTGCACATGACACAATGTCACCTTGGACAATCACCAGAGTAGTAGCAGGAAGTTTTACTTCTTATGGTAAGAATGACACTTCTAACAGTGCAGCACACTGGGTATGAGCCCAAGTGGCAGCACTATGTGAGACTCAAATCTCTGGCCATCAGTCTCAGGGACAACAGTGTTACAAACAGAGCCTTACTGACCACCCGGCATGCTAGTATAAAAATAACAAGCAACTTTCATAGTAATCTCTGCACAAGATCAGGACCAGATTTATACCTTACACTCCTAGGCACAGCATCTTCAGCGCCCTCCCCCTCCCCACAGCTAATCGTTGTGTTGCACACAGTTTTAAGAGAGGTAAGGAGCTCTCTGTGCCTAATTGGAAATCTGGCCCTGCACAAGATTTTTTTCTACTCTCTCACTCAAAAAAATGAAACATGCTATCATAGATGATTAAATAATCCCATGTGGAAACAGTGGAAACAGAATTTGAGAACACCATGTGGCAAGGCAAACACCAAAATCCTCAACACTACTACTGAGCATGCCACCTGCCATTTATCTTCTAGAGCGTGTTGACCCTGTTAAACAACTATGCAATTTCTAATTACATAGGAATGAATAATGATCTTGTGATAAAGACAGAGGGTTGGGAGTTAGGAGACCTGGGTTCATTTCCTAGCTCTGTACGACTTTATCCAAAGACCTCTGTGTTACCTCGGACCAGTCAATTAACTTTTGTGCCCCAGTTTCTCATCTGTAAAAAAAAAGTAGTCACGACACCACCAAACACACAGGGAAGCTGTGAGGCTAAGTGTATGCTTGTAATGTATTTGGCATATTTTAAGGGGAACATCACTACTACACAATTACATTGTACAATATATTTAAAAGGAGAAAAAGATTTAGAATATTTTAACAAAAATAAGGAGTTTATTTGGGGTCGTTATTTTATTTGTTAAATCATCCCAGATTAATACAGTTGCCACTCATATCTGTATTTCAATTGGAGTGTGCAAGGTTTATTCTAACTAGCTGTAACTATTGACATATAATGCACTTTTTCTTGGCAGACAGGTAAAAAACCACGCTCTAATCTCATTCTTACAAGCAATGGGAGAACCTCAAAAATCTGGAGTTTGAGGTCACTTTGAAAAGCTGGTTGGATATTTATTCAAAGTTTTAGCCAAACTATCTAACCTTCCGAGTCTGCAAAATAGGGTTGGATATGTCCTAAGAACAAGCGCTTTTGTGATATTTCTCACACTTGGTTCTAGGCCCAGCTGATAAACATACATTTTAAAAAAGATTATCCACACATTTAACATCTAGAAAAGTGCTTGGTTTAAGTTCAGTTTCAGAACTGGGCAGAAGAACCGTGATTTGGGGCTTTTATTTTTTGGAACCAGTTTGGCTAACCCCCATTACTCAAAAATGAGAATTTGATTCCGTTCAAGCAGCCTCAGGCCTTAACTGAATTGAAATGGCTGTTCTATACCTTTCAGAAATTTCCTTGTAAAGTCAGAGGCATTTTTCATGTTAAAGAGGCCAGAAGCTCAACTGGAAGGTAAATAATTTTATCTGCTTTATGGATGAAATCTAGAGAAGAGCTAACACAAATAAGCAGATAACACAAATAAACTCTCCTTGACACTTGTATTGTTCCTGGGTAAGGACAGGATTTTTTTAACATTTTTAGTCCGTCTTAATATATGAACTAAACACTTTTTATTTTTTTTAAGTATCACAAGTCATCGCATTTTCTTAAGAGAAAATAAGTTATCTAATGAAGGAATATGAGTACTTATTACTTCTAATAAGGTCACAATTTAAATTCTTCTGGGAATGTAATGCTGTCATACTTCAGTCTAAAAGAACATCATTTACTACTCACTTCTCTAAAGATCAGTGTAATTTAAGAACGGAACACTATAAAACATGTGCTTCCCAAAAGAGGAGCCAGGCATTGCTATTTACTTTTAACAATAATGTAAGACAAAAGGGGCAACAAACATAGTGCTCTAGATTACTCTGATGAGTTAAGTACTACTTACATGAGAAAAGGATATAGCTGGGATTTTCAAGAGAGCATGAGGGAGTTAGTTGGCCAAACCTTATCTAATTCTTTGGGATTCCAAATCAATCTTAGCCTAAAAGAACAGGCCTTTAAAACATGTCAAATAAAATATTTTATAAGCAGTAGATAATGTACCTGTGGAACCTACTCCTGGAGGGTATTAGTGGGAAAAACAGCTTATAAAGTTTAAAAAAGATAATTAGATGTTATGGGCTGAATCCCCTGCTATGCTCAGTAATTGTTTGGTGCAGCTGTGAGGTGATGCTGGTAGTAGTTGGAAATGTATCCTCAAAGGAACCAGTTCTTGGCTCAGCAGTTCTGGGGCTGGTTTTAGGCCAACCTCAATCCCAGTGCCAGTTAGAGCAATAAAGTTTTCCTCTAAATTCTGTTGCCTCTATGCCAGCCAAGGTCTCTCCAATACCAGGGGAATTTTCATCTATTTGTTTAAAGGCAGCTTTCAAGTCCTTTAAACTACCAAAGCATTGGAAAGAGGCCTTACAATCAGGGCCGGCTCTAGGTTTTTTGCCGCCCCAAGAAAAAAATTTTTTGGCTGCCCCCCACCCCAACCCTGGGCTCTCCCCCCCACCTCCTGCGGCCGTCCCAGCGCTGGGCTTCCCCCCACCAGCGCTGACTCTGCCCGCTGCCCCCTTGCCTCCAGACGGTCCGGCGCTGGCAGTGTTGGGGTAAGCAGTGGGGCTACCAGGTCGCGCCTCAGCCCAGGGTCCCTCCAGCCGGGGCTCCCGTCTCCAGGACTGGCCAGGACCCAGGAGGGCAGAGCTGGGGGACCGCCCCGGCAGGGAGCTGAAGAGCCAGGTCAGGGCAGCCCCAGAGGGAGCAGAGCCCCATAGAGTGGGACGCGGGCCCCGCATAGCAGCGCCCTGCCCTCTATGGCCCTGCTCCTGCTGCTGCTCCTGGCCACCCTGCTGCAGTCCCTGGGCGGCTCTGGCTGCTTCGCCCAGCCCCAGCTGCGGCGCTGGGGGGCGTTGGGGAGCAGCGCCTGCACCTTATGGCCGGGCGGGCTCCGAGCGCAGGACACTCGGGCTGCGGTGCTGGGGGGCGGCCGCCCTGTTGTACCTGCAGGTGGCTCCGTGTGCTCCGAGGGGTGGCCCCCAGCCCGAGTGTCCTGCGCTCGGAGCCCGCCCGGCCATAAGGTGCAGGCGCTGCTCCCCAACGCGAACCGCAGCGGCCCCAGGATGCCCCCCGGTGCAGGACATGCTGCCCCAAGCACCTGCTTGGTTTACTGGTGCCTGGAGCTGGCCCTGCTTACAATAGACCAGGACCTGATTCTTAGTAACTCACATTATTTTAGTCAAACACAGGTTACTGGGTTCAGTACAAGTGTAACTCTGTGAAATTCTAAAGCCTGTGTTATGCAGGTCACAATAGATGATCTAATGGTCCCTTCTGGCCTTAACTTCTATGAATCTATGAAAATATGACCATGTTAAATTTCAATACCAGAAGCATTTAAGCTATTAAACTATTTTATAGTTTGATACATAATATGTATCTGAAGTTACACTAGGTACAATACAGATAAAGCTGATCAGCCACTTGGTCAAGTAGTAAATTTCCTCTTATGGTATAGTACTTAATTAAATACATTATGGTGGATATTATTATTAATTATGCTTATTATGGTAGTGCCTAAGGACCAATCAAAAGTGGAGCCCCATTTTGCTAGGCACTGTACAAACACAGAGTAGCAGTCAGTCCCTGCCCTGAAGAGGTTACAATCTACATAGATCAGCCAGACAAAGGGTAGGAGAAAGGGTAGAAGGCAGAAGCAGGGTGAACTGCGTGATGGCAGGAAACATCATGTTTAGTTATGAGGCAACCAGATAAATGGAGAGAAAAGGGAAAGGAGGGGAAAAGGGTGAACAGGTCCGGGGAGAACAGGGTAAGAGGGGCAGGAGTGAAGCCGAGGTGAAGAGACAGTAAAGGAGCAGGAATGGGAGGGTTATAGCAAACAGCCCATTAGCACAGGTCAGAGAAAGACCAGTTAAAACTGTAAAAAGTTCTCTGATTGTCCGTGGGTCCCTGTTTTGGCAGTTTCTGCAGCTGTTCCTCTGGGGGAACATCTGCACTGTGGCAGTGAGTCTCAGAGCCCAAGACAACAGACTCAGGCTTCCAGGGCTCATGCTACAGTGCTAAAAATAACGATGTAGACCTTTGGGCCTGAGCCTGAACATCTACACAGCTATTTTTTGTGCTGTAGCACAAGTCCTGCAAGCCTGAATCTGTTGACTTGGGCTCTGAATCTCACTGCCACGGTTTGCTGCTTGCTGTGTAGATGCATTCTGGTTGTCTTTGGTTCCTCCTGGCAGTTTTTCTGCAAGCCTTCATGGGGGGGGGGGGGGGGGAGGGGCACAACCTGAGTCACAGTGCCCTCAGAGATTGTGTGCAGGAAGGGGTGGCTCCCCTACTGAGTTCTGGGTTTGGAGAGGTGCTGTGGGTGACCAAAAAGCATTCAGTATAGGTTGCTACTGTAGGCAGTATAGGTGGAATACGTGGACCACTACTTTGTTCTAGCACATTTATAGTTGTGTTCTTATATCTGGATACTACCATGTCACAAACAATTAATTAGAAGCAATTTTAATAAATATTCTGTGGGAGTCAAAACTCTAGCACTGAAGTCATATTCCTTAAAAAGAATGATATTGGTCATCATTCTCTGATGTAACCAAATCAGCTTTGTATTCAACACTAAGTGAAATCAGGCAATTGTTATTGTACAGACATTACTTCACAGATAACATTACATCTTAAAGAATAATGGTTTCCCTCAATCACCATATAACTATTTAATATAGCAGACTTGCATACAGTCATTTAGAATGCACTGAAAACTTTGCTACACATTGAATACAAATATGTAGAAAACACAGTAGAAGGGGCAAAAATCTGGCTGTACACTGTTTAAATATTTTTATAGGGCAACTAAATTATTAATGCCAAATTTGCATATATTTTTATCAATACTGTTTTAGCCATCATATAAGTTTCACAGCACAGACGAAAGCAGGTCATCTGAAACATTTATCTACATGCAACTGAAGTAGAAATAACGGATACAGGACTTCTTAGCGTAGGGCCTGAACCAGCAGTTGGATTGGTGTGGGAAAATGTCTGTGTTCAGAAAGAGTCCCACAGAAGTCAGCAGAGCTCTACCTGGATAGAATTATCTGCCTACACAGATCTGATTTCAGGATCAGATCCACAGACTTTATGAACACAAAGGCCCAAATCTTTTGAACAAAGGTTATACCTACAGAATGGGGGGAGGGTTTGTATCCTGGAAAGCAGTGACTCTGGTAAGGATTTGGGGTCATAGTGGAGAAGCAACTCAACATGAGCTCCCAGTACACTGCTACAGCAGAAAGGGCTAATGCGAACCTTGGATGTACAAACAGGGCTATAGTGAGTAGAAGTAGGGAAGCAATTTTACCTCAGTATACAGCATTGGTGAGACCGATGCTGGAATGCTTTCCACAGTACTGGTGTCCACATTTTTAAAAGGATGCTGAGTAGGTGCAGAAGACAGCCAGAAAAATAATTCAAGCACTAGAGGAAATGCTTCACAGTGAGAGAATTAAGGAGGTCAATGTGTTTAACTTCTCCAAAAGAAGATTGAAAGGTGACTTGATTACAGTGTACAACTAACTACTTTCCAAGGGAGTAAATTTCAGATACTAAAGTGCTGTTCAATCTGGCAAAGAAAGGCATAACATGACCCACTGGCTGGAGTTGAAACAAGACATGTTAGAAACAGACACAATTTTTTAACAGGGAGGGTAATTAACCATTGGAAAAATCAATTTGCAAGTGTGGAGTGGGGTATATTACATGTATGGATCTGAATTCATTCCCAGGGTAACGTTAAGTGTACTGTGTTGTTGAAGGCGCTGTGCCAAATCCCATGAACCCTAAACTCTTTTAAACCACCCATTGCCTCAGAAAAAAGCCTGGAAGAACAGATAATGGTTGGGCAATGATGAATACATTTGGGCTCTGATAAACAATTAACCAATGATGGAAATGAATGCCATAATCAAGACACTGAAAACACCTTTTCCTTAATTCCCTCACAATTAAACCAGAGAGCTGTTAATTCAAGCACCTCAAATGATCTCATCAGCCATGGGATAAGATGAACAGAGAGGCTAGGACAACAGTCCATTTAAGACATGGGAGCATATGCAAACCATAAAACATGTGTTTAATTTGCTCCAGTCGAGAAATTCCCCTTACCATTTTGGCTACAACATTATATACTAGTTGAAATTTCTAAGTGTTTTTAAATTGTAGCTCCACACAGAGTGAATTGGAATAACCCAGTGTCAAGGAGACAATCCATGGATCAGCACGGCAAATTAGACATTAAAAAATTCCACATTTTCTTCAAATGTCAATAAAAGGTGTCACTAATCAGTGCTACATCCACCAGCAGCTAAAGATAAAACAGCACCTCCAGGATGCAAGCAAGGCAAGAAAACTCGTGAGGGAACCTATATCACCTGTTTCATTTCTTCCCATTATTTTCCTCTCCCTACTAGTGTAACTTCAATCTTGTCTATATTAAGTCTCAGTCAGTTTACGGGTTGCCCTTGTCCAAGCCCTGGCAAAGCACTGAGTTAAGTTATCAGGTGCAACAGCCAGCTGACCAGAATTACTTGGTTAATATTTGTACACTGTTGAAAATGTAAAGTGCTATAAAAGTGCTGAGCTAAAAGTGCTATTATAAATAACCATTTAATTATTGTAATTAGCCAATGACTTAATGTATAAGATATTTCTTAAAAATTCAATATATAGTCTTAGTTGCCAAATAAAAAAAAAATAGTAAAGAATTTGCAGTATAGTGCTGCAGTGAAAAAAGTTGATTTCCGTTTATTTCAGATACTTTAAAAATTCTCAGCCAAGACAACTGTAAGTTATATTGCCCAACACTTAATATTTATTATGTGCATATTTCTAAAGCTACACTTCACCTGCTTCCCCAAGACATGATTCTTTATGCTTTAAAAATAGACTCCCCTGATCCAATTAAAATCACTAAACTGTTTTACATAAAATAGCAAATTAAATGTTAGTTTTGTTCAATAGGAAGAAATCCACATCACCAAATGTCATAAAATGTTAGCATAAAATTTAGTTACAGGAGACCTTCAAAATTCCTGTAAAAGAACCAAGTAAGCTACACATTTTGAATCTTCCATGAACTCTACATTATTTTGTTTAGCTACTATTCCTTCCATCTAACACTACAGTCCCAGTCCAATTCCCCAACACTATCCACCCCCCAGTTGCTCCATCCCTATTTCATTAATAAAGCCCCTTCTAATAACACACACATAGTTATCCATCCCATATCCCTTTAGTCTAGACACACAAACCTTCCAAAGGGAAAAAAACTCCTACCCCTTTCTTCAGCTCCTAGCCCCTACTACCTTTCACTTCATCTTTCTGTGACCCTACCTTTGAGGAAAATATCCTGTGTGTCAAAGCCCGTTACTCAAGCCTGCTGTCACCACCATAAAACACTGTACTGCTCTGTGATCCAGAGATCTGTGATGATCCTCCGAGTCAGAGGCACCCCAGAATGTACTGTATGCTACGGTGAGTCACCATGTAACATAGCTTTACACTGCAGAGGCTCAACACAATGACAGAGGTGGTGGTGGACTGGAGCAATTGGCATTAGTCCCAGGTATTTTCTTCCAAGTCATGGATCTAAGGAAAAGAAAGTGAAGAAAAGTCTCGGGTTCATTCTAAAGGGATAAGAAAAATAGCTGGGAGAGTGCAAGTGATGTTTAAAGTGTACTTAATTTCTTATCTGAACCAGTCCTAGCACTGTGAAATGGTTAGGACTTGGGTTGGATAGACATGAGAGGAAAAGTTCAGTCTAGTTCAGATACCTTCTGACCTGGTTCACTCATGTGTAATAATACACACATTTGCTAATCTTCCAGCACCACTTTTGGCCCCTGTCTGGAACATATCGTGCAGTTTATGGAATATTCAATAAACAACTTGTTACTTAATCAAATAATAATCTTCTTTTGCTGTCACTGCAGCCTCCCTTCTCCTCCCCATCACACTCTCCTCTCACACACCAATACTAGACATTTTTAAAATCCCAGTTTATCCAAAGGCTTTCATTGCAAGGGTCTTAGTTTTTAGCAACTAATTCTTCAGTCCTACAAGGTAGATACAGAAAAACCATGCAAAATCTCAAACTTTCACATTTGAATTGAAAGAGCTAGGTAATGTCGGAAAGAATAGGTAAGATATTTGCATGAAGTACAGTAAACAGACAACAAGCCATGCATTTAGTTTAATAGCAGAAATTCTATAGGGGTTGCCTTCAATTTAACATCTACTAAGTACAATAAAGATAACATGCTGGTAAGTTCTCAAACCTTTTGTTACAGGTTGGGTTTTGGTCTTGGATTTAATTTCTCTGATTTTCTAGGCATGAAATGAGTGAAATGAAATATGAATTCTGTCAGAATAGATCATGTTCGGTGGCTTGAAACATGAAAGGTTTTTTTAAAACACTTATTTTAGCTAGAATGATTAAAGTGACAGCACTGCTACTTTTTGCGATACCTGAGCTGTTTCTTATTCTACTGAAATCTAAATTTATTTTTGTTGTTAAATTCAATCATTCTAAATACACCTCTACCCCGATATAACACTGTCCTCGGGAGCCAAAAAAATCTTACCGCATTATAGGTGAAACTTGCTTTGATCCATCGGAGTGCGCAGCTCCCCCCCCCCTCCCCCCCCGGGAGCGCTGCTTTACCACGTTATATCCGAATTCATGTTGTATCGGGTCGTGTTATATCGGGGTAGAGGTGTAAGTGTCTATAAAACTTATTTCTCAGAAATGATCCCAACAAATAGCAGTCACAGTCAGACATGATTTCATGAAGGAGCTAATTTAATGTATTTTTAAATGGATCATTGTGTAGAGACATTTTTCACTATTATTTTTCTTCAACTTGATTCTATTGTACTTTAATAGATTTGATAGAACAAAATGGCATTACCAAAACACCTTGTCAATTGTGGAAGCTAAGCTAAAGTCAGCATTTCATATTGGCAAAACAATTAAAAAAAACACAGGTGACGATTTGGGGGAATCTGCCTATTCAATTAATTCTGGTTGATATTATGAAGTTGTTACTATGAAGATTTGTTATAACACAATATGCCCCTATGTATATGTGGAATACACCATTGCTGGCTGGACCTGCAAAAGTACACACTAGACTAAGGACAATGGGAAATACATAACTTTAGCAACCATATTCTGACCACACAATAGTTATGCTAAGTATCGTACCTGAGTTGGGAAAACAGTTCTCTCCAAATTCCCTCAAGTGGGGCTAGGAGCTTAGAGAGTGGAAAGATACCAACCAGAACAAAGACACCAAGGCAACAGAGACTGGGTGACTCAGGGGAAGACTCAGGGAGACACAAGAAGTTTGGGCAGAAGAGAGGAAAGGAATGTACTTGCAAAGGTCAGAGTAGCTAAGCTGGGGGAGAAGGCTCCAAGTTTCAGCACACAAGTGATGCTCTTCAAGAGAAGGATGCTAGATGGCCCCAGATAACTCTTACCCAGCCAAAAGAATGCTCTGCAGTAGTGAGCAAATTGAGGCAGGGAAATATTGATAGAGTTTATTTCTGTATAACTCTCTATTTCTTGTGTGAATAAGTAAAGAGAAATGTTATGTTGGAGTCCCATGGAAAGTCTATATGCGTTATGTTATGTGTGACACCTTACCACGTGCCACCTGAAAGTTAACCCAGAAGGCTCATGCCTTTGGTGGGATTCTGTGAGAGGGCATGATTAAGCAGTTATGGGGGAGTCTGAAGGGACAGCACTGGTTCCAGGTTGCAGGGCAGTGGGCCACGTGGTCTAAACTCTCAGAAGGGTATGCTAGACAGTGGATCTGCACTCCAAGAGTGTGCCAGGAGACCCCAAGCCAGGGTCAGTGATTAGATTCTCTTCAGACTCCGGGGACTTAAGCCACCCATGGATTCAGCAGCTGAATGCTCTCACAGAAGTCTGTTGAGTGGCCAAAGGGGTGGGGGTAAGAGATTGACAGGCCCTGTGACAACATATGCATGTATATACATTACATACAAAACCTTCATTAAAAGAGCATCAAGGTTGCAAAGGAAAACACTGAAAAGTTAGGAAATGCTAGAATTATGGCTACCTGTACAACCTTAATTCAGCTACCTTGTGCCTTTCCATTATGATACAGTCTTTACCAACCTGATCACATATTTTTTTCTACAGGACTCCCCCTGCCTCATTTAGCACACAGGATGAATGGTGCTCACCTGCCCTTCCTCAGGCCCAGTTTCCCTCTCCCCACAAGCTACATGTCCCAGTCCCTGTTTCTGCCACTCCTGCTTCCTTGGCTTCACATCTCAACCCCATCCTGTCCCTCCACCCCCAACCCTTGCCTCTAGGGTGACCAGATGTCCTGATAGTATAGGGACAGTCATGATGTTCGTGACTTTGCCTTATATAGATGCCTATGACCCCCAACCCCCTGTTTCGATTTTCACGCTTGCTATCTGGTTACCCTACTTGCCTCACACTTAAGCCCAGTTCCTCAAACCTCTGCATTCTGGTCAGGCAGCTTCCACTTTTAACTAATACAGTAACTCCCCACTTAATGTCCTCTCGCTTAACATTGTTTCGATCTAACGTCCCTGCTCAATTACAGAACATGCTCCATTTAAAGTTGTGCAATGCTTCGCTATAACATTGTTTGGCTGCCTGCTTTGTCCATAGCTGGCAGCCCCCCTATCAGCTCCCCTACGCCCGCCCCCCACCACACCGCCTCCTGCCCGCTGGCAGACCCCGCGGATCAGCACCTTCCCCCGCCTCCTGCCCGCGGCAATCAACTGGCTTGCGGCATTCAGGAGGGAGGAGGGGAGGAGCAAGGACTCGGCGCTTGGCCTCCTCCTCCCTCCCCTGCCTACCGAATGCCGCAAACCAGTTGATTGCTGTGGACAGGAGGCAGGGAAGGGAGGGGGGAGTCAGCACGCCGAGTCCTCATTCCTCCCCCCTCCCTCCTGCCCCCTGAATGTCGCAAGCCAGCTGATTGCCATGGGCAGGAGGGAGGGGAAGTAAGGAAGGGAGGGAGGGAGAAGCTAGGATGCAGCGTGCAGAGTAAAGATGGGGGGGGGGAAGAAGAGGCGGGTTAAAGGTGGAGGCTTGGGGGGGAGGGATGGCGTGAGCGGGCTGAGGGTTGAGCCCCCCGCCCCTGGTGCTTGCAGAGTAGCTTCTCTTAGCTTACAGCACCTTCAGCTCCTTGCCTGCCTCATTGTCTCCAGTGCCAGTGGGCTGTGCCTGTGTGGGGTAAGGCGGGGGCACCTCCCAACTATAGTACTGTACTGTATGGAAAAAAAAAATTCCCTGGAACCTAACCTCCCTCCCCACCCCCCGCATTTGCATTCATTCTTATGGGGAAATTGGATTTTCTTAACATCGTTTCACTTAAAGTCACATTTTTCAGGAACATAACTACAACGTTAAGTGAGGAGTTTCTGTACTTGCTTGGGTGCCAGCAGGCGGACCACACACAACGTATGAGAGACAGTCTTCTTCCTCTCAATTCCTGTGCCCTGCGTAAGAAAGGCCCCTGGCAACCAGAAGGAACAATTTGCAGGGCATGTCCTGCTCAGTGCCTACAACCCCTGGCTGAAGTATGCTCATCACAGAGCATACTTCTTTGGAAAATTTAGGTGCCAAACATTAACTGGACTCTACTGATCATGGAAAAAATGAGAAATTCAGACGCTCATAAATGGGCCAAATTTCAGTGTATTTTCATGGGGAGGGCAAAGGCAAACCCTGATACCAAGAGTGATACCCTGACACCCTGCCAAATTTCAAGTTGCTGCTCCAAAGCATGAAGGCCCTAAAGCTTCTGAACTCATGAGTTGTATGTATTTTTAACATAGGTAAAACAACATATTTTTCCTAACCGATTTCTGAGAAATGTCTGAACCTCTTTTGCTGAATATGATTAAAAATATTCTGAGGCAGACACGCAGCATAGGATTTTCAGCCCAAACAGTAAATGTTTACCAAAGTTATAAGCAACTGTCAAAAGGGTCTTATAATAACGGTAAGGAAACCTTAAGTTTATGTGTCTCTACCTGGGCTGCCTACAATATTGGTATGCATAAACAGAATGTCAAGCATTATCTTCTAGATTTTCATGCTTCACATAATGCTGATTTTTTTTCCTTTTCATTTCTGACTGACATTGTCCCTTAGGAAAACAATGACTTTCAAGTAATGAACGGACAATGTAGGCAAAATCTCCCTCTCCCATCTTTATAGCTGGAGCACTATTGTCCACTATAGTAAATGCTATTTAAACATTTTCATTGTTACCATTTGGGTAAAGTCCTAGCCCCATTGAAGTCAATGATAGTTTTGACACTGACATCAATGGAGCCAGGATTTTATCCCTTTATTTTATCAATTGTAATTTTCAGACAGTGACAGTTTTGGGAATAACATTTTCCAAGATTGGATACTTACAGAAGGGGGATTTTCTTGAAAATGTTGATCAAAAATGATTGTGGCTATTTGAGTTTGATGGAATTGAAAAAAAATACACTTTTCCCTTTAAAATTTTGTGTGGCCATTAAAAGAAAAAAAGAAGTGGGGGAGAGAGAGAGCTCCAGCACAAAAGCAACTTGGACTAGAAAGTTTACATCTAGCAGGGAAATAGCTCTCATTGAGGAGAAGTGCCTATGAGGGCTCCCGTGAAGACTCGTTTGTTTTAGCCAAAGTACAGGGTTTGAAAATTGCTCTTTTTTCACTTAATGTACTTGGGCTCCAATTTTTTCAGTGTTCTTCTTTACCATTGGCCAGAATGAAAGGAAATCTGTACTGCTAATGTATGCTTGGCTAATATAGCTACTTAGTGTACACTGGAGAATTCCTCTCAACCATTGCACAGTTGTTAAGGTATGAAACTGAATGAGGGCAGAGTGCTCTGGGAGCTCTGCCTGATTAGGAGCAGACTGGATTGTGCAGATGAAAATGTTATGCACCCCGTACATTTTCAATGTACATGGGGTGAAATGAATAAGACATGATTCTATAGGTACCAGTTGTGTGGTTCCAAAGTATTCTACACTATTTGCTTTTATTTTGTCACATGTAAAGCTAGGATGGCTTAGTTATCATGGACCAAACTTTCAGAACCAGGCCTTCTGTTGCCATCTCAGCTCAGGACAGGGGATTTGAAAGTTATTTTAACCTTTATGACTGCTCAATCCTGGGGCTGCCAAGCTAGTCCTGAGGTGCAACTGAGAGTAACTGCAGGACTGCTCTAAGTGACTTCGGGTGGTAACAACTGACAAAGGGTTTGAAATCAGCCAGACATAGCTTCTCTCTGGCTACAACCTCTAAAATGAAATTCGGATGGGGTGCTACATAGGAGCCTGTTTAGCTCTGAATCACCCGTGCCTGGAGAAACCCACCAACCTGGCTGTGAAACTGCTTTAAAACAACAGACCGATGCAAAATAGCCTCATTGAGGGCCAGGATCTGACCCAGGAATCAAACTCTGCAGACTTCTACAGCACCTATATTCTCAACAATTAAATAAAGGTTAGGTGGTGGGGTAGGAGCAGGAAGCTTTCTTCTGGCAGTTGGAGGTTTCTATAATGGCTGTTTGATAATGTTCAGTCTTGGAATATCGGAATAAGACTTGAGAAGAAGGATCAGTGGCCAGGGAGAGGAGAGGTGATGAAACATGCACACAAAAGTCTGCAGCACATGAGTAACAGAATCTAATAAATTCATTTCAATAATCAAGATAAGTAAAGGAGATTCCTAGCTAAATACAGAGCAAGAACTTGAGTTATGAGTGAATTCCTATTATAATCATTTGAGGGTTACCTACAATATATATCATCCTTGAAACATACAGTGTTATACATGCTAGGAAGACAATGATAAATACAATTTTTAAACTACATGTTATCAGCATCCCATTTCTAAGATAAAACTAATACAGTGGTTTTTATATAGTCAGATAAAAAATAACCCTGGCATTTCATGCGTGAAACACCTTTATTGCAAATGACTGCTTCATATTCTAGCACTGTATCAACTGCATCATTATTTCTTTAAAGAACAAAGTATAACAAGCTAATGAATAATAACAAAGGTTCATTATATGTGCAATGAGACTGTAGATTGTTCAGATTTGTGTTTTATTTTTAATGATCGGCATTTTCTGATGTATATTCTTTGGTTTTCCATTCATAAAGCCTTAAACCATACTTTTAAAAACACTTACTAGGCTTCATGTCAAGTTCTTCCATATACAAAGACCAAACATATTACTTCAGGAGTAATTACCTTTATTTATGATAATAGATCACCACTATGAGAAGGAAGAAAATTAAGATATTCATGAAAAAGCATAGTTTGTGTTTCTCCTATGTAGTAATCTGACCCTTTTTGTGCTGCTGGAGGAATAAGACAGAGAATTTGACCATAGAAATTTGATACCCATTATTACATTGGGTCCTGGACTTAGTCATCATAGATCTAGAGTTCTGTAACACACTGATAAATTGTCCTACGTGAAACATCCAGTTACAATATGCATACAAAATATTGCCCAACTGCCATGGCTAAGGGGCTAGCTGCACCTCTTTCCCTATTCTAATTTTATACCTCACTGCAAGTTAAGTTAGGTGTCCTTCCTCTTAAGGTACAAGAGCAGACTTGCATTCTCCCCGCCACCTCCTGTGAATCTGAGGATTTCTCACTATATTTGGTCAGAAGTTTGCTGGCTAAATATTTTATTTATTTATTTATTTATTGTCACGGAATGCTGATTTGTCAAAACTGAAAAATTTCAAGGTAACGTATCAGTTTCAACAGACAGACATTTTGTTGGGAAGGTTTCTCAGGGCCAGGGTGGAATTTCTGATCACACAGAGACCCACCCCAGAATAACTAATTTAGCACAAGGACTTGAACCTGCTTCTCTCACATTCATCCCAGGCGAGTGTCCTAACCATCAGCTTGCAGCATAAGCTCCTCTCTCTGGCACAATGACTATTTATTTATACAGAGTGCAACAGTTCCAACAGGAGAGACTGACTCTTCAGGTGAGTGTCTTTACCACCATGCTGGAGTGTGGGAAACCTAGGTTAAAGTCTCTGCTCTTCATGAGTCATAGCAAGGGCTTGAACCCTTGCTCCAACCCTTGGCTCTTCTACATCCTACGTGAGTGTGCTACCAAATTGGCTATTCTGAGGTGAGCTGCACTCATGATTTTCCACAACATGAATTTCATTTGCCAGCCAGATCTCTTTCTCACACAGCTACTCCCAGTCTGACCCATTCTGTTCTAACTCATTTCACTGTTCCTCCAAGACAGCAGTCAGAGCCATTAAGGCTGGCATGGTTTCTTAAGGACCCAGGCAATCTCAGTGAGTTGTAATCACTGATCTTGTGATTGTATTTCATCTCTGTGTGTTGACAATAGCTGTTCCTATTTGAAAACCACCGTGTTAGACTATCAACCAGTGGATCCGCGGAAACCTGTCTAAGAGGTCAGTGAAAGGTTGTCATTACCAAAGAAAAGTGGTTTTCAATCTGTGGTCCATGGATTCTTGAGAGTCTGCAGACTATCTAAGATTTCCAAAGGAGTCTGCACCTTCATTCAAAATGTTTTAGGGATCCACAAATAAAAAAACACAGATTTTACACATCATTTTAGAAGCCCAATGCAGACATCACATTTTGAGATATAGATCAATAATCCTTACTGAGCTCACTCACAGTTGTCCCACCAACCATCTCTCTGATGAAATGGTGCGGAGCTCATAGCCTGAAGTTCTATGCTGTGGTCCCATCAACCAGCACAAGCAAATAGCACCTCATTTCAACAACTGAAGTCACTCAATATTCCATATGACTGTACCCTGAATAACAACTTCAAAATCTGGCCCATAATTCTTAGTGTTTTGAGTGCTTCAACATAATTCTGCAGAAACAGAACATAAACTAGAGTAGAATATAGAAATATTACTTTGATGTCAATATATGTATTTCATGCCTGCAGCATATTTTACTTATGTATCCTAAAGGAGCTCTTAATAGCTCATTACTTTTGATGCTCCATTAGCCTGTGATATTTTATTTTCTAGAGCTCTCCATAATGTCCTCTGTTTTACCGTAACTCTTGTTATTTGTGAGACAACCTAAAGACAGAAAAAATATATCTTTTCTCTAATTATCACATCCATTTTGGGAAATTTTTAAAAAAGGATTAAGTGCATGAACTCTGTGCTTTAGAGTAATAAAATGACCAAAACATCAATAAATGTTTGGTTTTAACAATTTAAGCAGTAGTTTTAGAGTCTTTCACCTGCAATCATGTTTTTGACTTTTCCCTGTATATTAAAGAAAACTGTGGAGTACTTTAATTTACATCACCCATTAACTAACTTCTGGGAGCAGGATTTTCTAACACCAACCAGCCATCCCACACAAAGTGCTCCAGGATAAAGTGAGGTCACAGAAAGAAAAGTAACAAACCCTCCTCAGAGGTAGTGTAACTCTTTGGTGAATGTGTGCTAACAAGTCTCCCGCCATGCCTGATCTGCAGAGGGCATGAGTCTGTTTCAGTCCCATCTAAAAAGTGTTGGCTCTTTAACACAATTGTTAATAGCTTATGCTCTTAGCACTGGAGGTCCATGGTTCAATCTCCAATGTGTCAACCAAGAACACGGCTGTCACAGGAGCACTCCTTAGACTAATTCCAAAAATACAAGGGGGTCAGAAAGATTTTAAAAATCTGAGAAATGAAAATTTCTAGCTAAGATAGGCAGAAGCCTCCATTTTCTAGGAGACAAGAAACTAAATAATATATGTATCTGGGTTGCCTCTAAAGGGGTTTAAGTCAGTCACTACATTTTGTGTATGTCCTATCTCTTTCTAACAGGCTCCATAAGTCGAAGTCGGGTCTCTGGATCCACAGGCAACCTTTGCAGTTTGGCCACCGTCCAGGACCGGCTCCAGAGTTTTTGCTGCCTCAAGCAGTGGGGGAAAAAAAAAAAAAAAAAAAAAAGCCGCGATCGCAATTGCGATCGGCGGCACTCCCGCAGCAGCTCCACCGCGCCGCTTTCTTCTTCAGCGGGAATTCAGCGGCAGGTGCTTCCCTCCGAGAGGGACCCGCCGCTGAATTGCTGCCGAAGAGCCCAACGTGCCACCCCTTTCCCTTGGCCGCCCCAAGCACCTGCTTCCTGGGCTGGTGCCTGGAGCCAGCCCTGCCACCATCCAACAGCTTGCTAGTAACTATGGGGCTGAGTCACTAATGGAACTCTTCCCTGCTCCTAGAGGCACTGCCCACGGGTGTCCTGATCGGAGGCACTCCTGGATCCACCAATTGGTCTAGCTGCGCTATTTAAGCCAGAAGAAGGCATAGGGAATTGTCTGTGCAACTGGATGAATTCTTGGCTGGCTGCTGTGTTGGACCCTGACTTCTCACCTGACTCCAGAGACCTGCTTTCCTGACATGTCCCTCATTCCTGCTTTCCTGACATGTCCCTCATCCCTGTTCCTGGTTTCTGGCTCCAACCCTTGGCTTGATTGTGACTGCATCTCAAACCCTTGGCTTGACTCCTGCTTTGACCACTAGGGATAACCACCCCAGCCCTAGTTGTAACACTTTCTGGTAAGGAGGTCACAACACACACTGACCCTACTATCATGGATTCTTTCCCACCATTTACATCAATGAGAAATTAAAATGAACACATTTGACTACACGTATTTCAGAATCCTCCACATGCAGTATGTTGTATATTTGGTTTAAAGCTGAGCATTGCAGACATAAATATTCATAGATTCATAGATTCCAGGACTGGAAGGGACCTTGAGAGGTCATCGAGTCCAGTCCCCTGCCCTCACGGCAGGACCAAATACTGTCTAGACCATCCCAGATAGACACTTATCTAACCTACTCTTAAATATCTCCAGAGATGGAGATTTCACAACCTCCCTAGGCAATTCATTCCAGTGTTTAACTACCCTGACAGTTAGGAACTTTTTCCTAATGTCCAACCTAGACCTCCCTTGCTGCAGTTTAAGCCCATTGCTTCTTGTTCTATCCTTAGAGGCTAAGGTGAACAAGTTTTCTCCCTCCTCCTTATGACACCCTTTTAGATACCTGAAAACTGCTATCATGTCCCCTCTCAGTCTTCTCTTTTCCAAACTAAACAAACCCAATTCTTTCATAGGTCATGTTCTCAAGACCTTTAATAATTCTTGTTGCTCTTCTCTGAACCCTCTCCAATTCCTCCACATCTTTCTTGAAATGCGGTGCCCAGAACTGGACACAATACTCCAGTTGAGGCCTAACCAGTGCAGAGTAGAGCGGAAGAATGACTTCTCGTGTCTTGCTCACAACACACCTGTTATTGCATCCAAGAATCATGTTTGCTTTTTTTGCAACAGCATCACACTGTTGACTCATATTTAGCTTGTGGTCCACTATAACCCCTAGATCCCTTTCTGCCGTACTCCTTCCTAGACAGTCTCTTCCCATTCTGTATGTGTGAAACTGATTTTTCCTTCCTAGGTGGAGCACTTTGCATTTGTCTTTGTTAAACTTCATACTGTTTACCTCAGACCATTTTTCCAATTGCCCAGATCATTTTGAATTATGACCCTGTCCTCCAAAGCAGTTGCAATCCCTCCAAGTTTGGTATCATCTGCAAACTTAATAAGCGTACTTTCTATGCTAATATCTAAGTCGTTGATGAAGATATTGAACAGAGCCGGTCCCAAAACAGACCCCTGCGGAACCCCACTTGTTATACCTTTCCAGCAGGATTGGGAACCATTAATAACTACTCTCTGAGTACAGTTACCCAGCCAGTTATGCACCCACCTTATAGTAGCTCCATCTAAATTGTATTTGCCTAGTTTATTGATAAGAATGTCATGCGAGACCGTATCAAATGCCTTACCACTTCTCCCTTATCCACAAGACTCGTTATCCTATCAAAGAAATATAAGTTATTTTTATGTTTGAATACTACACTGTTTGGTGCTTTCTAAATACATCCAGATTGATACATATACTACATGGCACAAGAACATTTCCACACAAGGTGCACTGAATAATAATTAATTAGAGAAAAATGAAAAGGCAGTTTTTTAAAATAGGAAAATATATACAAAAACTTATTTGAGGAGGGCGGAGGACTTCAATTGCTTTTCAATAATCTACAGAAAGCCTAAGGAACCCCTTTAGTTCTAGGTTCTGCTGTCCTATTGTTCATCCTGTTAAATATTTTGTTGAAGTTAATGGATAATGAGAGTATGCTTATATTTACTTTAATGACAACCAGAACTGGCCTAAAATGTAAGAAGATGGAGAAGAAAAAAATCCATGATTAGCAGCTCAGATAAAAAAAAACCTGAATTCATTTTGACGTTTATGTTTTTTTCTATAAGTATACTAGGGAATGATTTTACTGGCAGTCATGTTCATGGAAAAAGAAAAATGTAAACATGCTTTTGGAGCATTAGCAGAAAGTAATTCTGAATTTCTTAAATCTGAGTATACATGGCAGAAACTTGATGCTATGAATTATTTGTATCTAAACAAGAACCAGAAATAAAACTGTGTTACCTATATGTCCATTCAAAAGCAACCAACACCGTTTGAATTTCAAATATTCGCTGTGAACTGCTCATGAACAATCCACACACCAAGCATTGCTCAGATTATTTAGTGAATAATTTCTAATACAGTTGAGAAAAACATCACAAATTGGATGTGGAAGGTTAATTACTGGGAAAATAGGATAAATTAATCAATGAGTTTTCTGCTCAGCTCTAACACCACTATTCATTTTGCACTTTTATGCAAGAATCTCAAAGAACTTCACAAACATTAAACAAACACATCTGTGGTACTATTATCCTCATGCTCAAGATGGTTAAATTGAAGCACTGAAAAGTCAAATTAACTTGGCCAAAGTCAAACAGTAAGTTCATGGAAAAAGTGATTAATAGAAAACCCAAGAGCCCCGATTCCCCTTTCACCTCAAGGCCACACTCCATTCTGCTTTATCAAATCACCAAAAGCAGATGCATTCATCCATAACATTCAAAACATTCAGAAGCAGTTCTTTGAATATTTAAGGTTCTGTATAAAACAGTCAGGGACAATTGCCATTTAAAGTACAGTAAGAATGTCCGATGTCCGGTGTGTTATTTTTTGTTGGATAATTAAGTTTGATTTACTGCATGTATGTATGAATACGGAAACTTCAGTACTGCTGCCGAAGTTTCAGTGCCATAAGGCATAGTAGCACGTGCCACGACTGTGACTTATAATAAGATTTTCATCCTGTAGAGGCAGAGCCACAAATTAAATTAATTTCATTACAAAAGCACATACCTCTCAATAGTTTTTATAGTTCATGGCATGAATCCTATAATAAGCATCAAGGCAAGAAGCACAAAAGCTCTTTAAAATTAACTGAGGATGTTTAAACAATCCATGATACCAAAAAAGGTCAAAAAGACTACCACACTTTAGAGGACTTAGCTGGCAGACAACTTTATTCAACAGGTCTCTGGAATTTTTTTAAGCATATATTTTGGTATTTATTCTTTTGGAAATGAAAAGTGAACATGCTGCTTGCATTGCATTCTCCAAAGCCCACTGGAGACAACCGGAGTCTTTCCACTGACTTTGATGAGTTTTGGATCAGATTCCTAGAGATCTCTGTATCTCATTTGGTACTTAAAATAAACCAGATTATGCTTCTCTAAAGTTGCTACCAATTTAAAAAGGAAACTTATAGGTGGACACACTTCTCAACTACAGGAGGTGTTGGTTTTAACATATGGACACCTGCTACACCACCCCACGCACAAAAGTGAAATCAAATTAAAATCAGAGCACCTTTAGCCCAGTTCTACGTGTCAGCCACAGCTGTTAAATTAACACAGTGTTTGTGTCTTCCAGATAGAAGAGCCATATGAAGCAGCTGTGCCAGTGCCCGAGCCTGTGTCGTGCGTGTTCCAGTAAAGGTCCCCAAAGCAGCAGGAGCAGGACAGATAGTGTCAAGTCAGAGAAAGGAACAGCAGCCACAGAGGGATTGTTTCAAAAATGCCTTTAATTAATGAGCATGTGACCCTTCAGGAGCTCATCTACTCTATCGTACTGACTGTTTTAGACAGTTGTTTGAAATGGTTGGAAATCATCATCTCATATTCAGTTTACAAAACACGCTTAAAGTGGAGCTGTACCTTGAAAAGTTGTTCTAAAATTAGAAATGCAGGGTCCTCTACCTAATTGTGTCATTGACTCTCAGATTCAAGTTACTCCATTTGCAAGCTACCATATTTGTTCCCTGTCAGTCCCACAAACTCACCCCAAACTCTGACAATCTTGCTGGTTTCTATCCCTCTTGTGCATCAATACCACCACTCTGTGGAATGTCTTTGCAATTCCATTTTCTTCAGATCATGCCCTCAAATTACACCTGAGCAATCCTATTATATATTTTTGCACAGGTGTCATTGGAGGCCATTGTCTGAAGACAATTGGTTTGCACAGTTTTATCTGAGAGTATAATTTGGCCCATGGAACGTCTATTACTGGCTATGTGTGAAATGGAAAGAATGCAGCCTGACTCAGACTCCAGTGTGATTTTTTTCCAGTCGGGCAGTTAAAAACAAAGGATGAGATCCTGGCCTCATTGAAGTAAATAGCAAAACCCTTACTGACTTCAGTGGGGCCTGGATTTCACCTAAAACATCTTTCCTGTTGTGCAGTGAGCAAATTTGAAACACTTTGACTAGGGAGTCCCACAATGCCACAGAGCTAGTTGTGTTAAACACTTGTATTTTAAAACAGTTTCTTTTCAGTGGCATATGGTATTGTGTGCTCCTTAAAAAATTAACTGCACCTACTTTGCTCATCCAAGAAGTCTGACATTTCAAAATAAGATACAAGTTAATTTTCAGCCAAGTATTTCCCTAAATGCTAAATTTGTACGGTTCCTTTAAAGTAGCAAAATGGTGTGTAAAAACACCTGTTGCCAGCTAGCTGTCTATTAGGTACAAAAGGAAGAAGGCTGTAATGTGAAAATTATTTGCTATAAGGCCCCAAATAACTTGCCCTTTTGAAATCTTCAAATAGGTAATTTTCAAGCAGCAATAACTCTTGGTGAAATTCACAAACTTGATATACGTGGAAGAAATGATTGGATGGAACATGAGAATGTGGCTGCTCCAGATGCTTCTGTGCTCCAGAAATTTTTAAAAGGTATAAGTCCTGTTGGATGATTTTGATTTACTTATTCCAGCTGTATCAAATCATTTAGAAAAAACACTAGATGTGAAGGAATACTCATTAGTAGCAAACACATGCATAATGAGTCATTGGAGAAAGGAATTATTATCTTTAGTGCCAGAATGGATTACTGGCATGTTGCCTATTAGAACTTACATGTAACAACTCAGCAGACAACCAGAGACATAGAAAGAAGTGGAACTGAGCTATCACACTAAAATTCATATAATTTCAATTATAAATGTGTTTTATTGTTTAAAGTCCCATCCAGAAAAACCGTATACGGGAAAAGATGTGAAATTCTATTTAAAGATTTCATTTCAAAGTGAAAAATCTTGCTCTTTGATCTGCATGACTGATCTCAGCTCTGATACCCAGCCCTCCCTTCATGTGCTGAATGTCAGTGGGAGTTCTACATGTCTGGAAATCAGCATATCAAAGTCAAGGATCCATTGTGCAAGGGTAGAATTTTGCCTCAAATGTCATTGATCAATTCTGCTGTGCAGCACAGTCCTACGTAGGCAGAAGCTGAGAGATGTATGTAGTGTTCAACTCATTGCGGGGGAGAATGCCTTGTATTGCTCTGAAGTAATGTGTGTGAAAAAGAAGGGGAAAATGTGGGGTATTCCCTGAATTTTATCAGGAATCTGAATACCTCCTGTGGGGAAGAGGGGGAATGATCCTTTATGTAGAACTGGAACTTTTATTTTAATTAAATGTATTGCATTCAGCATTAAATTTTCAATGTTTACATTCCTGAGCATTCTCCCCTGGAGCTGATAAAAAAAAATTAAACCCAGTGACCTAACTCTAGGATAGCATTTGAGGAAAACCAAACAAACTCACTCCAAAAAGCTATATATTAAATTGTTTGTAAATTAAAACAACATAATCAAGAAAAAACCTTTGTAACTAGAGCACAACTGTATAATACACAACTTTCACTTCCAAAGACAACTCTCTTTTTTAATAAAATGAGTAATTTAGCAATAACAGCTGTGAACAGACACTTTGATGCAAGCCAGGAACACTCATAATACAACCATGGCTCTTAGCTCTCCCAGGTAGTGCAGGAACCAGTATGATACAAATGGTATGTCTACAATGAAATCACAGTGTGTGATTGCAGCTCCAACTGATATACCCCAGCTAGTTTTAATCTGGCTAGCTCAGGTCCTGGAACAGTGAAACTGTGGCAGTGCATGCTTCAGGAAGGGCTAATCCTGAGAGTAATTATCCAAGGTTCCAGGCACGCTTGTACAGCCCGTGCTGAAGCACACACTGTCACGGCTTCACTGCTCCGGTACCTGAGATAGTTACAGCAATGCTGTCTTGGGCATGTCAGCTCAAGCTGCAATTACAGCCCATGATTGCAGTATAGAATCCCGTAAGTGAAAAGTCAGACTCTACAGCATGAGAAAAGTTTTACCCTGCAGCAACATTTTGCAGTGTGCTATCTAAGAGTCCAGCTGATGATTATGTGTCACACTTTTAGACCACTATTAACCAGGCTTCCATTTTTGCAACACAAATTTAGATCAAACAATTATCATGTGGGCACAGTGGCTCCCTGATAGTGCCTATGACTCTGGGACATGGCCATCTACATAAACTAAATTGCCAGCACAAATTAGCTCTCACAAAAGAAGAGGTTATTGTCTGAAAAAATAAATGGCCCTGCATTTTCTAACAAAAAGGCTCCATTAGGTAGGATTTGTGTTTTAGAATTAGGCAAGAGGATGCCTGAGTCAACATATGGACATTGTAGGCCTGCCTCAATAAAAGAGGACAAATATCCATAGCTGGATATTTATGCCACCATGAAGTCATGAGTTTTTCTTCACCATTACCTTGTGTTCTCTCCATCAGGCTGTCACGTAAACACGTGTTATCATTTGTCTTATACTTAAACTGTAAGCTCTCTGAGGAAGGGGCTTTTTTTTTTTTTTTTTTTTTTTGCTATGTTTGTACAGTGCCTAGCAACAATGGAGCTGGGCCCATAGGTGGTACTGAAATACAAAAAAGATAATCATACTATTTACTACTCTGATAGCTGAGAATTTAGTGCGCTTCAGCTCTGGAGAAAATCACAAGTGACGTTCCCGACAAACAACAGTGATGAATAAAACCCAAAACATTCAGAATTCAAGCATAGTTTAATTCTAAAGGTGGGTGCAGGTTCAGAGTAAAACCTAATTTATCCAAACCATTTCACCTACTCCTACCTGCTATTCTGTATGCAAGGATTAATGATAACCTGCATTTTAATAATAATAAATGTTATTCTATAGAATGTAAAGTTACAATCCATAATGTAAAACTACAATAAATCAGCCCTATTCTCCATTATGCTCCAGTTGCTCTGCACTCTTCTGGTGGCACAAAGGAGCAGTAAATCCATTTTAACCAGTTAGTTAAGCCAGGTTTACAGCTGCTTTGTATCACTGGAGTGGCGCAAAGCAGTCTGATTGTACCAATGAAGCTGGCTCAGTAAATCTGAAGAAAAAAAAACATTTTTTTTTCTGTTTTAGACTATTGTTTAAATTAATATAGTGGTAATCCGCATGGGGTAAAAATCCAAACACAGCTTCGGGATGAGCATCTGAAATACTTCACAATGAACTAGTTACAATGAGGAGTGTAGCAACCCATAGCTAGTTCACATATATACATTCACTAGCTGCTCTGCTGTTCCCTTCGCCTGCAGCATACCAATAACTGTGCCTGGTAGCCATGCCATCATTCACCGTGAGACACATTCATCTTTGGTGTAGTTCGATTAAGTAAAGCTGGTGTAAACCCAATAAGATCATTTAGAGGATCCTGGATCCTGTACCTGACTCTGGTGTGGAGTGCCGCTGACTTCAGTGGAGGTCTGCTAGTGCAGTCAACTGTAGGATTGGGGCCACTGAGCATAGATAGATTAGATACATACGGAAATCTAACAATGTATGAATAATAGGTATAATGAAGAACAAAAAAAATTTAAGACTGAGAAAAAAAATATGCCTCATAACACATGCCTGCCTATTTGTATGGTACCTGCCAGCTATACAGTACTGCAGGTTTAGTTTAACTGTGAGGTTAGCATGAATTCTGAGTGGCACTAGTAAATTAACATGACAAAATATCGCTGGGTAATTTTCAGCATCTTCAAATGTTAAAGAGAGGAGGGAAAGTCTGCTTTCATTTCTATGGCATTACTGTGAATATACATCAGTGAATTGAAAGAAGAATTTGGCCCATGCAGTATGAATGGGATATGTGAATTGGCTTACTGTAATATTTTCATTTTTAAAAGGAAGACAAATTAGAAGTGGATTCTTAACACGCTTGTGTATACATTATATTAATATCAGCATAATTAAAAGACACTTTAAAAAAATCTATTGCTTTTTTATGATGAAAAGAGATTGTGAAACTTCCTCCTTTACAATCATACTTTGTGTTTCTGTAGCACCTTCCATCAGAGGGCCTCCAAGAACTTAAAAAAAAAAATGACAAACTTCACAGTGCCCCTTGTGAGGCACACCAAGGGAGGGGAGTGTGGGGAAGAACCACACTCACAGAGGACTAGATTCACAAAGAGATGTAGGTGTTTAACTGCCAATTTAGACAACTATGTCCAAAATTTAGATCCTCAAAACCTCCGCTCAGCTGTCATCTAACCCTGGAGCACCTCAATTCACTTGGTGTCTAAGTTTCTGTAGATAAAGAAGATCCCTAGTTGCCTAAAAAAATCTGCTGGTGGGCATGCACAAAGCCAACTAAGCAGAGCTGCTTGATGCCTAATGTATGCTAAACTCTAGCCAGGATTCATTCATTAGGAATTCCTGTATTTATCTCGCCTGTGGGGCTCGCTCTGGTAGATGTGTTCAGGGGCCACTAAAGAGCATACCTACTGAATCAGGCCCTGAACCAGACACAGGGGATGTGGGGTGCCACCACTGGTACCCCTCACATGCTCTAGCTCAGTGATTAGAGTACTTACTCAGGATGTGGGTTCAAATCTCTCCTCTGCTTGATCTAGACACTTGATCCATGGTCTCCCATATCTCAAGAGAATGCCTTTACCACTGGGTATTTGGGGAAAGGTCTGTCTCAGTTTCACCTGTTGAAGCTATTCTACTGTGCATAAATAATTAAGTATTTTCTGGGCCAGAGACAGAGAGTGTAAGAATGACTTTATTGTGGTGGCTGGGGCCCCCAACTGGGAGCAGGGTGACCTTGGTTCCAGTTTCTCTTCCAGCCTGAAGTTAAGCACCTAAATTGCTGAAAGGGACATGGCTTATGCCACACTGCTCTCATCAGCATTTCCTACTTTGAATCCCATTCTTAGGGGAGCCTGATTCTCGCCAGGGCATTGTTTAGAGAGCCAAGATACCTAATTTGGGGCTGAGGATTCCACTGGGTGGCAGAGTGCATAAAGTTAGTCATTGCAACACTGAACCTAAGATCCCTTTGCTGATCTAGCCTAGAAAGTTTAAAGCCATGATTTTTGGAAGTGATGATCACCCACAACTCCAAAAGAAGTCTGTGGGGGCTGTGAATGCCACTACATCTGAAAAGTAATGAATTCATTTCGGTGTCTATATATGAATGTAGGTCTTCATTTTAGGTAATCATATTTGAAAATTTTGGCCTAAATCACTTGCCCAAGGACCTTCAGAAAATATGTGGCAGAGCTAGGAGTAAAATCTATGTCTATGTTCGGATTCCCACTCTTGGGCTTTTACCAAAGGCCACACTTGCTCTTGGTAGCAGCCACATAAATATGTTTTGTATTTGATAAAATAAAAGCTTCTCTGTTCAGTTATAGGTAATATTTTCATGTCAACCAGTAGATGACAATATTTTTCTCCAAATGTCTACAACTACTGCATTTCGAAATCTGAAAAACATTTACTTAAACTGTTTGCAGGAAAATGCTCATGCATTCAATCATTCTTTATTTCTGTGTTTTCTCTTTGGCTGCAATCATGCTGTTGCTTAAAATGAAAGAGGAGGTAAAATTACATGTGCCTTTCCATGATTAACTTCAAAACTACAAAATGAACTATGCCAGTTCAAGACTCCTTTCTTTTCTTTTGTAATCACTTCCAGATTACAGAAACAACTACAAATTAGTTGTTAAAAACCCTATGCATGCAAGAGGAATGGCAAACAATGTCCTAATCAGTAGGGGAGAGAAGGTGAAAGCAAACTAGCCACAGAATGTGTATGGTCTCAAGGCCAGATGCTCAGCCACAGCAGAGGAGTGTTTAGCATAGCTGAAGGGAAGGGGGTCCTTTACAATTCTTTAATAATTCACATCTCTGCACTAGGCCAGTCCTCTAGTGCAAGCCAAAGAAGCCTGCAGTCACCTTGCATATAAGGGAATTTCTTTCAAGACTGGTGGATCTGTGGGAGGCCAGGGCAATGTGCATGGAGCCATTTTAATCCCAGATGCCTTTTGGTACCTTCCTGCACACTTGCAGCACCAGCACTTGAGGTTAAAAAAAAAATTAGTATAAGCTGGAGGCATAACAAATATTTTAGTTAAGTTCTACCAGGCCAAAAGGGGACGACGATGTGGTGTCATTCTGGTCCCTTCACTCCCTTCCTCCCCCTTTCCATCTCTTCCACAAATCCTGGACTGTACAGAGAACCATAAACAGGATTCAGTAGGGTGTGGTCAGTACTCCTCAGTGGAGAAAGAGACCCAGGAAAGGATCTCAGGAGGCATGATTCGGGCCAACATGTGTAGATCTTATGAACAGTATTCTAAGGAGGGCATGGGATGTGCATCACAGTGCAAAGCATACGTTTTTATGTTTAGTATACAAATAGAAAATCATTCAATCTGGGGAGAGGAATGTAGTTCTGAAATGTGCATATCCCAAGCAGCAGCAGCACCAAGGGAAGGGGGCCCAGTGCAGGGAAATGTGTGTGCAGGCACACACACACATGCAGGGGGAGAGGCATGTATCTATCTTTGTGACACAGCGGCTGTGCTCAGGTACCATACAGGTGACCTGTTGCCTGACCGTTCTGATCTCTCACTCCAGTACAGATATGCAAAGGTAGCCTGCATTTCTCCAATGGGAATGAAAAACAAAACAAAAAACCCCTCAAACCACCTTTCCCCACCTTCTTCTTCAAACAATGAGGCACTTGCAATACAATTTTTGTTTATCCTAGTTCAATAAGCCTTTATGTATTATAGCCGAGCAGCAAGCTTGCCATAGTCAAGTTCAGGCTCAACAAATGGAAAAATACAATCACTGATAGAGGAGTTGAAAAGAACATAATGCAACACTCTATGTATGTAAAATTATCTCTTCTTTTCATTTGAAATGCAAAGAGCTCCCTTCGATATGAATATTGCTGACTCAGAGTGATTTTGGCTTCATTTCTCAGAACTTTTACTCATTTCACAAAATCATACGAGCACAAATGACATTATGTAATGTACTTCATAATACTCATAATCCAAAAGCCTGTCTTAGGCTGCTTCCATTGTCGATTTTTGCTTATGCTTTAACAAAAGTAAGTGAAAGGAAAAGTGTCATTTTTTGAAAATCTTTATAAAATACTTTTGATACGAGATACTTTCATAACAGGAAAAAGTTAAAATAAGCTTGGAAAAAAGTAATGTGCCTACAAGTGTTTGCACTAACACACACCTTTCAAAACTGGCCCAATGCCTGATGGCATTGGGGTGGAAGAGCCACAATAACATCTCCGCTATTGAGATCACCAGGCACTTAAGACAATCACAAAGACATTCAAAAGGTAGTGGCTGACAATTGCAATACTATGTACACTTTCTGCTTGCTGAACAGTGGAGCAGAATTAGCTCATAGGAGAAAAGAGACCTTTCATCAGCCCTCTTCTCTTATCAAAAGATTAATCAGTAGAGACCACCAAGAGAACGGTATTAATTGGGAAACGTATGATTCCAGAAAGAAGCTTTGAGAGAGCCAAACAAGTATTTAAATTGTACTATAATGTCCTCAAATAATGACCCCAAATCAGTCATGCAGTAGAGCTATATCTGTAAAGCACGGTATTTTGAACTTTGCAATAGAATACTATAATATATTTTTGTATGGAGAGGACTTCATGTGGTTGGCACATGTATTTAATGGGAGAAACTCGTAGTTGAGTTAGACCTTTGGGGAGTTATAACAATTAACAAGTCTTTAACACAGAAACTAGCTAGTTCACTGAGTGCTTTAGCCGCTAACCAAAAAAGATCGTTTTATTAAGTTTCCTGAATTATGTCTATTTTAAGAGCTATTTGTTGGTGCTTGAAGTCATTTACTGTCTGATTTTGTGTATGAAATGATGATTCCTAAAAGGAAGTAATTTTTTTTTCATAGGACCAGACTGATTCTTTACATAATCACATCAAATCACATTAAACAATCTTGTTGCTTTAATTAAATTGCAGTTGGCTATATTGAAAAGTATTGTTTTAAGTAGACTCCCATCCATTACCATTAAAACTGTGTTTGTTAAACTACTGTATAGCATCAAACAATAAATTACTGAATTAAAATATAAACATCTATGTTGCTTTCATATAATATATACTAATGAGAAGCAAAATGCTCTGGTTGGAATTTGTGCTGACTCCATGAACACTTATTACAATATCAATCTCATTAAGTTTAACAAATCCCAGCTCTATTTGATGCTGCAAACTGCTAGAATTTTGCTAAAATTGGAGCTGTTGTGAAAGTAGGGAAACAAATGCCACCTGTATCCAAACTGGACATGTCTGCAAAACTCCTCTTGTGCATGTCATATAATATAAATATCATTCATAGTACAAGACAACATTTATCTTATAATAATGGACAGTCTCTTTTGCTTGATACTCCATTATGCATCCTGAAAAACATCAGTCAATGTGTTAGTCAACTACCTGTCTGACAAAGGGTAGTTTTAATCTTTCAAGTGCACTTTTATTAGTATTATTTAAGTGGACCACTTCATTCTTGTTCTGCTTGGTTGTTTTGAGCTCGTATGATTTGTACAAACTAAACTGAAGTTCAAATTAGGGCTGTCAATTAATCACAGTTAACTCACGCGATTAACTCAAAAAATTAATCATGATTAATTGAACTTATAACAATAGAATACAAATTGAAATTTATTAAATATTTTGGATGTTTTTCTACATTTTCAATATTGATTTCATTTACAACACAAATACAAAGTGCACAGTGCTCACTTTATATTATGAGTTTTTTATTACAAATATTTGCACTGTAAAAATGATAAACAAAAGAAATAGTATTTTTCAATTCACCCATACAAGTACTGAAGTGTAATCTCTTTATAGTGAAAGTGTAACTTACAAATGCAGAACTTTTTTTGGTTACATAACTGCACTCAAAAACAAAACTTTAGGTTAGGTTAGGCCTCAGCTGGAGTATTGTGTCCAGTTCTGGGCGCCGCATTTTAAAAAAGATGTGGAGAAATTGGAAAGGGTCCAGAGAAGAGCAACAAGAATGATTAAAGGTCTTGAGAACATGACCTATGAAGGAAGGCTGAAAGAATTGGGTTTGTTTAGTTTGGAAAAGAGAAGACTGAGAAGGGACATGATAGCAGTTTTCAGGTATCTAAAAGGGTGTCATAAGGAGGAGGGAGAAAACTTGTTCACCTTAGCCTCTAAGGATAGAACCAGAAGCAATGGGTTTAAATTGCAGCAAGGGAGGTCTAGGTTGGACATTAGGAAAAAGTTCCTAACTGTCAGGGTGGTTAAACACTGGAATAAATTGCCTAGGGAGGTTGTGGAATCTCCATCTCTGGAGATATTTAAGAGTAGGTTAGATAAATGTCTATCAGGGATGGTCTAGACAGTATTTGGTCCTGCCATGCGGGCAGGGGACTGGACTCGATAACCTCTCGAGGTCCCTTCCAGTCCTAGAATCTATGAATCTATGAATTTAGCGCCTACAAGTCCACTCAATCCTACTTCTTATTCTGCCAATTGCTAAGACAAACAAGTTTGTTTACACTGACGGGAGATACTGCTGCCTGCTTCTTATTTACAATGTCACCTGAAAGCGAGAACAGGTGTTCACATGGCACTTTTGTAGCCGGCGTTGCAAAGTAGTTACATGCCAGATATGCTAAACATTCGTATGCCCCTTCATGCTTCGGCCACCATTCCAGAGGACATGCTTCCATGCTGATGTTGCTCATTACAAAATAATGTGTCAATTAAATTTGTGACTGTACTCCTTGAGGGAAGAATTGTACGTCTCCTGCTCTGTTTTACCCGCATTCTGCATATTTTTCATGTTATAGCAGTCTCACATGATGACCCAGAAGGTATTGATGTGAGATTTCTAAAAAAAGCTACAGCACTCGACCCAAGGTTTAAGAATCTGAAGTGCCGTCCAAAATCTGAGAGGGATGAGGTGTGGAGCATGCTTTTAGAAGTCTTAAAAGAGCAACACTCTCATGCGGAAACTACAGAACCCAAACCACCAAAAAAGAAAATCAACCTTCTGCTGGTGGCATCTGACTCAGATGATGAAAATGAACATGCATCAGTCCTCACTGCTTTGGATCATTATAAAGTAGAACCCATCATCAGCATAGAAGCATGTCCTCTGGAATGGTGGTTGAAGCATGAAGGGACATGTGAATCTGTAGCGCATCTAGCACATAAATATCTTGCAACGCCAGCTACAACAGTGCTATGTGAACACCTGTTCTCACTTTCAGGTGACACTGTAAACAAGAAGCAGGCAGCATAATCTCCTGCAAATTGTAACCAATCTTGTTTGTCTGAGTGATTGACTGACTAAGATGCAGGACTGAGTGGACTTGTAGGCTCTAAAGTTTTACATTGTTTTATTTTTGAATGCAGTTTTTTTAAACATAATTTAACATTTGTAAGTCCTACTTCGTGATAAAGATGTTGCACTACAGTACTTGTATGAGGTGAATTGAAATTTTTTTTGTTTGTTTTTTACAGTGCAAATATTTGTAATAAAAAATAAAGTGAGTGTTCTATTGTTGTTTAACAGCGTGATTAATTAATTTTTAATCGCTTAACAGCCCTAGTTCAAATTCTTTATTAGGATTGCAGTCAAAGTTGGGTCCTAAGCACATAAACTGGCCTGTGAAAATTTAGCTTGTAGTAAATGGTAATACCATTGAATGTGGTACATTAGAAATATTGGTACATTGAAGCCAATATATTTTGCTGAACCAATCCATATTTTGAAACCCAAATATGCGTATGTATATTTTATCTATTTATTCATGTATTCCTAATAAATTTCAGGTTCCCTCTGGACCTGCTCTGGTCATTACACTAGTTGCCCTTTTTCTTGGGGGATTGGAAAGGAATTTTTCCCACACCGCCAGATGGCCAAAGTGGAGGGTTTTTTTGTTGTTGTTTTTTTGCCTTCCC
The DNA here is from genome assembly GCF_011386835.1 of Chrysemys picta bellii. Classification (NCBI taxonomy): domain Eukaryota; kingdom Metazoa; phylum Chordata; order Testudines; family Emydidae; genus Chrysemys; species Chrysemys picta. The sequence continues at coordinate 137,006,384 of NC_088793.1, read as the reverse complement.
CACAGCAGATCTGGGACCTAGGTAGGGGGGATGGAATGGGGGGATTAGGTTATAATGTTACAACTTAGTATGTAAAACTTGGGCAGATGTCCAATGTGGGTACTCAATATCGAAGGGATACAGTTGTCAGATAAAATGGATTGGAAAAGGATTTGAAGGAAAGCATCCTTTAAAGAAACTGAGTTGGGGAGCAAGGGCTTGGGTCTCCTACATCTCATCAATGGGGAGATGACCACCCTCCTTTAATATCCCCCCTTTTTCTCCTCATATAAGGAGAGGACGATGGCAGTGTGGTAACTGGTACCTGGCTGGGTATTATTTGGAAACGATTAAAGAAAGGATAATGACCTGCACTATACAATTTGTTGCCGGGTACTCCCACATATTTTAAGTGAATAAAGGAGAGGCCTAATGAAACCACATCGACTGCCTCCTGTCATTTTTCTGGCATGACCAGACAATGATACTATAAAACACATGCACTTTGTTCCCAAAAAACCACACTGTATACGTGAAATATTATATTATTTATGCCAGGGCAGACGTAATTGTACATGTTTATATAGGTGCATTTGAATCCTTTTTATTCAGTTTTTAAAATGTGGATTCAGCCAAAAACCAAAAGGGCAGTGAGATGTTTTTAATTTCACTAGGGCAACAGCTTGATGATTCATATGATTCACAAACCCAAATTGATAGTCATGCTTATGCTTTTGGTTTAATTTAAAATGTACAATTTACGCTATGGTTTTTAGAGATAATCAGTGCATTGAAGCAAACTGAATATCAACAGATATATTATTGAAACAGCTTTTGTTTGCTTATTTATTAAATATCAGCACAAGGACAATTTTGGCATTTTGAAACTTTTTTTATTTCAAAAATACAAATTGGACTATTTTAAGAATGAAAGTCAAGCATTGAAAGTAAATGTAATTTATTTTGTCACTTATTTTTCTCTCTCTTTCTCTCAGAACAGCTGCTGGTTTATGGACGGAAGAGATCCTTATTTTTCTTTCTGATTGTAGCTATAAATTCTGATACTAGACAGAAGAATCCAGTCACCCAAACGGCCCACCACACTGAGCAAAGCAAATGCCGCTCTGTTCCAGAGAATGACAAACTATTTATTAACTTATATATGTGAATAAGAAGAGAAAACATGAAAAAATGAAAACAGGTGGGAGGAAAGATTTCTCGTTAATGACAATCTGCTGAAATCCCTTTCAGGCTTATCTACTAGTAGTAAGGATTATCTACTCCTAATGCAACACTAGATATAATAAAGAAAACACAGTGTCCTGTTTCAGCACTGATGCAAAGGGAAATTGCAGGTCTTTGAGCTAAATAAAAGCATTTATAATATATCTACTGCTGCAGCAACTTGTATAGATAAAGCCCCTTTATTTATGGAATTCATAGGTCCTGTAAGTTTGCTATACCAAAAACAATACTATATCACAATATGGCTAAATTTAGTGCCTTCCATGGTGTCAAGTTGCATCAAGTTGGGGTTTTTTTACCCACGAAAGCTTATGCCCAAATAAATCTGTTAGTCTTTAAAGTGCCACCGGACTCCTTGTTATATCACAATAGTGTCTCTCCACAAAGGCCTCATGCTTCTGTATAGGTTTGATAAACAGAATTAGAACAACAACAACAGACCTCCTGTTACTTCTTTCAACTAGGATTTCATTTAATATGGAGAATGCAGCTGCTTTTCCTCTTACCTTTAATGGGCACATGCCAAAAGACTGTTCACAATCAAAGACATTTTTCAGTATGCTGATGGTACAGTAATCCTTTACTTACACAGGTCAGCTACCATGGTACAGTACTAAAATTGTCAGATGAAATGGTCAGAATTACCCAGTGGCTTGAAAAAATCAGCTTACTTCAAATCTAATCTGGAGACAGTATACAGATAGCCGTGTGTTACAGAAACTGCGAATATTACAGAACAACACTGAGAAAGGAAAACACTGAACCACCAGCCACAACACTACATAAAATGTTTCTTTTTAAATTAAAATAAAGGTACACATTCACTGTAATGCCAGATTAAATAGAAAGCTTGGGAAAACTGATTTGATAAAACAAATAGCTAGATGAGTAAGATGAGAACAGTTTGGTTGCAACCTAGTTAAAATTTCCATTTAAGAAAAGGGTTAAGAAAGAACAGCTGATTTTTTTTTAACTTGCAGTTTTCCTGCATGTTTAGGTTAATAAGAGGGGATGTATGTACTACGTGTGTGGTTTTTAAGCAATAGTGCCAGAGCCCAAACAAAGACCCTTAGGAAAGACTTAAATGAACCACAGGGTGCACCAACATCTAATGAACCTTTAAACTACAACAGAGTCTTGAGGGCAGAAGAACAAATAATCTACAGCAGCTAATTTCTGGGTTCTCTTAGAAAGATAAGAACAGGATGATATGGATGATATTCCATCCAGCCCTGCTAGAGTCCACAAGAGAATAAAAAAAAAAATCTCATGAACAAAAGGAGCTGAAAGATAGGCATAGAATCTTTAGGTTTCATCAACTGCCAATGCCTATAAACCAACAAACTGAGGTCAAGGGAATCTGAAGATTAAAGAAACTGTCAGAATTCCGCTGCCATCACCTTCTTTAGATTTCAGATAGAAATTATTTCTTGGAATAGGGGTAGAGGGAAGAGTTCCCAGTACTTTCTAATCCCAAAATCTATTATCAATTTATCCTGCACATCACTGAAAAAGCACCTCTATTATCTGTTAGGAGAGGGAATCTAACTTTTGTTCCAGTTAGAGTAGTGCATAACCTGGCTTTGTGAAATGTTTCCCTTCCTGAAATGCACAGTTTTGTATTCACTCCTGGTTTCATCACTTGGGAAAAGTTGTGGTTTTTGAAAGCGCATGGTTTCAGTAGCTATTAATGAAGTAATAGAAAAAGACAACTAATTCCATTATTACCATCTTAGCATAAAATAGCAATCAACAGCAGCGAAGCAATGGTTACTTTTCACATTACATTTACTTTAATTCATTCTTTTGCATGGGAAAAGAATAAAGAGTGAAAAAGCAAATTAAAATGCCTGGTATTTAATGAGATCAATATAAATAATTTGGAAACAGGATCATAGCATTTGAGAACCAAAGCTGGAGGAGATACAGTGTGAATAAAAATGGGGTAAGCATTTTCCTCTCCTCTCCTGGAAAACCAACTTTAAGCAGAGAAATCAGCCTAAGCAAAAAGCACACCTAAATCTTTCCATTTGTTTCCAGAACTCCAATGTAAGCAATACCGTGATGTAACAGTCAGCTAGGAAAGTATTCTGGATAATCGCATGCATTACCAGAGACCAGCCCTGCAAAAATGGTCATGTGGATACTCATTATTATTTGGAGTCTCATTGGAGTCAGTGGTTAGATATAAATAGATACCACAAACTTCACAGCATCCTCCCTACTTATTAGAGGAATACTTTAAATAGTGCAAATATCATGGTAATATATTTAGTTATCTAAACCATTCCCTAGTCCATTCCCTAGCAAGTTGTGAAGGACTGGGCTTCTGAGCCCTGATCTGGATCAGACTAAAGTCAATGCCAAAACTTTGATGGTGGGATTTGGTCTCTAATTAGCACAGCCAAGGGTCCCACTTTGCTAGTTATGGACTTAATCCTGCATACTTTACACAGGCAATAGTACCGCTGAAATCTGAATGCCAGGGTTCAGTACAGATAGTTTACAGCATGTATAGATGCTTGTCGTATGTCAACAAAACAGTACACAACTGGTGGTAAATCACCACCAACAGAAATTGGTCCAATAAAAGATATTACTTCATCCACCTTGTCTGTCTAATATGCTGGGACTGACTTGACTACAACAACACTGCATACCTGGTAAATAACTGACCTATGTTGTTTCCCTGACAGGCAGAAAGAAGCAAAATGCAGAAAAAAGAAAATCTCCCCACAGTCTCTGCAAAGAAATCCTGACAAAATTCAGTCTCTTATGTGGAAACTTGTATTAAAATATTCATCTTACAACTTCTACTGGTTCTGCAGATATTCATCAGAGAGAGAGAGAGAGAGAGAGAGAGAGAGAGAGAGGTGGTGAAGAAATGCTGGTTTGGTACTGCAGGCTTTTTAAAATAAAAAATAAAGATAATTAGCAGACCTCACATAACAAGTCAAGATTCTGAGTCAAAAAGAATAGAGTGGAGAATGAAATGCTTTCCAAAAAGCATCTGAATTGTTTGTGTAAGCATAGCACATTCAAACAAATCAGATGCAGGTATCATTCCTTTCACTTTGGGTTCCGGAATGAGCTGATGCTCACCACTAGAATTTGTGCAGAAATTGTATTCACCAACCTCCTCCCCACAAACTACCAACCTGAAGTCAATCCTGCATTCTTTACATATTTTAGGATTTTAGCTAGGCCAGGAATGCTGCGGATGCCCCCTTGTTATCTCTAGGCTGCATAAAGGAAATGGTGGCACAGCAGTGAATTACTATGTTCTGCAATTTGCCTTCTCTAAAGAGTGCTGTGCAATTATGCCATTTCAGGAACAGCACAGGGAAGGAATCGTGCCTCAGAGAAGCATAATTCCTCCTTTGCTCCCAGGGATGTAGTAATCAGCCACTGATCCCTTACACTGCTCTACAGCCAAAATGCTTCTGAAATAAATGTAGTCAAACTTTACTAATTCTGGGTCACTGAGAACGAAAATGATGCTTAAAATTGTTGATTGGCTCTAGTTTTCAAGATATGCTATTGGGTCAGTATATACGACCCTTGACTTGGGAATGGCAGAGGATAAGTGAGTTATAAAGGGAAGGGATCTCAATTTAAACCAGAAATGACTAAAATACATCTTTGACTGGATCTATGAATAAATCTATGACTGGGTTTGGACAGTACTTGCTTTTTAGGCAAAACAATGAATGATGCAATCTGAAGCTGGTCTTGCGTCATACATGATATGAATTTCATCATGTTATTCCTAGAAATCATGGATGATGCAATCATAACGAAGCTTACATCACTCTGCTGAACAAATTGCCCTATATCAGTTCTAGAAATCATACGGTGTCGTTCTCTCTTATTTGTCAGTGTTTGATTTTGCAAAGGGACACATTTCTGTTTAGCCAAAGTGAGCAGAGATGATTCGTACTTGTGTGAAGAGTGCAGATAACTTCTGCTATGTTTGTGGTGAAGTGACTTTTGCATCACAAAAGCGCAGTATAACCACTATGCTTAAGAAAGCCTATCATCTTTATTTTGGCTGCAAAATTGGAGATCAGGACAAGAAGTGGGCCCCACACATATGCTGCAACACTCGTGCAACAAATCTTTGCCAGTGGTTGAACAGGAGAAGGAAATCTATGCCTTTTGCAGTGCCAATGATTTGGAGAGAGCCAACAGATCATACCAGCAATTGTTACTTCTGCATGGTGCCTCCAGTTGGGAAAGGTATGTGAAAGAAGAAAAAGTGGACTGTGCATTATCCAAACACTCCATCAGTTATACGCCCAGTACCCCACGGAGAAGGGCTGCCGGTTCCTGATGCACCAGAATCATTCTCACTTGAGTCAGACGAGGAAGAGGAAGAGGATGAAACTTCTGGTCCTGAACCATCAGGACCCACATTTTCTCCCATCCTCCTCCTCTGAACCACATCTGTGAACTGAATGACCTTGTCAGGGATTTGGAACTACCCAAGAATAAGGCAGAGCTGTTGGGCTCCAGACTACAGCAGTGGAATCTCCGGGCAGGTGATGTTAGGGTTTCCATGTTCCGTGACCGTCAAAAGGATCTTGTCCCATTCTTCTTCATGGAAGGTGATCTTGTAGCCTGCAACAAGATCGATGGTGTGATGGCAGCCCTCAACATCGTTCACGATCCAGATGAGTGGAGACTGTTCATTGATTCATCGAAGACAAGTCTTAAATCTGTTTTACTGCATAATAGCAATGTTTTGCCATCAATTCCAGTTGGTCACGCAGTTCATATGAAGGAAACTTATGACAACATGAAACAACTTTTGAGGTGCATAAACTATGACCAACAGCAGTGGCAGCTTTGTGGTGATTTGAAGGTTGTTGCTCTTTTGCTTGGTCTGCAGACTGGATACACAAAGTATTGCTGTTTTCTCTGCGAATGGGATAGTCGTGCAAGAGATTCCCACTACATCAAGAAAGATTGGCCACTCTGACAGTCATTGGAGCCTGGGAGGAAAAGTGTTCAGCATCCACCACTTGTTGAATCAAGGAAGATTTTGTTACCACCCTTACACCTCAAGCTGGGTCTGATGAAGAACTTTGTCAAGGCCATTGACAAAACACAAGCAGCTTTCAAGTACCTCTGTGGAAAATTTCCAAGGTTAAGTGAAGCTAAGATAAAGGAAGGTGTTTTTGTTGGTCCTCAGATTCGTGAACTTCTTCGAGATGATGCATTTGACCATGCACTGCGTGGCAAGGAAAAGACGGCATGGAAAGCCTTCCACTTAGTGGCAATCAATTTTCTCGGAAACAACAAAGCAGACAACTACAGGTTGTTGGTGGAAAACCTCCTCAAGGCATACAAAAGCCTTGGTTGCAACATGTCACTAAAGATACATTTTTTGCACTTTCATCTAGATTTTTTTCCACTGAACTGCGGAGCAGTGAGCGACGAGCACGGCAAGCGATTTCACCAGGACATTGCAACAATGGAGAAACGCTATCAGGGCAAATGGAGCCCATCAATGCTTGCAGACTATTGCTGGACAGTGACAAGAGATGCTCCATTTAATGAATACAAGAGACAAGCCAAGAAGCGCCGAGTAGACACTGAATAGGACTAAACTACATACATAATAGTTTTTTGCCCTTTGTTTCATAATAAATTTTATTTATATAACCCTTTTGCTGATTTTTAAAGTGTTACATAAACATGACAGGTGAAATATTATCATGTAAAGCAACCATAAACACATGAAAAGACCTAGGTTTACAATTTATGATTAAAACTCTACTATCTACACAATATACATAGACATAAAATGTAAAAACTTAAATATCTTAGAAACAGTAGCCAATCAGTTGTTTTAATTGTCATATTTGAATTCAGCACATCAAAATACATAATAAATAGCATATTTTATCTCTGAAGCAGACGACTTCTGAAAAATTGTAGACCAGTGTTATCAGTGGGGCATTATTACCCCCACCTTCATGCAAAATCAGCTGTGCTGGCTGGCATGTTCAAGGGTGGAGTCCCTGCTTAAGGGGTGGGGAAAAGGGAAAAATTACAAGTGAAACATTTGTGTGTTTAGACCTATGGCCTAGGGAGGCTGTGCAGGAGCCTACACTTACCAATTACACCCTGTGCAGGCACGTAGGCTGGGCCATGATCTGGGCATTAGTTAATGTTGTTGATATGTGGGCAAAAATAAGTATATTGGCTCTGCAGCAAAAACAGAAGTAAAATATATTTAAAAAATAAACACATTATTTTTATCACTAATGTAACCAAACAGGGACCAGATCTGCTGAGTGAAAAAGGTCATATTGATCTCATCATTTTTCAGAAAGGCATTGCATTTTATGAACTTGGGGATTAGAGTCATAGATTTTGGAAGGCTTTGAACTTTTTATTATACAAGGTCAGATTCTGATCTCTTTTACAACAGTGTAAAACTGGAGTAAAGCTGATTCAAAGGAGCTATTCCACTTTTCGAATGGTGCAACAGATATTAGAACCAGAGCTTTGGCGCTAAACTCAGTTTAACTTTAACTTAGAAGGCCTCATCCTTCAGTTCTAAGTCAGGAAAAAGGTGCCACTGATGAGCATTGAAGTTTTGCATGCAGATCTGCATGATTTGCAGGGACTGCAGATCACTGTTCCTTCAGAGTAAGTCTGCAATTAAAATGCTACAATGGCACAGCTGCAGTGCGAAGCAGCACTGCTGTAGCACATCAGTATAGACACTCACTACATCAACAGAGCAGGTTGTCCTGTCACTGCAGTTAATCCACCTCCTTGAGAGGCGGTAGCACTGTAGACACTGGAGGTTACATTGGAATATCTACATCTCTCAGGGTTTGGATTTTGCTGACCTCTAAGAGATGTAGTTATCAGTGGAGGTTTATAGACATTGTTCTGAAAAATTTGTCAGGATATCAAAGTGAAGAGATGTCAGCAGCATTACAATCTCATAAAATCAGGAGACTTCATTTACTGGACAACTTCAATCAATAAAACACACGAACGTTACAAATCTATATCTATCACATTTCCCAGATTCTCAAAGGAGTTAAGTGTAGCCATCAGTTTCAAATATTTGATTTTATAACTAATCCCAGAACTATTGTGAATTTCATTTAGAACTGATTTTAAGGATATTTTAAAATGTAAATATATTCCTTTCATCTTTGTCTCTCTATTGCTTCATTTTTCATGTTGCTATCATTCTTTCTTCTTTGCTCTCTTGGCTTGACTGATTTATGGACAATTCCATACAGGGGTAAAAGCAGACATCAGACCATTTAAAGAAAAAGGCTCTTTTGAGTTAAATACCTATTTTGATAAAGGTTGTGAATGTATGAAACAACATAAAAAGTCTAAAAGTTTTCAAAAAACAGGAAATAAACCAAGGATATATATATATAAAAAGAAAGACATATTTGATTTTTATTTTATTTTTTGTATACAGGGGAAGAAAATCATGATTTTAGATTACTTTCCTGAAGACCTCGGATTATGTATGAAATCCTTTAAATCCATTAATAACTTGGCATTAAGTAGTAATTATTAAGACCAAGCTTCACAAAGCTTTTCTTCATAAAATTGGGTTATAAAGACACTATACAAAATTCAATAACTTATTTTGTTCGACAGCATGCTTCTTAGTTCAAAATGGTGCCCGAAGGGGGAAAAAGTTTTAAAAGAGTAAAGTACATACAGTACCTTATCAATACCTAAGTTACACTAGAAAAATTGCTTTCATTAACCGCATGCTTTAGGCCCCGAGCATCCCAGCATTTCTAGTAAAATGGCTGCAGAATGAGATCAGGATGCTAAGGACAGTTGATTTTCATATTTACATGAAAATAGAGTTTTCCTTGATTATATTTTATTGGAAATAGCAAAAGCATAAACGTCTCATTCATTGTAATTATCAAGAACTGAGTTGGAACACGAATAATGAGGAGTAACACTTATTGAACTTTTTTTTATATCACTGAAAATATATCAAAAATGTTATAACTGACTTATGTATAAGTAATATATACTAAAAGTCCCTAAGAGAAATGGACCTCAAAATTATTTTAAATTTCTTTGTTATTTTATTTGACAGTATAAATTATTTTCAGAAATGATTGAGGCAGGATGTTGGGACTACAGGAATTTGCTAATTAAAAGGTGTCTAGAAAAATTAATTGACTCCAACTTTCAAAAATATATCATTGCATGCTCAACATTTTTTCTTAATTATGTTCAGAAATCTGAACTTCTGCTAGCTGCTATTTTGTACTGCGTATGCACATACAAGTACTTAACGTATTGCTAAATCCTCATTGTTTTGTTTTTGACACCTCTGTGCTTGTAATATACATCCAGAAAACTATACCCTGAGAATGCACTGTCAGTAAGTAAAATATGAAAATACTGAAATGTGCAGGGGGGAGATTCAAGATCACTGGAAGAGAATAGAAAGTGTATTCCTTTGCATCACTTATGTTTTGCAGACAAACTGGGATGCATAAGCATTAAGTGACTTGCCAAAAGTTACATAGCAAGCTATTAGCAGAGTCAGAATTAGAATTGAAAAGTTCCTGATTTAAAGACTTGTGCTCTCTTCAGTAGACAACACTGCCTCTCATTTTAATTTTACATTATCTTATTTGGATTCAGTATATTCTATGCAATAATGTGAAGTGTAAGTATGTCATATTTGCATCTCATTGTTTTTAAAATCATTTCCGATTCTAAAATAAGTGATATTTTTTCCTATGAGAATTACTTATTCACATCTTTTTCCTGTGACTGTTTAAATAAGATAGGAATGAAATTAGCATTATCAATAAATTGGGTATATATTTCAGCAGCTACATAAGCAGGTTTAGGTATAACTGAAAATGTCTGAGTAAGTGGATTTGGAAGAGCCAGAAAATCATTCCCATATGAAAGAATGTCCCACCTAATGTAAAAAGTGCCAAAAATCTGTATTCAATAACTCAGAAATCCTTCAGCTATACAGTATTATGTTCTCTGACTACCTAATGTATGCGTATTGACATTTGGGAAGATTAATTTTAGCATCTGGAATAAATTAAATGCCATTTGATAAAGCCTAAGATTAGAGAGTTTTAAATATCCCATATTAAAGCATATAATTTCATAAATTTAAGTTTTGGTTTTCTCTTTGCCCATAAAAAGCAATATAGGTTTAATTTTAGTGCTGTAATCTTGAGGTATTATTTGAGATTTCTACTTAAATTGTCTTTATTATATATATCCACTTTAATTGTGCTCTGAATTTTATAGTTTAAAGGACAAGTGACTTTATCAGTTAGTGTGAGTGAATCTCAAAAATGGGCTAAGAACTTGGCTTCCTTTCTATCTATTTTCTTACCTTTTATTTGTTTACTTTATAGACAGGGTGAATAAAATCGTGATACTTATGAGGTACATAAAACCAGACAAACACATGGAGAACAAGGGATGTATGGGGCTGTCACTAGAGCTAGTGGGAACGTTTCATTTTGCTAAAGCTGAAACATTTCATGGAGATGTATCAGTTTCTAGAGGGAGAGAGAAATAAATGCACACTCTATACACTGCTGGCTAGAGCATCGGCCTGGAATGTCTGAGACCCAGATTTGAGTCCCTGCTTTGTTTGGATCAGAGTGATCTGGGATGAAAAACCCTGCTCTGTCAGGCAGAGCAGGGACTTGTACCTGGGTCTTTCACAAGCCAGTATACTAAGCATCAGACTATTGAGTGAATCACATGCACATCCCGAACTGAAAAGCTCCAGTTTCGATTGGAAAATGGACATTCTGGCATAGTTTTGTTTTTTGCAAATATGTCCGAAAGGTTTTGTTTTGTTCTAATGTGCAACAAAAACAAACATTGAAACCTTGAAAGTTGCCATGAAAACGAATAATTGCCCTCCAGTCAGCTCTTGCTGTCACAACAGAAAGTTACATGTTTATTTCTGTGAAGATTCAATGGATAGGCAGGTATGTACTTATTACAGGAATCAAGGAAGTTCTACCATAAATGCATCATAGGACACATTATAAAGCAGTGAGTAGCACAGCTTCTATCAGTATGTAACATCCATACAAATATGAGCTTCATTCTATACACTATCATTGGAAGTATATGATGTATGGTGGCCCCAGAGAACAAATTACAAGGTTCTGCAAGCAGGGCCGGCTCCAGCTTTTCCACTGCCCCAAGTGGCAAAAAAAAAGAGAGCGGCAGCACTTCGGCAGCAGCTCAATCACGCTGCTTCTTCTGCAGCAGTTTGGTGGCGGGTCCCTCATTCCCTCTCTTCGGCGGCAATTCACCGCAGCTCAAAGAGGAAGAGAGGGAATGAGGGACCCGCCACCAAATTCCTGCTGAAGACCCGGACGTGCCGCCCCTTTGAATTGGTCGCCGCAAGCACCTGCTTCATACGCTGATGCCTGGAGCTGGCCCTGTCTGCAAGCTCTGATTTTGAAATATTAAAAGTTTCTGCTTTGCTGGGGAAAAAGCCCCTTTGAACTCTGCCTACGTGGGATATAAGGGATTAAGAAATGCAAGATCCTCACAGAATCCATATGTATAGCAAACTTTGGAAATAATGCTACTATATTGTGGGAGCAGTATCTCAAAGTGTGATCATGCTAAGAGTCCCACTGACCATCTGCTGATGCTGGATTCAATAGTATTTCTGCTCTCAGAATATCTTCTGTCTCCTGATTCCTGCTGCACTGTCTCCAGTTACAAATAAAATAATTCAATAACCCAAATATGTTTATACAACACCACTACAATATTAAATCTTAGGGAAACAAATGAACAAACAAACAAACAAACAAACAAAAGAAAGCAATGTTTGGGCCAAGTTCAGCTTTCATCCAGGGTCAGTTTGATTAAATTATTGGTTCAGGTTTTTTTTTTCCTTAAGAATAAAAATGTAGTAATGTTACATAAATACATGTGGGTTACTGACTTTTTAATTTGCAACTTGAGATAGGAGTGCAGCAGGAATCAGTAGGGCAAATGTTATTTTACATAACAGTTTGTTTACGGCTGTAGCTTTCCCTTATTTGCTCTCAAGAGGAAATATACAAGCATTTTATTCCTATTAATCAGTGCAGTTAGACTGGAATGTCCAATAAGTATATTCCCCGAAGACTGATTTTCTAGAACAGAAGTTGATTCACTATCAGCAGCTGCTTTGGAGTTGCAAGGTAACCAAGTTATATTGCTCATCAAACTTAGGTCTCTTATACAAAATGTGGATCTAAAAGAACTGAAATTGATGGGATAGAGTTAGATTGGGTCAGGTTTTCAAAAAATTCTAGGCACACAAAAAGGCCAAATAAACCACGGGCAGATAGAGTATTGGTCTAAAAAGGACCCTGCATCATTTCCCACCTCTGTCTGAAGCTGAGTGCAAGAATAGTTTTATTAACTACAGGCCAGATTGTCTCTGACCACAGCATGGCTGTGTAGAGGTAGGTGGGGAGTGGAAGGAAACGTCCTCTACCCACATGCAACGACCAGCTACAGTGTCAGTCCCTACAGCTGGGGAGCACACAGTTTGCTTTTCTAGTGCATCCTGGGAGTACATGTTCTTCCACATAGGTTTGTGAGGGGGGTGGTGAAGAGATGGGGCAACAGCCTGGCTTGCCCCATCCCTCATATCAGACTGCGCATCTGGCGAGACAGATGGGAACAGGTTGTACCATCCAAAGAAAGGCAGCTTGCATGCGCATGCAGATTGTGAAACTGCTTTTGGAGTCACAATTTTTCTCAGAGCTCTTTAATGGCACAATGCAACTCTGCGTCATACCAGCAGGCCGAGGGATTTTTGGTACCATCTGGCCCTACAAGATTAGCACTAGAAAAGGAACATGGTTTATCCTCAGCCCTGGTGCAAGCCTTTTGCTGTCATCAGTGGGACATTCACTTTGGGCTGAGGAGTGAATACGGACCCATCTGTGTAGCCTCAAACCTGTGGCCCCTAATTAAAAGTCTAATCTTTCTCTCCTCAAAATGGCTTTGATTTCTTGGTTTTATAGACAACAAAACAACAGACCTGGCTATATTCCTTAGACTTTTCTTTCCAGGGCTGAGAGAAGCCTGAGAATAAATGTGTTATCCTCATGGATCAAGGCTTCAAAGGTTTGAGGTTAATCAGCATCACTTAAAATCCAAAATGGCTAACACTGTTATTGTCTGTATGGCCACGTTGCTTTAAATTAAAAGGGAAAATAAAAGTATATTACTACATTAAAGATTTTAAAGGAATGTTTGTTTTTCTTACATCTACTCAAATTTAGCTATAGTGTTTGGGATAAACTGGGCTATGTGAATATATTTAATTATTATTTTCTCTTCTATTGAACAGTAATTGTCAGTTTCTGTTATCCAAAAATGCCTTTTTGAATTGGTGAATACACATGGCTTTTAGAATCAATGTGACAATGAACACATAGATCCCATTCAACATTCCTTGTGCAACCAAAACTCCCATGAGCCCTCAAAGGTACATTTGTGAAATGGTGCTCATGGTTGTAGGAACATGACTGTAATATGATGAGTTGTTAATGCAGCAAAGACTCCCATTGGCTCTAATGATAATTTGGTAGATAAAACTCCATAACACATAATGAAAGCATAGGGACATGCTTTCACAATGCTGTATGTACTTGTATATTCTGAATTATTTACATTCTGAATGACTTTTCATGACGGAATCATTTTTTTTTTCATCCAACTGACTGGCAGTATCATAGGAAGGTAAAATGGGTACCTGACAAATATTTGGTATACTTATTGGACAAATCACACATACATCCTTTTACTAGAGGATGCGCCTTTCTTTAAATACTAGTGCTCTCAGCTATTAAAAATTTGGCAAAATAATCCAATTTACCTCTAAACACCAGTATTAACACCCAACTGTGCCCTGGCCTTCACTGGTGAAATGTCCACTGGATGCAATTTTTACAAAGAACTGTAAATTATACCTCCTTTTGCCAATGACTCCCATTGTGCCCCAGGACAGCGCACCCCAGGATAGCTGTTGTTTCTGCTTCCATCTTCCCTTGAAGTTCTCGCCATAGGAGAACAGCTTTCATTACCCCTCCCCCATCCTCCACCAGTAGCTCCAAGGAAAGAAACACTGCAGGCAAGTGGTGAATCAGCACATTACCCAGAAGACCATACCACCTTCCAAGATGGTACTGGCACCCTATGCCCACCCAAGTGCCTGAAGGCTTATGGCTCTTTTGTGCTACTGCACCCACTCTCGTGCCAGCTGACTTTGTACCTTGGGCCACTGCCAGGCTCTGCTGATGTAGTAATGCCTCTGGCCTTCTCAAATGGGAGTTGCAGAGGGCAGAACAGAGCCCTTAGTCTGTCTGCTTTTGAGTTGCTTCCGTACTGTTGTTTTGTTGTTATCCAAGATGGTGAATTTAAAGGTTATTATACAATCTGTGCTGTCATTAGAATTTGAGAACTAAATTCACAAGATTAAAGTCTACTACTCAAGTATTGCTCCCATAACTGCTTTTTCCATGTATCAAAGCTCTGTACTTTTTTCTGTCCAATGCATAAAAAACAAACAAACAAACAAAAAACCCATCATAGAAACAATTGCAGTTAGGCAGAGCACGAACATGACACTAAAACACCTTATCCATAAGCAGAAGTTCCTTTACAGCTAGATGAGTATAGCTAGTTATTTATATGAGGTTATTCTAAACTTGGCTTAGTAGAAGTGTGGATTCTAAGTGAACTAAATACATAGAAATTGAATAAGCACTGCTTGACCATATTATTCAATTATGCTTCAGCAGGAATACAGAATTTGGTGAAGCATATTAGACCACTGACCTATCAAGATTGATATTCTCCTTTACTCAGTGACTAATATCAGATCTGTGGGAAATGCAGATGTTTTGCTTCACCCTGGAGTGTTAATGCATTTTCTTTTTTGGTTTTGATGAGTATCAAGTTTCTCCTGAAGTCCCAATACTGTCTTGAAATATAAAGGTGAATAGTTTATATATGTTATCTAAAACAAATTGTGGGTGCTAAGGCAAATATAGTGAATGCACTAAAAAGTTCCACCAAATCGAAAGATTTTACTGGTTCTAGAGATAATTGCTATCTTTAAAATGAGGGATTCTATGAGAGGTTAATCTAACAAATCCAGAACTGGTGGAACTTTGTAAGGGAACCCACTATAAACAATTCTGATCAAACTTTCAGCCTGAACTGAATATATGTTATTACAGTGTATCCTTCTTTATTGCAGTTTCCCTCCATTAATCCTATGTCTAGGCTTGGGAGAATAATTCTTTAATATATCATTTCAAGAGATAATGTTGATGTTATTTTAATGTTTTTTTCAGTTTTATCAATTTAAATGTTTCTGCTTGCACAAAACTTTGGATTTTAAGCGCTTTCTAAAAAAACCTATATTTTCACAGTTAAGGGAAATTATGGCAGAGTTAGACTATTTATTGACAGTAAACATTTAGATTCAAAAAGTTAAAGAGTTTTAACTGTTAAAACACAAATTGTCAACATCACACACCAAAATATATGAAGTAAATATCCTAAAATCAAACTCCAATGAGTAAGAAAGATGCAGCTTGAGTACTTTGCCTATCTGTAAATTTCGTTACTATCAATGGAAATATTTTTGTCAGTTTGTGTGTGTACAGTGAAATCCACGTTTACCAGCATTTAGTGATACAAATCTAACTCTTCCAAACCTACCTATGTTTCATATAAAATCTTTTGAAGTATTTAAGGATGACTGTATATACATAGGATTTTTTTTTTCAGATGTACACTTGTTAGAAATTCATCTAAGGTTGAAAATGTCATTATTTAATAAAGATGCTAACAAGAGAACATAATACTGCTGTATGGTCTAAAAAACTTTTATTCTGCTACCGACAGGATTAATAGCTTTAATTAGTGATTGGCAGCAAATTATACCTAAATAAATGATCCATGCAATTAAGTGGAGGTGAAAGCCATGTTATGTCGGTGTCAGTTATTAAGTTTGGACCTGAATCTAGAACTTACGTTTTGGGCTCAGCTCTGCTTACTGTGAAGTTGAGTGAAGTATGTGTATGGTTCAACTCACACTGACTTTCATGGGTTGTGGGGGTGGAGGTTTCATGGGTTGTGGGGGTGGGGGTTTCTGACAGTTCCTTACTTTTTTCCCTCCTAAGTCACCTGCGCATGAGACCAGTGCTTAATCCAGCTGCTCTGGCTGGGCCCTAGCACGAGGATGGGGCTCTAAAAGAATTGAATGTATTCTTTAGGGAAAGTTGCTATGATCCTAGATCAGAAATTGTAGAAATACCATTTAACTGACCAACTAAAATGAAAAAAAAAATCAGACTGGAAAATTATAATCAGGAAAAAAAAAAAAAAAACACACCACACACAATGGGCTAAACTCACTGCTGGTGTAAGTAGGCCAGTTCTGTTTAAATAAGTGGAGATGTGTCCTCTTTGGAATTGTGCCCACTCACAAAGTGAATTTGTCCCTCTGCATACATGTACAGATAGGATCTGACAAAAACTCTAAAACAATTCCATTTTAAATAAAATGAATCTAATGGGCATAGAGTAAAGTGACAAGTGGTCAAAGAAAATTAAGAAAATGACATTAAAAAATTTCACTGATCTCTCTTTCCAATGGAAACAGTAAAGCAAATTTAAAAAACGTTTATTTTATTCTTCTCTCTTTCCCCTTCCCCCACCACTCTCTCTCTCTCTCTCTCTCACACACACACACACAAACACTCTCTCTCTCTCACACACACACACACACACACACACACACACACACACACACACACACCAACCACATTCAGGTGAGGCTGAGTCACTGTGTGTAGGATAAGAAACAGAGGGGACACCTGGGAACATGAAATCACTGTCTCTTGTGTTGCTGTTAATGATATATCTGAAGTAATTGTAATGATTAGGCTGAAGCTTCCCACTGTAAGAGAGAAAATGATACAAGGGCATGCAACAGTAGAAAGACAAAACGTATTAGTAGAAAGGAGCAAGTTCCGGGGTTTACTACTTGAAAGCTGCCGGGTGGTGTAGCTACAGTAAACTGTGGAGAATTCACTTTTAAAAGATACAAAGGCAAGGCTAGTACAATACCGATGCCATGGAACATTTTGTTCACACAGGCCTTGGCTACACTTACCCGCAAGTTCGACGGCTGGAAATCGAACTTCTGGGTTCGACTTATCGCGTCTAGTCTGGACGCGATAAGTCGAACGCGGAAGTGCTCGCCGTCGACTGCGGTACTCCAGCTCGCCGAGAGGAGTACCGCGGAGTCGACGGGGGAGCCTGCCTGCCGAGTGTGGACCAAGGTAAGTTTGAACTAATTCGAACTAAGGTACTTCGAACTTCAGCTACGTTATTCACGTAGCTGAAGTTGCGTACCTTAGTTCGAATTAGGGGGGGTAGTGTAGACCAAGCCACAGTCATGTGCAACCAACAATGCCAGCATACACCCGGAATGACACAGGTCTGGTCCAGTCTTTCTCACAATCACTGAATGACAAAGTGACTGTAAATACAACTTTACATAATCAAGATAAGCTGGTCTGGCATAGGTTCACAGATACTTCTGAGGTTGCAGTAGCATTACTTACTGGAGGCAAAATTTTACTCAATGTGTCAGGATCAGGGAAGAGGAGGCGGCCTCGCTCCTCTCCCACTCTCACCCCCCATCCTCTTGTGATATGATGGCATATGTTAACAGTACAAGCCAGGCACATGTATAATTGCCAATACCGAATAGGGGGATAAAAGCAGTAGGATATATACTGTGCTCAGATAAAGGTCACAGATAAAGAATCCAAATGTCCTTGCAGGAGGATAAGTGCATAGCTAAGTGGATCTGAATCCTTAAAGGCACCAATTTGCACAGAAAACTTGGATACAACTGCTTAGAAATTTCTTTTGGGCAAATTCTGCTCACAGTTATAACAATGCAGTGCAGTAAAAGTCAATGATCTTGCCCTTGAGCAGAACTGTGCCTTGAATGGCCATAGTTATATGGATTTTGATTTTACACCAACCCTATCTTTGAACAGTTCCCCAATAAAGTAAAGGGCACAGTTCTAAAACGCTGGCAGATTAAAAGGGCTCATGAATGTTATGAAAGCACAGCATACTTAGCCTACGATGAGCGATTACGACAGCTTGGCCAAGACTGAAGCTGGAGAAAGATACTATTTCACTCTAAGCCCTCACAGATGGGCTGTGAATTTGTCTTAGATTGAATGAGAAGCAGATACAGTAACTATGGTGAGCCTGTCAAAAGGTATAAGAGAGAAGGATGTGAACATGAATGTACAGTACCAGAGATAGACATGATAACATAACTAATAAAACAAACATTATGCTGCAGGAATCCAAGTTTATTAGTAATGATCTACACACAATGTGAAATGTGTCTACACTCTGGGGTTTGCTGACAGTATGCTAATAGGAAGGATACCTTGTTCGCTCTTCAGATCAGACAGCCATGAAAAGAAATGGAGCTGTTCTCTCGGATAGTGAGGCTCCTTTCAGAAACACAAGGGCATTCCCAAGCACACATCTGAATATAATCAGAATCATTTTCCGATGTTTCTTCCTTTGATTTTTAAGTTTTGCTTAATGAGTATTTATTGAGCATTTTTTTCTGACTAAAGTATTTTTTTTAGCAAAATAAGGGATTCTTTTAATGCTCTGAACTTTCTTACTGGAACTACAATATTTCAAAGTGATACAGACTCAGCTACACTTCTGCAATACTATTATACACAGATGATGCCCTCATTATCACTGGTGCAAACACACAAAGGCTATGTCTACACTTCTAGCTGGGGGAAGAAGGGGAAGAGTGTGTGATTCCCAGCTCAAGAAGATGTTCTCTGTGAGAGCTAGCACACTAAAAACAGTATTATAGCAACAGTATCAATGGCAGGGGTGAGCAGCTGCACAGGCTAGCCACGCTGAGTAGAAACCTGCTTGGATCCTGTGGGTACATGCTCAGAGCGGCTAGCCCATACTGCCATTCACTGCTGCCCATGCTACTGCTATTTTTAGTGTGTCAGCTTGATGAGAGCCAGCTCATATTTGAGCTGGGAATCACAGCCCTAGCTGCAAGTGTAGAGACAGCCCTAATGTTAATGGGATTGCATATTTGTAACTGAGGGCATCATCTGAAGACAACAGATTGCACAGGTGTCTCTGAGGGAATCATATAATCTGCAGAACCTCTATTAGTGGTGACGAGGCATCAGAGGGAAAGGGCTCATCTTGACAGTTAGATCTCAGGGTGTGTCTTCAAAAGCTGGTAGTTAGGGAAAAACAATCAAACCAAAACAGATCTTTTGACTTGCAAACTGAACACATGTGGTATAGAAATCAGTGAGACACAATGAATAGGAAGTCTTGCAATGCTACTTTACAAAGACACTTTTTAGGACATAATCATACTTTAAGGGACGGGAAAGCAGAGGTAACCTTTGGCTAATACTAGATGTGGTATTGCCTAGTCAGAAAAAAACAACAAATGACTGTACTACTATAAATTTAAAATATTATTAATTATTATTATTATTTGATCATCAAATAAGAAAGAATTTAATAAAAAAGGAAATTGCTTATATGAAAGAGAACAAGGGAATCACATCAGAATGTGGCATGCAACAGTGAATTGAAAGGCAAGTGCCAGCCATATGCAGATGACACACAGCTCTACTTATTCCTCACTACATATGATCATACCACTACCACCAAGATGGCCTAATGCTTGGACAAGATGAACTTAAGGATGAAGAACAGCTGGTTGAAGCTGAACACAAGACAGATGTGATGTTGGCAGGAAGAGGAAAATATTTTGAAGAGTTTATAACCCTGGTGTAATCTCTTTTGCATTAAGGTACACGCCAAAAAAATTGGTCAATTTAGTCTACAGTTTACGAGTCCTCTTGGATTCCTCACTCATGCTAAGATCTCACATAGCAGCATCCATGAATAATGTTTTATACCATCTCTGGTCGGCGAGGAGACTCTGTCCCATCCTGGAAGATTTGATACATTTGTCACTGCTTGGGTGGACTACAGTAATGTGTTGTACCAGGACATTCCATGCTAAGGAAACTCTAGCTATTGCAGAATGCTGCAGTCTGTCCACTCAGCAACACAGACCGCGTTGTGCATATCTTTAATCTGTCCTCCAGCTCCTGACATTGGCTCCCCATAGGATACTGAATCATGTTCAAGATCTTGGTCCTTATCTTCAAGGCTCTTTCAATGACCTAGATCCAGGATATCTAAAAGATAAAACTAAAGCTCTGGGATGAGGACTATGATCAACAACTTTGCTTCTCTTGCAAAATAGAACCTTCTACAATAAGAGTGGAGCTCATCAGTGCAGGAGAAAGTTTTCTCAAGGGCATGGAATGAACTCCTCAGGAACTAATGACTACCACAAACCTCACACCATACATCAATGATTCAGAAAAGAATTCTGCAAAAGGCTAATTTCTTTGACCTTGCCTTCTCTAATATCCACACATAACAATCTATATATTTAACACAAATGCCTACCAAAATACTCCACTGTTCACACTTCTCACATCCTCTCCACAACAGAGAAGAGATAACATATGACACATATTACTTGTGTGTAGTGCTTAATGCACTACTGGATAGTGCTGAGCTACAACTGTGATGAGTGCAATAGAACATAAGAATGGCCATGCTGGGTCAGACCAAAGGTCCATCTAGCCCGGTATCCTGTCTACCAACAGTGGCCAATGCCAGGTGCCCCAGAGGGAATGAACAGAACAGATAATCATCAAGTGATCCATCCTCTGTCGGCCATTCCCAGCTTCTGGCAGACTGTGCAAATAAACGATCTCAAATAGAATAGAACAGCATCTGACAAGTGTCCAAGTTCTTTCTTCCATAAAAACATGCAGAAGTATTTTTTAAATATTTTTGTGCACTATATTGCTTAATAGGTTAGAATTAAGGATTATGGACATGATTCAGGAAAGCATCCCTATTATCACATGCTAAAACCCAGATTAAAAGCTTAAGCATGTGCTTTATTGTTTTTCTGTTTCAGGTCCTATGACAGTAGATAGTGTATAAAACAGAAGATTTGTGATACATTTTGAATAACTGAATCCATGTGTAAAAATCAGAAAGCAGCCTAAAGTATAGTATTTGTTCATAGGGTTTTCTTCCCAACAGCTATTCAAAAACCTTACACTAGTTTTTACTATACAATGATTCAAGTGAAATAATGAAATCTTATCAGTATTAGATGGCTGTAATTTCATACAATGTAAAACTCTGTGGTATAGCAACCTCAACACCCATAACATCTGTGAGGTTGTATATTCTAACCAAATAATGATTATCTGTGCTACGAAGTCATACATTAAATTAATAGAATCAGGGCCGGCTCTAGACACCAGTGCTCCAAGCATGTGCTTGGGGCGGCACTTTCCAAGGGGCAGCACTCCGGATCCTCTTTTTTGTTTGTTTGTTTTGCTTGGGGCGCAAAAAGCCGGGAGCCAGCCCTGAGCGGAGGTGAGCTGCGGCAGTGGGGTATGCGGGGAGGGCCGCAAGAAGTAACCTGGGAACTGCCCCCCACCGCCACAGCTCACCTCCGCTCCGCCTGCTCCCCTGAGCGCACCGCCGCAGCTCCGCTTCCCCTTCCTCCCTCCCTCCCTCCCAGGCTTGCCGTGTGAATCAGCTGCCGCTCCACTTCTCCCCTGTGGGAGGGAGAGGTAGGAGGGGAAATGCGGCGCGCCCAGGGGAGGAGGCGGGGCTGGGGATTTGGGGAATGGGGTGGGGAAGGGGCGGAGTTGGGGCAGGGCCGGGGCGGCGGGGGGGGGCCCGGGAAAAGTTTGTTTGCTTGAGGCGGCAAAAAACTTGGAGCTGGCCCTGAATAGAATCTTCATAATGTCACCTTTTGTAGAATTCTTTTCTGAATCATTTATGTATGGTGGGAGGTTTGCTCTCTTTAAATGGAGTTCTTCAAGGTGATATTATAGCTTAGAATGTGCATAGTCTTGTGGTGTAGGAGTACTGGCAAAAAGCCTTCTCATACACTGCTGTATCAGTATGCCGAGCCAGGCACAATGGCAGACATCATGTGAAGAACCTGTTCCCCCATCACTTGATTTGTTCAGAGAGCAGCAGTTCTTCCAAGAAAGGCACAGCAAGCTATGCTTGTCCACTATATCTCCTGGAGCTCCCATTGCTACTCCACACCTTCACACCCAATCACTATCAATGGCTATCAAAGCTCCAGTTAAATCCGACAAACCCTACTGAAAAAAATAAAATCGCACATATGTATCTTGTTCATCTAAGGCTAAGCGCTGGAATTCTACAACCCCTGGAACTCAGCTTCAAATCCCGGCAGGATCAGACCTCCATTCTTGAGGCAGATGAAGTGACTACTATGCATTTTATTCCAGAGGGAAAAAAATCAGATGAGACATTAAAAATTAACTGCTTTGTGATGACATTAAATTTCCCATGATACTTTTCATAAAAGTAGCAGTTAAGTGTAATGTCCTTGGCCAAATTTCCTTAGCCCACTGTGGTGCGTTATGCTGTGTGCCTGTTGAATGTTGCCTTTCTACCCCTAAAGGGGAATTCATCTATCTGGAGCTATACAGACAGAGTTAGTGAAATGTTTTGCATTACCATGAGATAAAAGCTGTTTACTAAGATACACTTAAAGAGCTCAGCTGTGCCCATTTTTGAATGGATAAACAAACAGGGGAAGGAGAAGTGTCAAAGTACCTTCCGCCTCTCATATTTGCACAAAGGATGGACACAGCCACAATGCTTGTACACAGGGAATGCATGTGTAGCACTGCTGCTGGCACTAGACTCACAAATGGGGTGGGAAAAACATCAGAACACAGGTCATCTGAGCTGCCCCTGCTTGGAATGAGAGAGTAGACTATTGACTGCTCTCCCTTTGCATGCCTGAAGGCAGCGTGCCAACCTTAGATGCAATATCTCCAGGAGTTCTTATTGACTGGCATGCCTCTGCATTGCCCTGTTCCACAAACACCACTTACTTCATAACAGTTACAAGTATCTAATAGGTATGCCATTCCAAACATTGAAACTATCTCTAATTAATAAGGTGGATGTGGCTGTTGAAGACTTAAGCCTTTAAAATAGCCAAAGATCAAACAAACAAAAACTTAATTAATGCCTTGCACAGCTTTCACAAAGATAGCTAGTACTGCATCAATTATAGTCAACACTATTATGAAAACGTGGGTGTGGAAGTGAACAAGAATACAACTGAATTATGTTTTTAAATGAGATGTGTTTCAGCTCAAAGTACTAAAGAGTAAAGGTTTGCCTATGATGTTACTTTGTACCTCCTTTCAATCTTGAATTCTTACTGTAACAAGATTTTAATCATACAAAAGTGGTAAACTATGTGCAATTAAATGTGAAACTGACTCTTTAAGAAATAGATGAAGAAAAATAGTGCTGAAGCCAACCATTTACAATCTCACTTTATCCAAAACTATTGTTGTTTAGAGATTCTTAGATTTCCTTTTGAAAACAGAATAAATAAATACACAGTTCACAGTAGCAACTACTAGTTTCAATGCCATGAATGCTTATGGATTTTGAAATTTTGATTTTTTAACCATTTTTCTAGGTATGACTAATTTATAGCATTATTTGATATGAACATAAATATTAGAAACTCACAAATGGCATCATTGGAAAGATTTATTTGAAATATTTATGTATTTTATGTTTTAAATTCAAAAGCCCTACCACACTAAACACTCTTAAAAATATCTAATCAAGTCCAATTTTTCTAAGGTTCAAAGTCAAACTTCAGGCAAAAAAGATGGCTTCAACAACATGAGCTGTGTACATGATTAATATTTTGAAAGGAATTATATTGGTTTTATACATTAAAGATGTACATCAGTTACAAAATATAATCATTTATAATATTAAGCTTATAACACAACAGAAATGGGGACTCACTGATTTTTCTACATTACCATTTTTATGCTCATTAGTGTATGAAAAAAATGGAATATTTTCATTCCTTTAGTTTTAAGCCCTGAGGTCAAATGCCTCCCCCCCGCCCCACACACACACCCACCGTCTCCCAACTCCCCAAAATAAAAACTATCACTTTAATCTCAGCCAGCAGGGAACTTTCTGAATCTGATATATAAGAAACACATATCCTGATGTTTTGAGTTCCTTGGATTGGAAGAACTAGCAGAAGTTCAAAGCTGTATCATTATTTATGCCTCAAGTATCTTAGACCTAAAAGGACAGAACAAGTGTAAACCAATGTCAAATTGAGTTTGCATTCTTTGGCAAATACTCTGCTCACAGTCCTCCAGCTTCTCTCACTGAAGGACAGAGAAGCCACACTGTTCCATAGAAGTGTAGTTAGTTGATATATGATTTTTTTAAAGCAATGCCTCAGAGGGATATATAGCCAGAGGAGGTGGTTTTAAGATCTAATCATCAGATCTGAAATATCTATGCTTCTTGGAAGCACAGGCTTAAATCCTGCCAGGTTCAACTCATCCTTTCATCTTTCTGAGGTAGATTAAATTCTGTGTAGCTTATTATGCAGTGGTCTTTCATAAAAATTTAAAAAAACCAAAGCCCTCTGTACGCTACATGATATTAAACATGAAATGTCATGTTTCCTAAGAATAAGTCCTCATGTCCCGAGATCATTTGATCTGAATTGCACATCCCACATAACAGCTCAACAGAGCTTGTTTTATTTATTTAATGTATTTAACCTTTCACGACAGGCCAGCCTCTCTCTTTGCTAGGAGTAACCTGCTGTGCAACCAACATCTGTGCAGAATTCAAGACAAAAAAGGAGGCAGGTATTTTCTCCGGCTTTTTTAAGTCACCCAAAGCCATTATTCTAAACTATTAACATTTCAAGAAAGATCATTTTTAAAAGCAAAATCCCCTCCTCGTTATGGACCCCCTCTTGCAAACCCTTATTCATGCCATCAAAGTCCAAAGGATGGGCACACAGTGACCAAAACATCAAGTTTCTTGTATATTGTATAAAACCGGAGATAAAATGTCAAAATTATATCATTTCCTTTCAAAAAAATAATTAAAAATTCCATCTTTTCACCGGAGCTTTTAATTTACGCGTGACCTCGAAAGGAAGTCAGTCTATAGCCATACCTGGGAAAAGATTTCAAAATGGAGGAGCAAAATGTGTGTTTATGTACCATCATGACCCTGGCTGAAGTGTTTGCAGTGGGGATTGAACTTGAGACCTCTGGTTCTAAAAAATATGAGCCTCCTCTTCATGAGCTGAAAGATTCATCTCTTTTAGCCAAGGATGTAGCTGGCTCAAGCAGCTCTACATGTGGCCTGGCTACCACTGGAAAGGGTGACAGAGCAATGCACGTGGTATGATTACATTTATATATTTAATTCTTTTAAACTTATTGGTTGAAAAATTATAGCACAAGACATATTAGATACTTCTACAATGCAGAAACATACAGTGCACAGATCAGGATACATGCTCTTGATATGTACTTTACAGGAAGGAATAAATCTGAACAACCACATTCCTCCATAATGCATATTGAAGCCTATTTACTAAAATTTGATAAATAATACATATATGCTTGTAAAACCTCTTTGTCTCTCTTTAAAACAATCTTTTCACTCTCCTCTTTGTTACTGCATATAGTTTGTGTATCTCCTGTCCAGAAATAGAATAATCATCTATTCGCTGTAGAGAGAGGAGTAACAGTATAATGTGTTATGGCCAATATGCAGCTTGATGGTCCCCAGCACATTACAAGAAAAATTTAACAGAAAACTACATCTCTGGTTTGTTTCCCCAGTGACATATAGTTCAGCTAGTTCTTTTAAATTATACCTTGTGTTCACTGAAAGTTTCAAAGAAGTACTTATTATACTTATGAAAACTATCTAGGTTACCACAAATTGAAGATCTGGCTAAATATTCATCAAGAAGAGAGACAGAAGTTCTGTTTAAAACACAAAAAAATCACCACAAGCTGTATATCAAGACTTGGATGTTCAGGTCTCCTTTTCACAAGTCAATGGAGCTATTCTGGTAAACATCAGATGAGGATCAGGCTAATAGGTTTTAATTAGACCAGATGAATCTTCAGGTGTTTGAGAATTTCATGCAGACCACATGGGTGTTAAATCAACCTTCAGTCTCTCTAAGAACAGTTAGTGTAGGGAGGTTGTCTGGAGCCTACCTGAAAACCAACAAGTGTTCTCTTGCACAGTGTGTGTTGCTTGCAGGACCGCAGTCTGACAGTCACACAGGAAAGGCCTAACAACTATGCAGGAGAAGTGAGTTTAAGAGGCTTTCGGCATCCCACTTATAGCAGCACAGACCTCTAGATTCAGAGAAAAAATACCTGAAGCAGATGCTAAAAAACAGCCTCAGAGACAAACTAAACTAAATCTACAAAACACTTTGTCAGATTTCAAATTCTGAATTTAAGCTGAGAGCAGCTAGGTCATTGCTTCAGATTCCTTGTCACCATGCTACAGTAATTGTTATTCTTTGTCTTATAGCTTTAATAGTGATCTTTCCAGACAGCCTCTGGGGAGCCCTTGAATACCTTGCCTTAGGCATCCCTCAGGCTTTAGTTTGACACTGCAAATTTTATTTTAGAACTTGGTCCTCAGGAACATTTCAAATGTTTTATATAAAATAAAATGGGAATTATTATGTCCTGTGAGTAAAAAGAAATGATGCTTAAAACATTTTAGAGCTAGAGATCATTTTAAACCTAGGTAAAGTGTCAGGTCATAATGCTGTTTTTTGCCCCCTCTCAGCTGGTACCAAGTTTATTCTAGGAGATGTGCTGCCATTGACAGAGGAGATATCTTCACTGACCTCCCACCCTTGTCACCAGACATTTGTCTCCTCGGTCCATGGAGAGGATTATTTCAGTTTTCAGAATGAAGAGATGTAAATAGCGGTGTCCCCCAGGGACCTGTACTGGGACCAGTGCTGTCCAATGTATTCATACATGATTTGGGAAAAGGGGTAAACAGTGAGGTGGCAAAATTTGCAGACAATACAAAATTACTCAAGATAGCTAAATCCAAAGCAGACTGAGAAGAGTTACAAAGGGATCTCACAAAACTGAGTGACTGGGCAACAAAACGGCAGATGAAATTCAGTATTGATAAATGCAAAGTATTGTACATTGAAAAACATAATCCCAACTACATGTACAAAATGATGGGGTCAAAATTAGCTGTTACCACTCAGAAACAGATCTTGGAGTCATTGTCGATAGTTCTCTGAAAATATCTGCTCACTGTGCAGCAGCAGTCAAAAAGCTAACAGAATGTTTGGAAACATGAGGAAAGGGATAGATTATAAGACAGAAAATAGCATATTGCCTCTATATAAATCCACAGTACACCCACACCTTGAATACCACCTGCAGTTCTGGTCACTCCATCTCAAAAAAGCTATTTTAGAACTGGAAAAGATACAAAGAAGAGCAACAAAAATGATTAGGGATATGGAACATCTTCCATATGAGGAGCAATGGAAAAGACTGGGACTTCTCAGCTTGGAAAAGAAACAACTAAGGGGGATATGATAGAGGTCTATAAAATCATGAATGGTGTGGAGAAAGTGAATAACGAAGTGTTTATTTATTCCTTCACATAACATGAGAACCAGGAGCCATCCAATGAAATTAACAAGAAGCAGGTTTAAAGCAAGCAAAAGGAAATACTTCTTCACACAATACCCTCAATCTGTAGAACTTTAGCCAGATGATGTTGTGAAGGCCAAAAGTAAACTGGGGACTCAAAATAGAATTATATAAGTTCCTGGAGAATAGGTCCATCAGTAGCTTTGATTTCTAAACCTTCAAAAGTTTCTTGGTGACTATTTTATTATGCTTCGGTTTACTTCCCAACCAACGTATCAATGTCAAGTCTCCCACCATTGAAAGTTTAAAAAAAAAAATCCTGAAGCTAGTTCCAAAGCATTTTGAAATTATTGTTGTTAACTTGATGGAGAGGCTGAGTGAAATGAAACAAACCTAGAAAACTGTTAGTTTTACATGTCCGTGCATGAATCATCTCTCTCCTTTCTTTGGTATCAATCTTTTAACATAGTTTTCTCTATCAACTGTATAAAATGGCACTGCAGTCATGGTACAAGTCAGAGGGAAGGAATTTGTTCCATAGAGATAATTATACCACTATTAATAGCTAATGCTTCACAAACCACAAACCAGTGTTAAATGTCAAGGCACCGAAGACAAAACTGATTACAGGTGAAAGCAAATGTATTGGCCAAACTCTTCTCTTGCTCAAGTGACATCAGTGGATTTGGAGGAACATATATCAGGACCAAATTTGCCCCATTTAATCTGTTCTGAAACTATTAATTTCACCTATTCACTATTCTCATTTAAGTAATTTGTTGCTCAGAAAGTAACTCTGTGCTACATCAGAAAAGCGGAATTCAAATTGTTTTGAACATTGAAATAATCTTCTCTAACTTTTTTCAGTCTTATGCAAATAATTTTCTTAACACAGCATTCACAGTAATTCTGGGTCTGATCCTGAGAAGTGCTGATTTACCTGCATCTCCCACTGAAGCCAATGGAGTATAAGGGGGCTCAGCGTCTCCCAGGATCATCCCTGAGAACCCGATACAGAAGAATTAACTTTATAATATGTGCCCAGTGAAATGAACACTAGATATGTCCTACCAGTTTGACAGCAAACCATTGATAACTACTTTTTACCTATCACATCATTTACAAAGCTAAAATACTTTGAAAGAAGGAAACAAATCAACTTTTGAATAGTTAAGGTCACCATCTCATTTATGCTTCCCTCTAAGTATGTCTACACTGCAGCTGGGAGCATGCTTCCTAGCTTTGGGTAGATAGACGCAAGCTTGCTGTACTTGAGCTAGAGCACTAAAAATATCACTTTAGCCAGGGTAGCATGGACAGTGGCCCAGTCTAGCTGCCCAAGTAGGTAACCAAGATTACGCTGCTATTTTTAGTTTGCTAGTTCGAGCAGCGCTAGTGTGGGTACTCTGTGCAAGCTGGGAATCATACCTCCCATCTCAAATGTAGACATAGCCTAAGAGTGATGTCATCTCTCGGCCTCACCACAATCCAGGTTTACTTGTCCACCTCCTTCCCCAGAAAGGTGGTGTTCTGATTCACATCTGTATCTATGAAAACCACCGGGATCCTCTACTACAAAACCAACCCATTCCATCAACAAACCCTAGCTTCCCCTAACTGTTATCCTCTTTTAGAGAATAAGCATGATGACCTGCCTGCCTACCCACTCTGGGGGTTTCTGGCAGGGCTAAAAGATGTTTTGAAGGGGGAGCAAGGGGCAGGCCTATTTCCCTCTTTGGCACTATCACAAGGAATCATCACCCCTCTATTACCTCTTCCCAAGTTACATCTTCTCCCCCTGGAAGTTTGACTTGCCCTTACCTCCTTTCCTTCTCTAGAGATTATTTTCCTTCCACCCTTTCCCCACTATTTCTGGTCTCCTTCTAGTGCCTTATCACTCTGACTCCCACCCAGAATTTCCCTTTCTCTTTTCAATCCCATATTTTCGATTCTCTCTCCTCCTTGTTTTCCTCCATTTTCTCTCTGACTCTTCCCTTCCCCACCCTCATCCCAACCCCCCAAATCTCTCTAATTTGCTCTGCCCCTTCCTCCCACCTGTCTGTCTGGTTATGCAAAACTATTCTCCTTTCCCGTCAGATTACAATTTACAGGACAAACCAATTCTCCAAAATAATAGGGGAATTACAAAATGGAAGCAATTTGGAATCAATACAATGGCCACTCCCTATCCATAATAGTAACCAACACATAGGAATGTTAAAAAGGTGTCTTGTTTTTTTTTTCCATACTAAGAAATATTCTTTAGATGTACAAATGTGTCAAAGTGTTTGGTGTCAGTTAGACCTGTTAATGACCATGTGAAGTAAAACATTGTGTGCATTCCAAATAGCGAATGTATTTCAGTGTGGGGGGTCTAAGAGCCAAAGTGATTTAATTTACATAATGCTAACAAGCTGTGATACCATTGCTTGTTGGCATTAACACTAGTATTGGCCTTAACACCTGCATTTATAATGAAATTATATAGCAGTGTGAGAGGAAAATGTGGCTGTGTTAGCCTGTGTTAGATTTTGATAGTGCTGAATATTGTGTTGCAGAGGTTTTTCCTTACAGGGAAATGGATTAACTAATTACACTGCTCTAGAGCCAAAATGCTTCTGAAATAAATGTAGTCAAACTTTACTAATTCTGGGTCACTGAGAACGAAAATGATGCTTAAAATTGTTAATTGGCTCTAGTTTTCAAGATATGCTATTGGGTCAGTATATACGACCCTTGACTTGGGAATGGCGTAGGATAAGTGAGTTATAAAGGGAAGGGATCTCAATTTAAACCAGAAATGACTAAAATACATCTTTGACTGGATCTATGAATAAATCTATGACTGGGTTTGGACAGTACTTGCTTTTTAGGCAAAACAATGAATGATGCAATCTGAAACTGGTATTGCGTCATACATGATATGAATTGCATCATGTTATTCCTAGAAGTCATGGATGATGCAATCATAATGAAGCTTACATCACTCTGCTGAACAAATTGCCCTATATCAGCTCTAGAAATAATACGGTGTTGTGCTCTCTTATTTGTCAGTGTTTGATTTTTGCAAAGGGACACATTTCTGTTTCGCCAAAGTGAGCAGAGATGATTCGTACTTGTGTGAAGAGTGCAGATAACTTCTGCTATGTTTGTGGTGAAGTGACTTTTGCATCACAAAAGTGCAGTATAACCACTATGGTTAAGAAAGCCTATCACCTTTATTTTGGCTGCAAAATTGGAGATCAGGACAAGAGGTGGGCCCCACACATATGCTGCAACACTTGTGCAACAAATCTTCGCCAGTGGTTGAACAGGAAAAGGAAATCTATGCCTTTTGCAGTGCCAATGATTTGGAGAGAGCCAACAGATCATACCAGCAATTGTTAATACTTCTCCATGGTGCCTCCAGTTGGGAAAGGTGTGTCAAAGAAGAAAAAGTGGACTGTGCATTATCCGAACATTCCATCAGTTATACGTCCAGTACCCCATGGAGAAGGACTGCCGGTTCCTGATGCACCAGAATCATTCTCACTTGAGTCAGACGAGGAAGAGGAAGAGGATGAAACTTCTGGTCCTGAACCATCAATGTCACAGGACCCACATTTTCTCCCATTCTCCTCCTCTGAACCACACCTCATAACACAAGGTGAACTGAATGACCTTGTCAGGGATTTGGAACTACCCAAGAGTAAGGCAGAGCTGTTGGGCTCCAGACTCCAGCAGTGGAATCTCCTGGCAGGTGATGTTAGGGTTTCCATGTTCCGTGACCGTCAAAGGGATCTTGTCCCATTCTTCTTCATGGAAGGTGATCTTGTAGCCTGCAACAACATTGATGGTGTGATGGCAGCCCTCAACATTGTTCACGATCCAGATGAGTGGAGACTGTTCATTGATTCATCGAAGATGAGTCTTAAAGCTGTTTTACTGTATAATGGCAATGTTTTGCCATCAATTCCAGTTGGTCATGCAGTCCATATGAAGGAAACTTATGACAACATGAAACAACTTTTGAGGTGCATAAACTATGACCAACATCAGTGGCAGCTTTGTGGCGATTTGAAGGTTGTTGCTCTCTTGCTTGGTCTGCAGACTGGATACACAAAGTACTGCTGTTTTCTCTGCGAATGGGATAGTCGTGCAAGAGATTCCCACTACATCAAGAAAGATTGGCCACTCTGACAGTCATTGGAGCCTGGGAGGAAAAGTGTTCAGCATCCACCACTTGTTGAATCAAGGAAGATTTTGTTACCACCCTTACACATCAAGCTGGGTCTGATGAAGAACTTTGTCAAGGCCACTGACAAAACACAAGCAGCTTTCAAGTACTTTCATGGAAAATTTCCAAGGTTAAGTGAAGCTAAGATAAAGGAAGGTGTCTTCGTTGGTCCTCAGATTCGTGAACTTCTTCGAGATGATGCATTTGACCATGCACTGCGT
This sequence comes from Chrysemys picta bellii, assembly GCF_011386835.1. NCBI lineage: Eukaryota > Metazoa > Chordata > Testudines > Emydidae > Chrysemys > Chrysemys picta. The sequence continues at coordinate 136,973,967 of NC_088793.1, read as the reverse complement.
GGCAAGGAAAAGACGGCATGGAAAGCCTTCCAGTTAGTGGCAATCAATTTTCTCAGAAACAACAAGGCAGACAACTACAGGTTGTTGGTGGAAAACCTCCTCCAGGCATACAAAAGCCTTGGTTGCAACATGTCACTAAAGATACATTTTTTGCACTCTCATCTAGATTTTTTCCACTGAACTGCGGAGCAGTGAGCGACGAGCACGGCGAGCGATTTCACCAGGACATTGCAACAATGGAGAAATGCTATCAGGGCAAATGGAGCCCATCAGTGCTTGCAGACTATTGCTGGACAGTGACAAGAGATACTCCATTTAATGAATACAAGAGACAAACCAAGAAGCGCCGAGTAGACACTGAATAGGACTAAACTATGTACATAATACTTTTTTGCCTTTTGTTTCATAATAAATTTTATTTATATAACCCTTTTGCTGATTTTTAAAGTGTTACATAAACAGAACAGGTGAAATATTATCATGTAAAGCAACCATAAACACATGAAAAGATCTAGGTTTACAATTTATGATTAAAACTCTACTATCTACACAATATACATAGACATAAATTGTAAAAACTTAAATATCTTAGAAACAGTAGCCAATCAGTTGTTTTAATTGTCATATTTGAATTCAGCACATCAAAATACATAATAAATAGCACATTTTATCTCTGAAGCAGACGACTTCTCAAAAATTGTAGACCAGTGTTATTCATTGAAACAAACACAATAGTACTCTTCAGACCAAACCAAAAGCTTTTTTAAAACATAAAAGGGGATTAATTTGGGGTTAGTGGCTGATTTAGCTGACTCTGGAGTGGGAATAGGTCCCCGACATGGGATTGTCCAGCTTCTATTGTAAAAGCTGTTTCAGCTTCTGTGAGCTTTTCACATGCTTAGATTATCTCCAAACATAGCCATATTGCAATGCTGTGAATATTACATAAGGCTTGGTATTATAAATTGATTACCTTCCATGCCATGAAGAATGAAAACCTTTTGGGGTTTATTCTGTCACAGCCTCTTGCAGTAGGGAAGAAAAGATGTGGGGAGGAGACTTTTTAAAATTTTGTTACATCTTACCGAGGAGTACCAAAATTCTCTCACTACAAAATCCAATACCCTCTTCCAGAAATGTATTAAGATACCTTCCTAGGTTCTTACTACTCTTTCAAGCCTCTGCATCAGAAAGCAGAGTGGAATTCCCTTAAGTGAGGGAGATACGTGTAGTGATTAAAACAGGGAGCTGGAAGTCACCTCTATCATTCATCTCATGAACATCAGCAGCTTATTTAACTGAAATTATGTCTGCACAGGAGCTGGGAGGTGTGATTCCCAGTGTGGGCAGATATACAGGCCCTAGCTCTGTTCGAGCTAGCGTGCTAAAAATAGCAGCATGGCTTTGGCAACATGGGCAGCAGCCAGGGCCAGCTCCAGCTTTTCTGACGCCCCAAGCAGCAGCAGCAAAAAAAAAAGAAGACGACGAGCGGCGGCACTTCGGCGGCAGCTAAATCACGCTGCTTCTTTGGCGGCAGCGGGTCCTCCCTCTCTTCCTCTTCAGCGGCAATTCGGCAGCAACTCAAAGAGGAAGGGCGGGAATGAGGGACCCGCCGCCAAGACCCGGACGTGCCGCCCTGATACCGGACGGAGTGCCGCCCCTTTGAATTGGCCTACGCTTCCTACGCTGGTGTCTGGAGCCAGCCCTGGCAGCAGCTTGGGCTACATTACCTGAGTACAATCCAGCCCAACTCAGGAGTCTAGCACGAGCCATTACTCGTGATGTTGCAGCCACATTGTTATTTTTAGTGCATCTGTCCTGCACAACAACCTCTCGGCTGTTTTGCAGACATACCCTATATCTCTTTTTGCCTTCGTTTTACCATCTGTAAAATGAGGACAGCAATGCTTACTCCAGGTTTTTAATGAGATTCCTGGATGAGACTTATTAGTGTACTTTGCGCAAGTATAACTTTACCCTGAAAGGAGCAATAAGTGAATTTTGGAATAGCTGGAATGAGAGAGTAAGGAGCTCTCAACCCAAAAAGAAAAAAAGAGAAAAAAAAGCCCGTCCTTCTGTCCTTTTGAGATTATGTATTGGCATGGTCAAAAATCCCAGTCCCATAAACCAGAATATTTCTGATGGGGAAAGACAGGGCAATGGGCAGTCTTCTCTGATACAAGAGTATTAATTTTATTTAAGGCTTTAAATAATATTAAGAATAAGACAATAAGAAATGGAGAATGCCAGGCAAATTGAGCTGTAACAATGCACTGAATAAAAAGAGCCAGAATACTAAATAGGAACGTGTTTAAGAAAGGAGCTTTAATGCAACGAACATATTTTTGATTATATGCAAAATGAAAGATAAAAGATTAAATAGAGAGCAAAATGCTTCCAATTAATAAAAATAATGTAGTGTTAGAACTTAAATAAAGTGTTTTCCCCAGGGAGGGAGGCTCTCTGGACTATTTTATTTAACTTAAGACAATTAAAATGATAAAGGAAATGGTATTGTAACCCCCAGGGGAAACCTATTTTATTTATAAGGTACTTCCTTTGAAGTAGTTATGGAAATTATGCTGTTCCTGCAGCCTATATCTCAAATACCACATTCTCCTGTGAAGTGGTCAGTCCTCACAGGTTAAGCAGGATTAGTACATGAATTCAAAACTTCCAAAAGGGCTACAGGAAGTTGAAATTATAATTCAAAGAGGCAGTATTCTTTCCACATACTGAAACTATGCAACTGAATAGAACAGGGTTTACTGTGTTGCTAAAACTGCTGTTTTTCCGATTTAATGGAATACCTATTAGTTCCAATCATTTAAGATTCCATGATACACACTGAGTAAGAATGAGGATATTAAAACATTGCTCTGGGAAAATTCCAGTTAAGGGTAATGTGTTCTGCCTACTTCAATTCAAATGTATCAGCATTTTCATAATCTACCTAAACAGATGATGCTGGCCACAAATCTCTTTAGAATACCAATGTATGGATACCACAAAAAGTATATTTGTCTCAAGATGCTCCATAATACTTACAGTTACTACTTTGTGTTCTTTTACCTCAAAATGTAAGTAATCTAAATTAGTTTCTTATGAAGTCATATCCCTGCTTTCTGAACACCTCACACTAATGATAGCTTCTGCCTGAACCAAATGAAATAACCAAAGATGGATACAAACCCAAAGGAAATTAATTTCAAGTCAAGCATCATCTTTATCAAGCACAGTAGTTTCCTAAACATCCCAGATGGGTCACTATCCTTATACTCCAGTCCAGACATGCAAACATAATGGTTCCAGTTCTGATGTTCCTACTCAAATGAAGCCAAATAGGAGTTTTGTCCAAGTAAGGACTAAACAAAAAAAAGCAATTAAGATCTATAGGATCTGGCCCAACAAACAGCTACTTTCACCGCAACAAATAACAGTGTAATCTCATAATAATCATATATACAAATTACATAATAATATAAATTGGATAATTCTTCCTTAACACTGTAAACTCATATGGCCTAACTTATTATTAACATGCCATAAAACGTATTAGTTGTTGATGAGCAAAACTACCAGGAGAAAAAATAAAAAGTATGTTGCCTCACTGACTTTTAGAATTCTCAGTAGATGCATTTTAAATGTATTTGAAAAAGAAAAGAGAAGATTTTTTGCTTATATGGAACAAAATTAATTGTACAAATAAATATTAAAAGTATTAAAATACTTTAAAAAAAATAACATGAACATGTTATCAACTTTCTAAAGATATAGCTTAGCTCTGGTCCTTCTCTGTGCAGCCCCTTCATAGCTCAGGGATTCATAAGAATGACATCACTTTTGTTATTCTTCCTCTTACTCATTTGTAATAGAAATTGATATTATGTACAATAAACCTTAACAGATCCATCCAAAGCTCCTAAAGTATAGACAGTATTTGTGATAAGGCAGAATGAAAATGTCTTAATAATCATTACATCTAAACTTGAAGAGAGAATTTGAGATTCAGACATACCAAATGGTATAACTAATGAAACTGTGTGTGTCAAATGATTCTGTTTATCTTGCTTTTTACTTAATGCAATGAGTGCTGGTGAGCTGACAAATTCTGTCTGATGTGCTGCACTTTTGTAAGGAGTACAACACATTATTTTATTATTTCCTTATACATGTAATCCAATTAAAAGCAATACATTTTCCATTATTTTGCACTAATAGTATCTGCTTTTTATCTAATTTACAGTCAGAAGAATTACTACTTGCTTCTGGCTTTCTGAAAGATTTGTTGATTTATACATCTCTACTAACTGGACAACATGGTTTCATGCCTTAGCCCTTTAAATTTTGCTTTGATTTTGGTTTTTCTACTGTCTTCATAATGACCTGCCAGAAAGAGGGAGAGATGCGAGTTGCATGAAACTAACAGAAATGTGCTATATAAGTTCAGCTGTAGCTTGCATCTATAACATTCTCTTTACACTGAAAATATTCACAGTTCAGAACAAATTCAGTCACAGTTTTCTGAATCTAGGCAGCATTTTTTTTAGACCACACACATGGGTGAAAGTGATGTCACTGAAACCCAGAGGAAAGGGAGATTTGTTCTTTTTCAAATTCCCTGCATGCCCACCTTCCTCTGAGATCACTGTCCTGCCCAGCTATTATTAAGGTCAATGAAAGGCTTGTGGATATCATCAAGAGACAATCTGAGCTTCGCCTCACTCACTCACAAGGAAAGCCAGCCCCTTTATGATTGGGGGCAAATGGTCTTGCCATCAAAAGAAAAAATTTAAATTTAATTACATTAATAAAATTAATAAATTTAAGTGTAATTTAAAAAGGATATCAACACAGAACAACTAATGTTGATCAGTGAATAGATTAAAAGAAAGATAAAGGAATGTATGTATGTATGTAAACACACAAAATATAGTTGCCACTGCTGTTGAAACTTTACATATAAGAAAAAATCTCACTAGTGCTGACAAATAGATTGATATAATTTTGAGCAGCTAGCAGCCCAAAACAATTGTAATGTAGGGATGCCAGCTGTGCTACTGTATGCAAGATACCATGCCCTAATTTCAAGATGTGGAAGCAAGGGGTAAGCCCTGCTTCAGGATTCATTTCAGCAGCTTATTGCTAGTGTTGAAACCACAAGATTTAGCTGATGTGCCATCAACATGCTTTCATGCTACAGCTTGGTCAGATGCTTTCTCCAAACTGAATGCAGTGGCTAGAATCTTACACATTTCACAAAATAGTCATAGTATATTATCAGTGCTGTAGTTCTCAATGCAGGTATGTGAGGGAGGAACCTTTTTACATGTAAAAAAAGGGTGTGTATTTGCATACAAGCTTTTAAGACACTGCTATATTTGTCACATAGCACAATTCCACAATATCAGCATTATCAAGGGGAAGTTTTACAGAAAGCCCTGGCGAATAACAGAAAGAATACCAAAAACATAGATGTGAACTCTGCAATTCAGGTTTACCTTAATAGCCAGAGGAGTTTATTTAAATATTCCTGCTACTGATGCAAAAAGAAAGACATCTTGGGGCAAAAAAGCAAACACAGTATGCTAAGATATACTGTTCCAATTTATTCAGGACAACCCAGTCCTTTGTCCATCTATATTCGCAACACTAGGAGTTGACTTGCTGAAGGTATACCAGATTAAGGCTCCCAGCTGGGAAGTGTAACTGCATGGGGAAATCCTTGCATCCAGTTCATTTCAGTATCAAGGCCTGAATCTCCTATATTTCCAACCTCACTCTACTTCTGACCTAAACAATCAAATCAACTCTGCTGCGGGGAAGTCCTGTAGGTGAACTATGGAGCTAAACTTAACCTGATTCGGCGGGTAGAGATCGATCTTCTGGGATCGAGTTATCGCGTCTCATCTGGATGCGATAAATCGATCCCAGAAGTGCTCCCCCATCGACTGCGGAACTCCTGCTCGCCGAGAGGAGGAAGTGCTGTTGACGGGGGAGCTTGCCTGCGCCACGTGAACCCGCAGTAAGTAAACTTAGTTCGATCTAGGAAACGTCGACTTCAGCTACGCTATTCTTGTAGCTGAAGTTGCGTTTCCTACATCGATCCCCCGCCCCAGTGTGGACCAAGCATTCGATTTGATTGAATTTAGAGGCAGCATTATAAATTAGCCCTGTAAAGTACTCTAGCAAGGCTTACACAAAAGTTCAAAATTAATTAGTAGAATGCAATGGAGGAATTTTCTACAATAAACTTCCCCCCACTTATCAACATTACCATTGTACTTTGCTCTTCTCAGAGAAGATCTGGCAGGAGGCCCAGAGGGACATGCAAGTATGTATTCAAGATGACATCCATAATACTATGTGGTAAGGCAGCCTGTCTCAAAGTTAGGGTGAATGATCAAATGTTCCCACGGATTCCAAATGAGCCTTACTTCTCAGAACAAACAATATTTTCTGGACAATTATTTGTTTACTGAAAATCAAATAAAATGAATACACATATTTTGAGTTTATTACCTACGTAGTCCAGCTAGGAACATCAAAGTGTTTGTTTGGATCAGGCACTGTGCAGTTCTGCAGACTCTTCTTTTGGAAATAAAACCAGTCCTGTGTCAGCACATAGGCTGAAAACAAAACAGACACAGAGGGAAAATTAATAAAATACACACCAGATGCAGAAAACAACAGCATAGGTGAAGTTTGGCTATGACCCTAAAACTAACCTTACTAATACTTAGCACTTACATAGTGGTTTATGCACCTGATTCTGATATCGCTTTCAACAGTTTTATACCAGAGGCATCCATTGAGCTAGATTCTCTAGTGTATAAAGACAGCTTTGAGCTACTCTACTAACACAAAGTTGTTCTAAAGCTGGTTTACCGAATCTCAGCATGGCAAGGTCCTTGGATCACAAATTGCTACCAGGGCATTGCCAGCATATGCCTCAGTCTTCAGCTCCCTGCAGCTTGTGCATGGGATATACCCCAGAGAAATGGGTGTCCTAAAGTGTCTGTGTATTATTTCTGGTTGCTGTAACAGGCCATTGGCTGCTGGCACAAGTATAGAGTGATTGCTTTAACCTGAACCAGTGTATATCAGTCCTAGCTGACAATCTAGTACATTGATTACTTCTGCTTTACACTGGTGTGAAATAGATAGAAATAGAAACAGGCCTACATCGACATGTTTGAATTGTGCTAGGGAACATTTGCTAACTAATACTTACAATGGCCCTGTGGGGCACGCGAGAAAGTGTCCCCATTTTACAGATGGTGAAATGATCTAGGTCACAGCCACCAGAGTACTTTGTGGACCTCATAAACATCAACGTATTTATCCTCAAAACACCCCCTTGAGATAGAAAAATATTATCCCCATTTTACTGCTGGAGAACTGAGGCACAGATTCATTTACTTGCTCAAGACAGTCTTAACCACAAGACCATCTTCCTACAGAGGCGCAGAGAGGTGAAGCGGCATGCCCAGAACCCCACACTGACTCAGTGGCAGAGCCACAGACAGAATTTAGACCCCCAACTCTGGACTCTTCCTCCAAACCACACTTCACTGCCTTTGGAACTTGCTGCTTAGAAAAGTTGGGATTTATTATGAATTTTCACATATCAAATGAAAGAAAGCAATAAACTCCATGCATTAAATCTCACAGAAGTGTCTATTTTCATATCTCTTTATAAAACTGAAACAACAAAAAATATTTAAAAACCCTCAGAAATATCATATATAGATCACCACTGACAAAGAGTAAAATCTCTGAAGTAAGTAGTGCAGCAGCAGGAATACCCACTGGCTAACACCTTCCATTTTATAATGTATAATTAGTACAAATTGGAATCGCGTGTCATCATTATCCCATTTATCACACAGCAGTGCAGGCTAAGATTTTAATAACCCCGTCTGTAACTTTTCCATAGAAATATGATTCCAATCAGATGCTCTGTGTGCTGGCTCAGTGCCTCTTCCCCCACCCCTTTGGCACAGCAACCGAGCTCAGTTCTTATTGTTGCAATATGGGGAAAGTCAGACAACAGAGAGATCATTGGGTTTATTGGACAATCAACTTGTGTGGAAGAGTTACTGAAGAATTATAGAACAGTGATTGAGATTACAATCTGCTCTTCCTTTGGAGGAAGAAGTTAATAATGTCCCACATTTACTGTATATGCCAGTAGCAGCTCCCATCATACAGAACTTAAACTACCGTATTTTCCGGCGTATAAGACGACTGGGCGTATAAGACGACCCCCAACTTTTCCAGTTAAAATATAGAGTTTGGGATATACTCGCCGTATAAGACTACCCCTCTTCCAACGCACACCAAAAAAAAAAATTAAAAAAACATCAGATTTGATTTCAATATGGTAATTTTAATTCAAATGCTTATGACATGCAGGTACTTAGCAGGAAAACTGTCACTTATAAACATAAGGCTGTTTGTCATCAAACATGTAAACATAAAACAGTGCAAGTGGATTAAACTTTTCCTAATTCACTCTAAAGCTGAAAGGAAGGATAAGACAATAAACCCATGGGAGCTGCCATGCGGTTTGTTTTCTAAGCTGTCAACCAAACTGGAACTGATGATGATAGGAGGAAGATAACAAACAAGAGAGAGAAAGCAAGTGCCGGGCAAGTCCCTGGCGAGTTAGCAACGCCCATCATAACTGCAAGCTACGGTATTTTTACAGGTTTTGCTGGCGTGACAGTTTCCCTTTAAAAGCCTTCAAAATCCTCCTGTTCGTCATCTGATATCTTAAGTACATCAATGACATCTTGTGATACATTTGTAAGGCAGTCATCGTATGGATCGAATTCCGTATCAGATGGTGTGGTCTCAGCTTCGGCTTCCTCTTCATCTTGCCACAAGTAGTCGTCCTCCATACCATCTAATGAATTTGATATGCCACACTTCTTGAAAGACTTGATTACTGTTTCTGCATCAATATCATTCCAGGCTTTTATGACAAACTTGCACAAAACATCCAACTGTGGAGCACGCATGTTTCCTCCTTTTGTGAATGACTTTTCGCCGCTAACCATCCATTCATTCCACTGTTCTTGAATGCAATCTTTAAATGGCTTGTTTAGGCACACATCCAGTGGCTGTACCAACGATGTCAATCCTGCAGGAATAACTGCCGCATCTGTGTTTAGTCTTGCAAGCATTTGCTTGGTGCTGGGAGTTAAATGAGCCCTGAACATATCCCACACCAGTAGACTACATTTTTGAATAAGTCCACCTGGTCGCCTGCTCCATACATTATCAAGCCATAGCTTTACCCCCCATTTCATTACCCCATCCAGCCTTTTTCATTCACATGTACAAAACAACCAACAGGGAACTTGAATTTCGGCATTGTTTTTCTTTTAAAAATAATCATTGGTCTCAGTTTGGCGCCATCAGCTGTGCATCCTAGTACCACTGTAAAACTGGACTTCTCATGTCCTGTTGTTTTAATTAAAATTGTTTTTTCACCTTTTTGATGGACAGTTTTATTTCCAACCATATCAAAATTCATTGGAGTTTCATCCATATTTCCAATACTACTTAACGCATAGCCATGTTTAGTGCGCTGTTGTATTACGTATCGATGGAAACTATTTACTTTGCTATCAAAATCTGCAGGTAATTTTGGGGCAATTTTCATCTTTTGCCTCAGTACCATATTATGCCTTCCCATGAATCTAGTACACCAGGATACAGTGGCCTTAAATCTGTTGCTGTGATCTGGGTTAGATTTGGCCCACTGAAGTGCAAACAAATGTATTTTATTTCGTGTCACTACATAACCATTTTGGCGATGCTCATTCACCATGTCTGCTACATGTTTTTCGAGTTCTGGCCAATGTGGAGTGCCTCTTCTTAATGCACACTTACCCCTTGGCATACTCTTTAATGCTTTTTCATTTGCTTTCCAGTCCCGAACCATCTTTTCTGTTACTCCATATTGTCTTGCAGCAGCGCAGTTATTATGTTCCATGGCAAAGTTTACAACTTTAAGTTTGAAACTGGCTTCATATTTCTTTCTTCTTGCTGGTGGAGCCATGATGGGGTTTTGACTGTTGGACATTTGTATACTGTACTGTATGTACTGGTGCTATACTGTATGAACAGGTACAGGCCCGCCCTTGTATCCTATTACCTCCTTCTCTGCCTCTCAGATCTCGCACATGCGCGCCTGCGCCGCTTCACTGCAGTCCTCAGGAGCGAGATCTGAGAGGCAGAGAAGGAGGTACGGTAATAGGATACAAGGGCGGGCCAGACGGGTGAAAGAGGCGTGTTTTTCTGGGCACAGCGCCGCTTTATCTCTTTTTTCCATACCCCGGGCGTCCCGGACGCCTGCAGCTTGCTCCGCCCTTCACTTACACCTTCCCGGTGAGGCGCCCCCTCACCTCGTCATCGGGCGGGGATGTGGCCGCAGCCATTTTTGAGCTCCCCCCACCATATGCGGCGACCGCAGATTCTCCAGTCTGGCTCGGAAGTTTCAGCACCCGCCCTATAAGACGACACCCGGCGTATAAGACGACCCCCGACTTTTGAGAAGATTTTCCTGGGTTAAAAAGTAGTCTTATACGCCAGAAAATACAGTAATACATAAACTAATCACAGGAATCTCTTCACCTACCAGTCAAACCTAGCATCTGTTGGGAGGGAGATGCTCCTGTTTAACCATGCACAGCAAAGCAGTGTAATATTTTAGGGATGGGAGTGAAGATGAACACCCTTATTCAAGTAAAACAGAGGGGGTGATTTTAAGGAAAGAGAAGGGAATTATATAAAATGAGATTTCACCGGGAAGCCAGAATTTATATTCCCTGCCTTGCAAAGAGTACTGTGTAATCATTGATAACTAGTAGTCTGGACCTCAGTTTTACATCTCATTTCATGAGAGAACTTTCAGTAGGCACTTTTTAACACAACTTTAGCGTTAATTCAACACTCAGATGGAAATGTGACACCTAGTGAATAGCCTGTTCCACTCCCTGAAGCAGCTAGATGTTTATTCTTTGAAGGTCTAGCATCCAAACACAGCATCCATCTCACTGCTGCTCAGTTTGAGAGATTTGAGTGAACTGCGCACAAAAGCTGCAGCTGAGCTGACAGAAGAACCTACGTAAAACATGGTGAGGGAGAGGAGAGTTCATGGATCTCACACCTGCTAGTGCAACCCACACTCATTTGGTGTGGCGCTCTGTTCCACAATGTGGTGACTAGGCCATATATAGATATTCATGAGGCTGCTACAGCCCCAGTTAAAAGAGCTGAGCCTTTTAGCTCAGACAGTTGAGGCTCATATTTTTAGAACCTTAGGTCCTGAATTCTAGCCCTGATGCTGATAACCTGATGTAACTAGAGGTGGGCAAAAATTTTCAGCTGCAATTTTTTTCCAGTAAAAAAATTAAGGTTTGGTGACAGAAACATTTCACAATTTCATTTCTGGTTCACCAAACTGTTTGTGTAAAAAACTAAAAGAAAAAACCCAAAGTCTAAATGTTTCATTTAGACATTTTCAAAATGAAACATTGAAATTCTTTGATTCAAAATGGCCTCTTGTTTCAAAATTCCATTCAGTTTTGGTTAACAAACATTAAAGCACTTCAAATAAAAGCAAAATGTTTTGATTCACTGAAATTGAAAAAAAAATCATTTTAGGGTCAACCTGATCTATCTTTTCCAGAGCTGCCCGTGAACTGAAAAATCATTTATGCACACAGCTCTTGGCATAACATCTGCACTATGCTAATTCACCTTGCTATTAAAATGATAACCTTCCTAATATGTGCCAAACTATTATTTTTTATTTATTTTTATACCTTCCTGGAAACAGAGAACATTGTGGATATTAAACTGACATTACACATAATGACAACCAAGAGACTATGATGGGAATTCATCAGCTGGAACATTAATTCTTCATTTGAACTTGTACGGGAAAGTCAAGCAAAGGGGTGTTTATATGGCTTGATGGAAAATGCTATTAAGTATTTACATTGTATAGCAGAGAAACTATTTTGCGTCACTAGACAAATCACATTTCTGGATGTACCTTGGATATTGTTACAAAAATGCTTAATCGAGAATTAATATTTTTAGTCACTGAAGAGATTAAATGATCACGATAATTAAAGCGGGTTAAATATTGAAGAACAGGATTTTATTGCAACAATTTATCCTTCATTAGTTTATTAAGTAATTAGTCATGGTGTGGGTTACATCTCTTGAGGGTATCATTTTTTAAATGTTTCTTCATGAAAAGGATGAGCACAGTTTGTTTGCACCACTTATCTGTGACATAATACTTCACCATTCCTTATGCTGGCCATTCTGCAGGGAGGTGAGAAATGGCTGCATTAGTGATGGAGTCCACTCAGTCAGAATTGAGTCAGAATTTTCAGTGGGGAAAGAGCAGTAGGGGTTGCACAATATCACCCATTTAGCCATGCCTGACTCTGTCAGGTGTTCCATTGAAACAGAGTTGCAAAGTGAAATTCTAAAAGATTGAGGAAGTGGGCATTCACCCATGAAAGCTTATGCTCCAATACATCTGTTAGTCTTTAAGGTGCCACAGGACTCTTTGTTGCTTTTTACTAAAAGAGAGTAAAGGTTGCAAGACTGGGCCCTAAATTTTGAGATAACACGAGCACATATTGTGACAAATCACCTTTCATAAGTCTATAATTCATATTTGATATTGAGTGAAATATAGTTAGGGGGTACTACAAAGTAAAATAAAGCCCTGTCTCTTAAAGGGAAGATCAAGCTGGATTCAGGTTGAAAACCCATCTATGACCATTACAACATAAGAACAGCCATACTGGGTCAGAGTATCCTGTCTTCCATCTAGCCAAGTATCCTGTCTTCCAATAGTGGCCAATGCCAGATTCTCCAGAGGAAATGAACAGGACAGGCAATCATGGAGTGATCCATCCCGTGTTGTCCACTCCCAGTTTCTGGCAGTCAGAGGCTAGGGATACCCAGAGCATTGGCTTGCATCCCTGATCATCTTGCATCCCCATTATAGCTTTGGCCTTTACAACATACCCGGAATTCCACAGGCTGACTGTGCGCCGTGTGAAGAAATACTTCCTTTTCTTTGTTTTAAATCTGCTGCCTATTAAAGTAATTGGGTGACACCCGCCCCCGATTCTTGTGTTATGATTTTGTAGACTTCTATCATATCCCCTGTAGGTGAAAAAGCTGAAAAGTCCCAGTCTTTTTAATCTCTTCTCCTATGGAAGCTGGTCCATACGCCTAATCATTTTTGTTGCCCTTCTCTGTACCTTCTCCGATTCTTATATAGCGTTTTTGAGATGGGGCGACCAGAACGGCATGCAATATTCAAGGCATGGGTGTACCATGGCTTTATATAGTGGCATTATTATATTTATTGTCTTATTATCTATCCCTTTCCTAATGGTCCCTAACCTATTAGCTTTTTTGACTGTTGCTGCGCGTTGAGTGGACGTTTTCAGAGAATTATCCACAATGCCTCCAAGACCGCTTTCTTAGATCCCATCATTTTGTATGTATAATTGGGATTATGTTTTCCAATGTGCATTACTTTGCATTTAACAACATTGAATTTCATCTGCCATTCTGTTGCCCAGTCATCCAGTTTTGTGAGATCCCTTTGCAACTCTTTGCAGTCTTCTTGCGACTTAATGTCTTAAATAATTTTATATTGTCTGCAAATTTTGCCACCTTACTGCTTACCCCTTTTTTCACAGATCATTTATGAATATGTTGAACAGCACTGGTCTCAGTACAGATCCATGGGAGACCCTGCTATTCATCTTTTTCCATTCTGAAAACAGACCATTTATTCCTACCCTTTGTTTCCTGTCTTTTAACCAGTTACTGAATCTATTAACATATAAAAGAATGGTTGTTAGACTAGAGCAAACGGAAAATGACCCTTAGGGCAGGTCTATACTTAAAACACTGTGCCGCTATAGCTCTTCAGTATAAATCCACCACCATGAAAGGTGGTAGGTATGTCGATGCCCGCTCACCAACTTAGCTCTGTTTACACCAGGGGGTAGGTTGATATAACTCTGTCACTCAGGAATGTGGATTTTCACACCCCTTAGCGATGTAGTTATACCAATGTAAGTGTATAGTGTCGACCTGGCCTTAGAGTTGGTAATAAATCACAAAAGTCAGCCTAGAAACAACCACTGCATGAAGACAGCTTCAAAGGACCTTTTTAAAGTTAGGAACTGGGCACAGAAATATAACAACCTAAACTGTTTAGCCAGTACAATGGTGAGTGAGTAATAGTGAATGACCACAGATGTAATGCAAGTGTAAGGTTTAATGGTAACAAACACTGGGAAGGAAAATGGGGAAAGGAAGGACAAGAATTACAAAAATAAGATAATGTGACGGTGTAGGTTACTAACACACATCTCTTGAGGGTATCATTTTTTTTAAATGATTCTATTACTTTAAAAAGAAAAGGGTTCATAAGTTACCACATGTGAGGTTTCAATGACACACAACATTATAAGCATTACAAAAAAGATGCTGCTATCTTGCTAGATGGATAGCCTTTTGACTGGGACTGAAATAGGGCCTGACTTACTGCCCTTATTTTCAAGATGAACTATTATAGTCAATTGGATTCTTTGCATACGTAAGGGTTGCAAACCTGACCTCTTGCATTTTTTAATAAAATTCTAGTTGAGACTAAAATGACACAAAGGTCTTTAAATGGAAGTGCTCCTTATTAGGGAAGGTATTATTATGGGTGTAATATTTCCTGTCTTCATTTGCTGTGATAATAGAATGCCATTTTGGCTCTACATTGTGAAACTGATTTCTATGCCTCCTTTAGTTACATATTAATATATCACAAAAGTGGTTTTCGTCCTGTCAGAGACTTCAAATTCCATGTATGTCTCTCTGGTCTATGCTTGATAGACAATTATATAAGTTATATGTTGTCTTTTCTTTCCATTTATTACCAGTTACATATGTAAACATGAATGTAAATTCTAGGGAATCAACTGATCTCATCGCTAGGTTTTCCTTTCTAAAACTTAAAATATTTTCTGACTAGCAGTGAGAGAAAATAATGAATGTTCTTCTCAATACTTATTAGGGGAGATTCTAATTTGCATCTTTTTAGTTTCTATAATTTGTCATGACTCCAGTGAAAGAATCCATTAAGGAACAAAAATTACTATAAATCTTCTAAACAGTCTCCTTAGTGATTGGATATGCCTACAGCTAAACCCACACACCAAACGGAGGATTTCTAAAGTCCTATGGACATAGACCTAATGGCCAAAAAGAAATACGTATTACAATGTGAAGCCCTGAGGCTCCTATTTTCTGTGGTATTGAAAGGGCATAAAACCTTCTCTGGAGCTTCTGGTGTAAAGAAAGTTGTAGGCTGAGAAACATATCTTTAACTGGACCTCATTAGGAAGAGGTTAGGGATCATTCTGGACAAGGACATTCCATTTGCTCTAGTCTAACATATAAAAGAATGGTTGTTAATGTTAAGTGACTGCAAAAACAGCTCTACACCATAACAGAGGGAAGAAAAACTTCCCAGACCTGGTTCAGGATCAGAAGTTTCCTGCTGTGAATAACTTTTTTATATTGTCATATTTGTAGTATTTGTTTTGTTTTATAGCCTTAAGGAAAATGGTTCACAAAACAGAATTTTTCTTGTGCTGTCAGCCTCAGGATTGAAATATAGCAAGTTTCCAAATGCCAGCTGTATACCCATCTTCCAGACAGCATAGGACAGAGGTAGATAGGAGTGCTTCAACTTTTTCAACTCTAGAGAAATATGCAGGTTAGTAATTAAGTAACTCAGCTTTGAGTTAAATTGCACTTACTAACATAAAGAGAGAACTCTGTTTGTGAATTTGGGGAAACAGACGGTGGATGAAAGTATTGTATAGAAACCAATTAAAACTGAGACACAAAAAAAGAAAATCAAACTGATCATGAATTTCTAGATATAGAAATTACAGATTCATTACAGATATAGCACCAAAATGCTACATAACTATATGAAAGATTCTAGGCTATGTCATTGGCCTGGACTTGCAACTTAGAGCTTGAAGAGTAAATGTTTCAAATGGACTTTTAGATTCACATAAGAGTCTAGATCATACATTTGTTATGGATATAAACCTCATCTTATCTTCTTGTATGGACTGAAATCCATATTTGGTCTTACACAGCAGCATTCCCTGCACAGCATTCATTCATCCATCCATCCCATTTTCCATTTAGGTTTGGATCCCCTTTCCTTACTTTTGTAATCTTTGGAAAATGGGAGGGGAGGAAGGAAGGATGATAGAAGGCCTACAGCCTTCTCAATCCTCCTTTTTTGTCCGTCTGTTGAGATGAAGTTGTTGCCCCTTTCTCCTCAGCAGACAGCAGATTGCAAATCCCCGTATCTTCTAGAAGGAGAAGCAAGGCACTTGATATCGGCTAGTGCCAGCTAGTATTGAAACTGAGAAGGGCTACGAGTTGACTAATGATGCTTAGCGCTAGGCTGCAGGTTAATAACTAGGGATTATAGGGTGTCTGAGCCCTAGATCACTGCTTATAAGAAAGGCAGTGGTCGCTTGCTTGCCAGTCGTATTGCACTGTGGTTTAGCAATTTGTGTTTCCATAAAGCTTTATTGTGATTGAAGGAGCAGGAGGTTGTGCCAGGTGGCCCCCTGAGAAGCCTGCTTGGGCTTGCAGCATATTTTATATCTACAGTATGATGTCAGCAGAATGAATGCTACAGTTGACGATTGAGACTTGCTTCTCATTTTAAGACGAATTTTGGATTCTCACTCTAGATCGGCCAAAATTCAACAAATCTTCCTGAATTTTTTCATTATTCTGCTAGATCAGGGGTCCTCAAACTGGCGGTCGGGACCCCTCAGAGGGTAACGAGGTTATTACATGTGGGGTCGTGAGCTGTCATCCTCCACCACTTTGCCTCCAGCATTTAAAATAGTGTTAAATATAAAAAAGTGATTTTAATTTATAAGGGAGGGTCGCACTCAGAGGCTTGCTGTGTGAAAGGGGTCACCAGTACAAATGTTTGAAACCACTGTGCTAGATGTTATTTGTTTATTTTTAAGATCTGGAAGGTGGGGAACAGAGTTGAATCTAATAAGGCCTTCATGAGATATGACAAGATAGGAAAAAATACCTCAGAAGCTCGAGTTTTAGAGAGAGAGAGAGAGAGAGAGAGAGAGAGACGGAGACAGACAGAAAGAGCGCTTCATATCTCAAAACTGCAAACTCCACATTTGTTTTAATGAAGGATAGTGCCTTTAACATTGTATTGAAAAATCTGGGTGGCTATTTTAGAATTATTCAGTCAGATTTTCTGGATTTATAATTGCTCAGTACGGTCCAGTGCCAGTCCACATGATCTGATATGATAATTGTAGCAACCCAAAGCTAACAATAGCACAAGAAGAAAGGAAAGAGCAATGCAACAGAAAAGGCAACTATTAGCAGAGTACAGGAATATGTATATTTAATAGCCATCCTCTATTTTAATATTCATTTTATATACCTATATTATACCAATTTTACAGACTCTTCAGAATGTAAGTGAAAGTATCTTAGATTTTCTGCATGTATGTAGTCTCTGACTTATATGGATACTTACTGAGGTGTCACTTACAGCACCTTACACATCACCTCTGAATATGGCCCTCTGATTTTCTCCTCAGGAATCAATATTATCCATTAACCATACTAAAAATAGGAAAAGGCAGTGGTGTCACGGAGATAGCTGGGAGTGCTAGTGGCATAGGGTCTGAGCAGAGAGTCTACATATCTGGATAGTCCTTCAGTGAGAGTGCCAATTCCAGAGATGATGGGGCGTCCAGGATTTCCAGGCCGCTATGCCTACCTTCATGCCTCCAGCTTCCACCCCGGACATACCACACGATCCATCGTCTACAGCCAAGCACTGAGGTACAACCACATCTGCTCCAACCCCTCAGACAGAGACCAACACCTACAAGATCTTCACCAAGCATTCTCAAAACTACGATACCCGCACAAGGAAATAAGGAAACAAATCAACAGAACCAGACGTGTACCCAGAAGCCTCCTGCTACAAGACAAGCTCAAGAAAGAAACCAACAGAACTCCACTGGCCATCACCTACAGTCCTCAACTTAAACCTCTCCAACACATAATCAGTGATCTACAACCCATCCTGGACAATGATCCCTCGCTTTCACAGAGCTTGGGAGGCAGGCCAGTCCTCGCCCACAGACAACCTGCCAACCTTAAGCATATTCTCACCAGCAACCACACACCGCACCATAACAACTCTAACTCAGGAACCAACCCATGCAACAAACCTCGATGCCAACTCTGCCCACATATCTACACCAACAACACCATCACAGGACCTAACCAGATCAGCTACATCATCACCGGTTCATTCATCTGCACGTCCACCAATGTTATATATGCCATCATGTGCCAGCAATGCCCCTCTGCTATGTACATTGGCCAAACTGGACAGTCACTACGTAAAAGGATAAATGGACACAAGTCAGATATCAGGAATGGCAATATACAAAAACCTGTAGGAGAACACTTCAACCTCCCTGGCCACACAATAGCAGATGTAAAGGTAGCCATCTTACAGCAAAAAAACTTCAGGACCAGACTCCAAAGAGAAACTGCTGAGCTTCAGTTCATTTGCAAATTTGACACCATCAGATCAGGATTAAACAAAGACTGTGAATGGCTAGCCAACTACGGAAGCAGTTTCTCCTCCCTTGGTGTTCACACCTCAACTGCTAGCAGAGGACCTCACTCTCCCTGATTGAACTAAAGTCGTTATCTCCAGACTGCCCCTGGAAATTTCCATTACATGCATCCAACGAAGTGGGCATTCACCCATGAAAGCTTATGCTCCAATACATTTGTTAGTCTTAAATGTGCCACAGGACTTTCTTTTTTTCATTGTCACTGGAAGCTATTCAATGGGATTAAAGATGTTCACGTCCTCATTAACTATACTCATTATTTCATTAGTCTGTATTGGTGGGATAGAGGGGAGGGATACCCTAGTAGACACGGCCTCAACTTCCCATTGTTTGAATTGTGACTCAAGCCCCAGCTACCATGTTTAAATGGACACCTACTAGCACAACACAAAATCTCAACAATTTTAGCAAATATTCTGGGCTGACCTATGCACACAAAGTACATGCACAGTGTATTGCATTGTGGAGAAAGCATGAGTCACAATCAAGGTTTGGGTCATCCTGTGAGGTGAGTTTAATACATTCTGTGTAGCATGTTTTCTTAATAGGAGGAGGCAGATGGAGGGGAAATGGAAATATGCTGTGTGATCAGTGGAGTTTAGTTAAGAGATGTCCTCTTGATCTGCTTGGCCTCTTCTGAGCTTTTAAGGTTTGTGGAGGGAATGTCACATACTTAATCAACCTTAATCCCTTTGAAATTAAGGTTTTGTTAATAGAATGATATATATTTACAACCTTAAGTACATCTTGATAATGCTTTACCCTGGGAATTATGGGTTAATGAGGATGTTTATATCCATTGTAAATAGATTAGTTGTAGGCAATGACTGGAACCGCCTTCCATACTCACTAGCAAAAATCTTCTCTTATGGTTTAAATGAAAGGTGGTACTACTGTATTGTATATGTAAATCTTAAACAGTCCCCTGGATGAACCCAGACAGTGGCTGCAGTGCAGCCTTTGTATCCAAGCATATAAAACTATGTCTCTGGGCCAGTGAAGAAAGTCTGTGGAGTATTAAATAGTCAACATTAAAACTTTTTTGGGCTGAAGAGCTAAAGAGACACAACAGCAGCTGCAATAGCAGATGCTTGAATAATGCCTCTTTATCCTAAGAAGTTACAGTAAATCTGTTTTGGGAGTTGAAGAAATATCTTTTAAAAAAATTAAAAAGCAGTTTAAAAACACTTCTTTGCTCTGAAGAGAACAGATAATTGCAAAATCGCAGATAGACCTTGATGCTAAACAAAATAAAGGTTTTACAAGTAACATGAATTTAAAATCTGAACCACTTCACTATCCATCCTCAAAAACCATCCAATAAACATAAAACCATCATCCACTATCACTGTATAGTTCATTGTCAATAGTTTAATTATCAGCCCCAATTTTCTGTTCTTAACATAACTATTAAACTTACTTTGGCTCAGATTTGTGACACATTTCTCTGCCTTATAATAAATACATTTGTTTTATAAAATATCCCAAAATACACTGGATCATTTTTATAGTTAGCCACAAAAAGCACTTGCTTGTGTGTGTTTGTGGTTTTTGTTTGTTTGTTTGTTTGTTTTTTAAACTAAGCACGCTGTGAGCATTCAAGGGGAAAAAATATCATGGAACCACTCTTGCTAATTTTAATTATGTAAGTAGTTCTTACTCATCCAAGTAGTCCACTAAAATCAGTGAGTTGAATGTTTGAAGTATATGGGACTATATGCATTAGTAAAAAACTGTTCTTATGGATAGAAGTTTTCAGAAAGTGGCCCTAAATTTGATGAGAGATTCTACTCAAACCTTTTTTTTTTTTTAAATTAAGAAAAAGTTAAGAGTAAAATACCCACCTAATAGTGAATGTAAGACTCACTGTACTGATGAAATTTCATATTTATGCTTTTTTAGTTTCTGTTAAAGGAACACCATCAATCTGAAATCTAGTCAATTAAAAAAAATAAGTTAAAAGTGCAGCTTTATATATACCACCTTCTTTAAAAATATATAAATCAAATACATTCCCAGATAATACAGGGAAACCACTATATAAACCAAGGCCTCAATTTTGTCCCATTGAAGTCAATGGAAGGTTCTTCACTGACTCTAAAGAGAATCAGGCACAATATCAATTTATCTCCTTATCGTCAATGTTTTTTTTTCTGCTCTTATTCACAAATACTAGTAAATGGATACCCTAACTAATTCTGATTTTTAACTTCTTAAAATTAGTACAAGAAATGCCCCCACAGCTGAAATCAGACTTTACCAGAGCAATAAGCAAAATTACCACACGGTATTGGCCAATACAGTACTGATACCGCTGAATGGGTCATGTGTGTATGGTCGATTCAAATAGCACCATCACAGAGCTGATGTGGTTTGGAGGACATTGTGTAGGACATCTACATTATAGGAGAATTTCTCCAGAAGAAAGAAAACCAGAGTGATGGAAAAAAGCAAGAATTAGAATGAGTATGATAACATTTATATAGCCTCCTTCATGAAAAATTTATGCCTATTTGGGATCAAATTTGGCATGCAAAAGATATGCAATGTAATTTTCTCATGCAAACATCATCAAATGAGTCATCATGGACAATAGCTTGTTCAATACACAGTGGAAAACTCAATCAAGACCATTAAAAGGAAATTCCTCAGGGGAAAAAAAAATAAAAGAAAGAAAGCAAACATTGGTGTGGCATTAGCAAACAACACTGAACCACAAACAACAACAACAACAAAAGTTGCTGAAATTCTGAATGTTTGAGTTAAATACCATAAGCTTACAAAAATATTGACTCTTGGAGTTTTCCCATTTACTTCTAACAAGCTGAATGGCTTAGAGATCCAACATATTTTTTGAAGGACTCCGGCCTCCTAAAAAGCAATCCATAAACTTCTCACTGCTGTTTTTCAAATGGCATAAATCTGGAACTGCTATCTCAAAAGAAATGGTGTTTCAAATCTTTAGGATGACTATTTTGCAGTCACACATTATTTAATGTATGCTGAACTCATTCCCCTGTGTGAGCTATGGTATCCTGAGGTATCAGAAAAATAAACAGATGAGGTAAACTAAGCCACAAGCGCAGTAAAAAACAGTGTAGATCTGTGAACTTCAAACTTTTTGTTGGCTTCTATGATTGAGGACATTGTGCAAGGGAAATTATTTATTGTCCATTTGAAGTAACTCATGCATAAAAATGACAAAAATAGTTAAGTTTCTAATCACAGTTATAGAAAACAATCCCGAGAAAGCATGTTGCACTCTGCCAAATAATAAATAACAATAATAATAAAGCCCCTAAATTAAATTAAAGCATTAGGGTACCCTGCCAGATTTGCATTAACTTCACATATCATAACAAAGTTCAGAATAACAATGGAGCACTGGCTAGATTTTGTGATATGAGTTAAACATTAAGCATAGGATCTTCTAGCAATAAACAATTCAATGCTATATCATATTCCTTATTAAAGTACGACGGGATACACTGTAGTATCTTAGGTAAAAATAAAATCCACTCTCAGGCCATGTCTACACTACCCGCCGGATCGGTGGGTAGTAATCAATCTATCGGGGATCGGTTTATCGCGTCTCGTCTAGACACGTCAATCCCTGAATCAACACCCGTACTCCACCTCGGCAGGAGGAGTAAGCGGAGTCGACGGGGGAACCGCGGCAGTCGACTTGCCGTTGTGAGGATGGACAGATAAGTCGAACTAAGATACTTCGACTTCAGCTATGCAAATAGTTGTGTATCTAGATCGACCCCCCCTCCCCCAGTATAGACCAGCCCTCAAACTCAACCCAAATCTCAAATTGAACCAGAATTTAAACAAAAAACAAAAAACATTTGAACTGGTTTGTATACGGGCTCATGTATCATATTCAAGTTATATTCTGAATGCAACTCACTCTTATTATAACACCAGGTCTGGAAGTCTCTGACTTGAAATCTCAGTGTTACCGGGACCCCATTCATTTTGGGAAAATGCCAGAGAGCTCATGTTTTAAGAGAATTGCTGACCTAAGACCAGCGAGGGTTTCAATATTTCCTGAACCTTCTTGGTAGCAAGAACTTTTCTGAAGGGAAGAGAATTGGGTGCTAGTGATAGCAAGGGTAGCTGGATAGGGGAAGAAAAGATGCCTGGAGAAGGGGAAAAGAGAACAACCCAGAGCCAATGAACCAGCCAGAAAGCTGACTATACTGAAGGGGAGGTTGAGGGAATCAACGTGTATGGTGCTGAAAAGAAAAGATTAGAGCTGGTGAAATATAAGAATTTCCATCCCATAGGAAATAATTATATTTTGACATTTCTTTTTGTCCCAAATTTCAAACATTTCAACAGAAAGTTGAAATATATAAATGTTTCACACAGCAGAAAGTTCAGAAAAAAATTGATTTTCAAATATCAAAATGTTTCCTTTTGGAGCACGTCATTGAGCTGCATCTACCTGAACTGCTGCAGTTTCTCCCGGGAGTTGTAATTCAGGTGCTTCTTGCCCCTTATTCTCCTTTATGGATTTCACACACCAACTTGAATAGAACAGCTCTTGGTGTAACATTCAACAGGCATCACATCCTGGCTCTAGTCTTTAGGTGTAACTTTCTTTCAAGTACACACCTATGTTACTTTGTGTCTTTAAAGCACCTGGCACACTTTTAATGGATATATAAATAAAATAATAAAACAAAACATCATCTTGCTTCTTTCAAAAGGAGGAAAAGTTTTGGCCTTGCCAGTAACTAAGAATTTACAGGACTCAATTAAAAGAACTCTATATATCTTCCTCTCAGGCAGTAGTGAATATATAGCTTGAATAATCACAGAGAAAACATTTTTGAGCTTGGAGATCTCAGTTCCATGAGCAAGAGACTACAAAATGTTCATAAATTTCACATCACCTTCAGTGGTAAAACCCATCTGAATCCGGGCTTTAACTCAGTTTAAATTTTCTTCACTGCTTCTTTAATATCCTCAGTGATTACTTTTTTTTTCCTAACAAGACATTTAACATGGGAGAGATTTGTGAAGAATTTCCACACAGTGTCCAGGTCACAGTTCTTAGTTTAAGAACAAAAATATTTATAGAACTTAGGGATAAAACCCTGCCCTGTTTCCTTTGGGGTTCAGCCCTGCTGGAACAATGAGGCCTACTCAAGCTCTGCATCCTCAGCAGGGGCGGCTCCAGGCACCAGCGCACCAAGCGCGTGCCTGGGGTGGCAAGCTGCAGGGGGCGGCCTGCCGATCGCTGTGAGGGTGGCAGGCAGGCCGCTTTCGGCGGCATGCCTGCAGGAGGTCCGCCGGTCCCGCGGCTTTGGCGTCAATTCGGCGGCAGGTACGCTGATGGCGCGGCACCGGTGGACCTCCTGCAGGCATGCTGCCGAATCTGCGTGACCAGCAGACCGCCCGCAGGCACACTGCCAAAAGCCACCTGACTGCCATACTTGGGGCGGCAAAAAACATAAAGCTGCCCCTGACCCTCAGGTGGACCATCCACATAGTCACCAAAGTCCAACCTCTACCCACAAGGCCTTGCCTTATGGTCTGTGAAAAGCATGAATACAATTTCACTGTGCATGAAAATGGAACCTACTGTCCTCTCACTTAGAATTGTACAGAAACTATTTTTGTTAGCTGAGTCTAAGACTGTCATCAGTCTGAATGTGCTCTTGTATTCTAATCTGAAAGCCATATTGTTGTTCCTCTCCAATTCTACAAGCAGAAAAAAAAAGCCCTGTACCCTTAGGCAAGGGAATGTACAAGGGCACAGAACTGCCTCCCCAGGGCACATTTTTTGCCATATATACCTTTTCATATGGATTGGGAAGGGTCAACACAGGGGTGGAGCAGACTACCAGCATTTTGCTTGATTCTTTCCCAGCCTCCAAACCAACAGACCAAATCTTTGCAACCTATAGAAGACAGCAACTTCTGCACTTTCCCTACTTCACTACCTGGAACCATACTGCCCTCCCAAAAGTGGTTTCTGGGCAACCTAGGGAGCCTTTGACAGCCTGGTATTATGTGGCACCAGCAATTGGGAGAGCTAGGCAACAGTGCAGAGAGAGGGGGTCTCCACATTAATGTACCTTGCAAATAACTCCAATGAGCTGCTGGGTTCATGGTAGAGCCATACATACACCCAGCCTCTTTTATAGTAAGCTAAGCCAGCACCACCTGATGGAATAATTATGAAGAAACTGTGAAAAGTCAACTATCCTACATGGGGATAATTTACAAACAGAGGAATGAGGCTCTGAATACTTTACTCTGATAACTTTTTTCATTGCTTTGACTCACTTGTTCTTGTCATTTTTATATTAAAAAATGCAACTAGAACTGACATATCAGAGTTCACCAGTGGGCCCTCTGTTGAACCTCTCTGGTATCCCATCTCTTACATTGGACAGTAGGAAGGTGCAAGAAATCCCATGATGGGAGTTTTGGATGTTTGCATTATTAATTATTGATTTTTGTTTTTATATCTTCAAATACAATATAAGTACATTAATAAATAATTGATAATTGAACCAGAAAAATACTGAGCCATAACTCATACTTTAAAAATGTGTCTTTATCTTTGTTGAGACACTATCCCCCCAAAAAATCTTTAATGAAATATGGTTCACATAATTATCATAACATTTAAATATTACAACATCATTCTATGGTTTTGCCAAAGCTAAATAAGATAACTCTTTGGCCATGTGACTGAGATAACTATAAAATATATGATTTATCCAGCCCTATATAAAATATATGGAGAAATTAACAGCAAATTATATGCAGGAGTTGTTTTGTAATGGGACTTATTTTTCTAGTCTTAATTTACTAAATCAGATTAGAAAGTCTGATTATTTTCATTAGGGGATTTGGGTTTACTTCTGTTCATTTTAATCCTCTATGCAAGAATGAGTATCATTAAGAAAAATGGGTTGGATATGGATGTCACACACACACAAAATCCCTACAAAGATGGAGCAGTTATTTCAACTTTCATTCCTTGTTCTTGATCTAGTTCATCATTGTGGATAGAAGCATGAGTGGGAATAAAGGCCATCTTCATTAGTCCAATTATTGACCTGTTGTTACCATCGGAGGACTAGCGGGACTGCATTCAAATGAGTTGTAAGAAATTGATTTGCTAGTACTCCTACTCAAGAAATCCTTAAATATATTCTTAATCTCCAATATTTTGACTTTATTTGTTCTAATCAATTAAGGGCCCTATGTAGCACTTCCTATTGATGCAAAATTACTATTGTTTCAGTGGGATTATCACATGAGTAAGGGATTGGACACCTACACAGTAAGAATACAAAGATGCCATTTTATTTCCAATAGTTTTATGACTCACATTCTATATCTATGGCAATAATACAAATACTAAGAATAAAATAAAACAACCAAAACATAGAATTAAGTTGTATAGAGAACTTTAGAGAACTCTCTACATGTAGAGATAAAAAGCAAAAATATAAACAACTGGCTCTTAATACTGTGAGAATTTAGACCTAATTCTGACTTCATACCCTATTTACTTCAATGGGGTAATTCCTTCTGATGAACACTTTTCTAAGTGTAAGTAAATCAAGTCCTTTGTCTTTGTGTTGATCACTAGAGAACAAAACAGCTTTAAAGCACTGTATAATCAATAATGAAATCAATTTGGTTACATTATTAAATCCAATATACATTTATTAAATGGTAAACAGACTTATTGAGTGCTAGCTATTTTCTTAAATAAACAATGTGAAAGAGGGTGTCACGCATACAAGATGAAGAAAAAGGAGATTTGAGAAAGCATAAATTATGGGATATATGAATATACATATTATTAATATAAACGTTCTAGTATTTAAATTACCCATCTTGTACTCAGTTCATCTTTCATCATATAGTCACCTGTTAATCAAATACAGACAGTAAGTAGTTACATTTCTCTTAATGTTTAAAATTGTTTCCAATCACACTTCTCTAGTGGGCATGATTTTGCCACCATAGGCGCCCACTCTGCTGAGCATAGTTCTTGCTATCCTGCTTCTCACCCATCTTGTATTGCCCTTCAAACCAAAGACTCACTTCAGCCACCTATGCATTTACAGTATGAGTTACTGGCTCAGCAACAGTCAGACCTGTTTGCACCAGGGCTCTATTCAGCCTGGTGAATCTCCTCTTTTATCCTCCATCCACATTTCAGAAACAATATTGTCTGGCTATACCGAAAGAAGGATAGGAGACAATTGATATGGATTTAATCAGGTCACATCTATATATAGATGTCTGGGACAGTGCAGACAAATCCATGTTTATTCCAATCATTATTCAGGGCTTCCACCAGCCCCCCTTCATTTTCCATCCAGGTCCCCCAGCTAACCCTTGGCTTGAACCTTACCATCCACCCCCCTCAAAGAAGGGTTAAGGTGGGCTAGAAGAACGGGGGGAGGGGGTTGGTTCCCTGCAGTACCAATCATAGGAGTCCCCAACCCATTTCCCCCATTCTGTTCCTTTATCCAGCACCTCCTTTTAAGTCCTTTACCAGTCCATTTACCTGGTCACTGGATAACTTCCCTATGGAGTACCTGATTGGACATCCGCCTTACACTTACAAAATAAGTTGCGACATATAGCCTACCACCTTTTCTTCTTACCAGAAAAGGTTCTTCCTGCACCCATTGTGGTGAAAAAATCTCACTCCACCGAAGTCAATCTGGTGGTGAGGGAAAAATTCCTTCCCAGCCCCATTAAAAAGGAGCGACTAGCACAATGCCCACAGCAGGTCCTAACCCAACATGATATTCACCACCTCTAGGGGACAGAGGGTGGGTGCGACCTTGCCTGCCGTGTGGAGAAAGGGCTTCCCATGCCCAGGGCTTGCATCTTTATAGCCTTACAACCTCACATTCCCGGTGGGTGAGTCAGCGCCACAAATCTGACCACCGCTCACTTTTTACAGCAGTTTCTGACCTCATCTCCGTCCTGCCATAAAACACTGCTGCCTTCCCTCGGCAAGCCCAGACAACGTTCCCTCTGTTTCAGGTGTGGTGCGGTCATTAGCTCAAATGAATCATTACACTATGAGTCCCACAACCCTATTTATCTTATCCAAACTCCAAAGTATACTGTGGCTGTAATACTCTGCAATACACAAGTCTCTTACAGTACAATATCGGACGTAACAGCACAGCTGTCAGAAAAGTTCCATTTGCTCAAATCTCCAAGTAAACCACAGTTGAATGGCATGATAGGTAGAGGTGCTGGGTCAGATTCAATTTTTTTTAATGAGAAAGAAAGAAAGTTATTATTTCTACCCTGATTCTTTGTTTAGAAAGTTATATTATTAGATAACTGTCTCTAACTTTAGGAAAATTGGCTGGAGGATTATGGTTACATCAAAGAGATTCTGATCCAGGAAATGTATGCATACTTCTGAATAGATAGTGTGGTGCCCAATGAAGACAGGATCCATGTAGAGAAAGGACATACCTAATGTTCAGCCAGACAAAATTAAATGAAAATATTAAAAAAAAAATCAACATAAAGGGTTGAGTTTTACTATGAAAGCAGAGTACTGTTCTTTTAAAGAACATAAACTCTTTCAGCTTCTTAACTGTCTTCCCTACTATACAGCAGCCTGGCAATTCTGATTCATTTAATTGTTTCTCATATTGCCTGGTCTCTGCCTGGACTAGATTCAAAACTAACTCCCAAATGGTAAAAGATTGTACAATAAAAATGCATGACTAATCAGCATGGAACACAAACTGAGACTTTATTTTCATAATTCTGCTATCCAGGAAACTGCAGTTTGTGTGACTTAAGGAGCTATTGCTCTCTTTGATGACAACATTCAAAAGGACAGTTTGTTGGTATAGAATCATGATACATAAAAGAGACAGTCTGCAATTCATTTGTGGTACAGTTTTGTTACAGTTAAGCCCCAGGACTGAATATGTCTCCTTATCTGTCAGTTACAGATCACAAGAAGGTCTAAAGTAATGAGATACAGTATATGCAAATCAGCTGATATGCACTTTTAAATGTATATTTATCATTGCTGACATAATTACTACTAGATACTTTTTCATGTGATTTTTATCAATTGTGTGGGAATGCCAATGACAGCTGACGAATGCTGATTGAAAGAGGAGTTCTGTGTAAGAAAATACCACTGACCCCTGTTTGGGGCAAATACAAAGTAAACTATAAGTTAAGGTTCAATTAGCATATCTGTATTAAATCAGCTTCTAGCAATAATAAAACTCAGCTGAAAAAAATTGTTGAACCTGATGTACACTCTCTTAGCTCAACTGCAGTCCCCCCCCCTCATTTAAAACAATACAATTTAAATGTGTAGCATTTTTTTTTTCAATCTATTTGTCACCCATCACTGAAAAATTGACAGAAAACATAAGCATTTTTAAATGTCAGAGCTAAGAGCAAAAAACTGGCAAGAAACATACTTAGCACCAAAATTTGACACACTTTACAAATCATATGATAGAAGTGGGTGATAGCAACATCAATAGTATTTTTAGAAACAAGTCCATCAGAAGAAAGACAAAACAAGTGAGCTATATATTCATTATTCACAAAATAATTTTCAAAGCAGCTGTCAAATAATAACCTCTACTCCCAAAGTTTTCAAACTGTAGGTAAAGCCACTAATACTGCTAGTGTTAAAACAGGTGTGTAAACCAACAGAGCACTTTCAGTTTATTTTATACTGGGGACTGGTGTCATCAGAGAAACATTTGGAAAAGAGGAAAAGAAAAATTAGTATGGGGGTTATCATTTCAAACTTTGGAAAGTGCATCAAACACATACTAAATATAATAATAAAAATGTGAACTCTCATGGTGAGGTATTGAAGCAATGGGGTTTAATTTTTGTGTGCAGTGTGTTTACGCGATTAGAGCTCTAGGGGGCATGTGTCATCTGCAAATTATTCTGTTGCCTAATGAGGCACAAGGAAACCTTCCTGCTTTCGTTTTGCTTGTAGGAAAGGGCGAGAAGGAATCAATCTGTTAAAGGCAATGGTGCTGACCCCATGGCCTGTCAGGCTGAGAATTATGCTGTCAATCAATCAAACTGTTGATGTATATTTAAAGACTTGGATTACTGTTTCATTTTCAATCCAGTCAAACAAAACATACAGCATCATATTTCACACACATTATGTATTGATCACATGCAATACACTGACACATTGGGCATCTAGGTATTGCGAAACACTACAATTTTTTTTAATGGCTGTGGGCCAGAATGTAATCCTGCTATCATACTGAGTGGTATCTTATCAAATGGGGCTATTCACAGAATAAAGTACTAAACAGCCTGACCAAGGATATGAGAAACTGAGCCATAATAATTAAAATTAAATCCTATTACTCCCAGGCCATGTCAACTTTATATAGTTGTTTACTGCATTACTCTTTTTTAAAAAAGTACGTCTACTACAAGGGGAAAAAAATCACTTGATTGTTTATAGGATTGAATTGCTAATTCTGATTGTCCAAAGAGGTTAAAAGCAGATTCTGTAAAGATACATGTTCAACACTCTGTATGCATAAATGATCTGAAAGATGGACTAAATATTGAGATAGCAAAAATTACTGATGCCATACGTTTATTTAGGGTAGTTAAGACAAGGAAGAACTGTGAATACTCCAGAAGGACTTATTAAAATGAATTAAATGGTGATATGATATTAGATTAAATCCAATAAAAACATATGCAAGATAATACTTCTTAGAAGGAATGAAACTACATATTTATAGAATCTGAATTACTTCTCACCTATCAGGAAATGACAACTCCCAAGCTAGGTTAGGCCTGGATTTGGAAAGGACGTGCTGCAGGAACTGGTGTTGGTAGTTTAGTTTGTGGTACTCTTCCCTGTTTGTCAGTATGACACTATGCTCTAGCACGATTTTATGCACTATTGTGATAACGGAAGTGGAAGTGCTTTACTCAATTAATGTATATTAACATGCTTTCTCTCGCAAAATCTGATCAGAACCTTTATATATATATAAAATCAATGTTCTCATCACATTTTGCAAGAGAAAGCATGTTAAGCTTGATGAGTTAAACAAATTCTAACTTGGGTAATCACATTTTGCCTGCCTAAAACTCTCTCTGTAGTTTCAATTCTTCAGTTTCTCTACTAAACTGGTGAGCAGTGTTGCTATGCACTGTTAAGCAACAGTTATGTTTCATCCTAGAAGTGGCTTCCCTTGAATGAAACTACCCCCTGTAGTCCTGTGTACATAGTTTTCACAATGATTTATCAAAGTCTCTAAAGCATTATCCATTTGATGAAAGATATTATATAAGGACTTGATGCTGCTGCCACCAAAACCAATGTCAAAGTTTCCCTTGGGTCTGAATAATCACTGTTACACTACTTTTACAAGATGTATCTCCCATTACAGTGGTGAGTTACGCCCATTGATTTCAAAGGGAAGTCCCTTTTTGCCCTAAAATTGTTAAAATCAAAGCAAAAGTGATATAAAGACATCTGCACAATCCACACCAGCCTCAAGCTTCACAGCATGCTGAATAATCTGCATCTTTCTTGATTTGAATGCAACATCTCTGTTGTATGAGGAGCTTGTGGTAAGGTGTTTGTGGTACTTTGCTGTCAGTAATGTTGCTAGATTCCAGAGAAGGGTGGCATTTCTGTTTCCACATGTGCAGAATTTGTATCAAGAAAATTTAGTGGCACTGACTATGTCTAGAGCTGAATACAATGCAAATTTTATTTAGAAAACAACTATCTGCATAAAGTATTTTGGTGCGATGCCTGGGAAAATTTTTCCTCCTTTACTAATCAGGGGGTTAAATATCATCTAACAAACCTTTCTGTATTCTTCTGTTAACAACCTTAAATTTTGTATCCTCCACTGTTAACTGGTAGGTCATTTCCATTTTTCTCCTATGCTGATATGTCTTTGCTGACACTCATGAATAAATGCTGGCTTTGGAAAAAGGGAAGGGGAATAATGATGAGCATTGGGTTGAATCTCTTGGATTCCATTCCTCTGTGACCTTTAAAAGACATCAGCTAAGAACTTCTTAGAATAATTTGGTAAAGACTAAATCTGAAATCCCATGGCTGAAGTTAATTTTTTTCCAGACAGTGAATGGATAAACAAGCAATAAAGTATTAAATTCTGTGTTTTCTAATACTAATTTTTTCATGTTCAACAGGCCAAACAACTTTGAATTGACAATAGTGGATGACTTCATGGTGGAATTTCTTGGAGAGCCAGAGAAAAACTGAAGGTTTAGGCAGCTAGCTATGGGCCCTGGGAAAGGGTGGAAAGTGATGTAGATTTTCAAACACTCAGAAAAATGAGAGTCCTGTGGTATTAGGAAGTGGTATTCCTCACTGTGGGTGGAAGTGATGTGAAATTTTTGTTTGGGGCTTGAAGCCTATTCCTCAGCTCTAGCAAACCTTGACAATACCAAATGACCCCAGGGCATTCAATAATAGATAAGCATAGTAGCTGAACATTCCCGCTAAAAGAACAAGAGTGAAAGTTGTAAATAAATATTGAGTAAATAGTAAATATTGAGTAAATATTGCTATTTAAATTTGGATAATTAGGTAGAGGAGTTAAAATCCACTGAGATATATTGAGACAGTTACAATCTCCTGGAAATATTGTGTTCGGTGGTCTGCAGACTCGGAAAGACAACACAGAATTGGTGTACAGTTGGTCCAAGTTTGGAAGTTTGTTTTTCTCTCTTGAACCATGAGGACTGGAAATATCTATCTATCTCAATTAAAGGACTTATGTATCTAACTGCCATTTTAGGCAGAATCAGGCCTCACTGAGATTCACAAAAGCCCTGCTTAGCTGCCCCTGAATGCTGTAGGTTCCACAATTGCTTGGCCCCTAAATATTTGCAGTAAAAGTTCCCTAATTGCCTCTGAGTATGTGCACTGCAGCTTCATGAGCTCCAGAGCGATGCATGAAGTGGGGGAAGTTAGGCATTCCTCTGTCTAAATCGCCTATAGGGGCCTGATCTGGTAAGTGTGCTCTTATGTTACATACTGGATCAGGCCCTTATAGGCAAGCTTACACCAAACAGCCAGGAGAAGAAGGAAGAGCCCCTCCCTCATAAGTTTTAGTCCAGTGGTGAGGGTATTCACATGAGATGGGGGAGACCCCTCCCTCTACCTGTGGAGGGAGAAGGGATTTGAACTAGGATTTACCACCTCTCAGATGAGGGTCTTAACCACTGGGCTACAGATATTCTAACATGGAGATCCCTTAATCGCTTCTGTTCAGCTGTTCACCTGCTGGTAAATAATGAAGAAACCATTGGGCTATTGAGAGAGAGAACACAAGCATGAGAATGAGTCTGCAGCCTTGTGGTCAGAGCATTTACATGTTTGTTTTCTGTAATAAAAAAGCAGCCTTCGTCAGGATCTCTTATAAATAAATGGGTTGGGTTCACAATTGAGAGCTAAATCAAGGCCTTTGCCATGGGCCACCAGCAAGGAAAGCATGTTGTTGAAACTCCTGGTGCTATCAATCTGCTCTCCATCTTCCTCCTTTCTCCCGGGTGACGTGACCTACACCAGATCTGTATCTGGAGCAGTATACATTCCTCGGAGCATCAACACAGCTACACTGGCCAGCATGTTGGGAGGGCAGAGAGTCAAGAGTCAATCCATTCTCCACCCACTCCTGCCCAAACACCGTGTTGGGGATTTAGTGGCAATGCAGAAGATACGTCTTTCCCTACATTGCTACCTACACGGTATGAGTAGTCCATGCAGGAGCAGTAAGGGGCTTTTTTTGCTCCCTAGTCTCTTGTTAGGCAATGCAAGTCAGGCCACATTTTGGCCCATCCATCAGCAGAGGAACTGTTTCAGCTCCTGATGCTATTCCTAATTCAATGGTTGTTGATTCTTTTTAGAGCCATTGTCCATATGTACTTTTCCACTGAAACCACTGTGGGCCACACTTTTGCTCTTCATAAAGCAGAAGGAAAAAATCAACGTCAGTCCCCAGTGACTTAAATATAAGTACAGAAAAGTAGTAAACGTTCCTCTTCAACAGTACACTACAATGGGCCCAGTCTGGAGGAAGCCAAAAAAATCCATGTGGCTCTATTTCTGATTGTATCTATTTCTTAGTGTAGTAGAGTTGTCTGATAGGGAGCTAACTGAATGGGAATTTTATTTCAAACAAGGGATTGGTTGTACTTTAATGAACCACTGCTTTCAATTGCTTTCTAACCTTTAAGCACTTAAAATATAAATTCCATTTTGGAAAATGCTTTTCTTACCAGTCACTTCAAGCAAGTGAGATGTTCAAGGTGCTATTATAAGAAAAGTTAAAGAGGCAAAGGACACTTCCTTTTCAACTCTTTATACAAAAGGAATATCAGGAAACATTTTAATAAGGCTGTAAATCCTAAAGGTTATGCAAACAAACTGTAGATTACGAAAGTTTGTGTAGATGTCTCATGTTATTATAGCTCATCAAATGTGAAATTTCACTTATTCTATATAAAGAAAGAGGAGAGCAAGAGAGGGTGGAATAAAGGGAGGGGCAGTAGCCTAATAACTCAGTCTCCCAAATTGATAGATTTTCACACCAGTGAAACATTTTTTGTCTTTTGAGGTAAACAGAATGGCAGTTGACTGTATCACTACTTGCAGATTTAAATAAGATGTGTTTCCAAGCAATATAGCAACTGAGTGTCCTGAAAGAGAAACATTTGCTCAGGTTCAGAGTATTGTTTCATAAAGAACATCCCTGTAATTGTTGTGTTAAATAGAATATGTCTACTTAAACCTCAATCAAAGAAGCTTAGGAATCAAATGGCCCAGCAAATTCAACTACGTATTTTTAGTGAACCAATCTGTGCCAAGCCCGTTGGCTATTTGTTTTAGGGACGGTATTGTTTCTAGGATTCTATATCCTGGTGAGTGGGAATGTATGTTGATTCTTAAGGTGTGGCTACACTAAGAAGAAACGGTTGTAAGGACATTAAGTGGATGAAATAGTTTGTTTTCTTGCCAGCCCTTGCAACTGTGCACAGCTATGATGGGGCTGATTTTCTGTTTCCTAAAGTTCCTTTTCACCATTACAGTGGCATAAAGAGGCCTTAAAACTCCCCTCCTCATGACTCCTTACATGCAGCATGTACCAAGTTAGGGCTGGAGAGCTGTGCCTATTCTTGTCTGTCCACAACCTGTAGGGGACCAGTGGAAGTCCATATGTTAATCAGAGCACCACTGAGACTACTCTAATTTACACTAGGCCTGGCTCAGAATATGGGGCAGTGTGAAGGTGAGACTCTTATTTGCCCCCTACCTCTGTTCCAGTGTCAAGTGCATCTCAATCAAAATGGAAAACCAGACCTACTGTTTCCTAAAAGATCATGCTGGCACAATCATACACAGCATCTCTTTATACCACGGCTATACTAGCCATGGAACTAGGACTCCTAAAACACCTAGCCCCTAGAGACTCTAGCACTGTTGCCAGCAGCAGGTAATTTCCAAACAAAATGCATTGCATTATGGGATAGACCTGCTGGAGTAGTGCTGCTGCAATACTTATAAACATACTGTCCACACTCGGGAAAAACATCATAGAATGCATCACTTCTATTGGATCTGAACCAAAGACCAGTACAATCAATACCCAGGACAGCTGTTGCATGTGAATAAAAGGCATACAGGCATTACAAACTCAAGACATTAAAAGAAAATTTGTTTATAACACCTGTTTCCCCAGCTTAGAGAAGAACTAATCAGTCTATAGACTATGCCATAGTTTCAGAGAATGGCTTGCCTATTGCTGCCAGTCAGATGGTGACATTATAACAAACAGATAGCTGTTTGGGTCGTAAGCTCCAGTTAGGAATACTAAATGCTCTGGGCTGTTATAGTATACATGTTTGCCTGGTAGCTGTTCAAAAAGAGAAAAACACATTTCTTTCCCATCGAGTAACCACTTTCTAAATAACTTCTGGTGTCCCGGCTTAGCCACCTCATATAATTTTAATTTTCTCACCAGCAGGAACAGGAAACCTGGCATTTAGCATTGAAGACTCCACAAGCGTTCCAATCATCCCAGAAGTTAAAAGGTGAAAAGCAAGAATTTCCATTATAAAAGAGTTTAGTGCCATGATTTAGGAGGGGGATCCAGGCACCCATCACCTAAAAAATCTTATATCAGAGCTCTATACAAATTCACCAGCTGTACAGCAAAAGAATGAACTTTAAATCAGTTTGCAGGGGGTGGATAATTAAGGTTCATCCTCATTTGAATGGCGAGTAATGTAAGGAGATCAACATAGGTTAACTAAAGCCAGTGTGTTTATCTCTAGTCACTTCTAAGGCACTCATCACTGTGGGATCTAAGTGCCTTAAGGTACATCTACACAGGGATAAAACCTCCATGCCAGGGCTGGCTCTCCCCCCTCACATGGTCCCAGAGCTCGGACTCCAGCCTGAGCCCGAACATCTACACAGCAATTTTTCAGCCCTGGAGCCTGACCCTCGCGAGCCCAAGGCAACTGACCCAAGCAGCCAAGGGTTTTTTATACTGGTGTAGACATACCCTTACAAGCATTCATGACTTAAACTCTACACCATCAATGTGAAGATGGAAAAACTGAACTGAAGAGAGATGCTGCTGCTTGCCCAAGATCTCACAGAAAATTTGAGAAGAGCTGGGAAAATAACCTGCATTTCCTTAATCAGTCCTGTGCGTCCTCACCAAAAAATTACCAATCTGATTCTTGGACACACCGTGGCAGCCAGACTTTCATATTAACCAGCTCAATCAGGACTTGTGTTCTTCAGGTAAAAAGAAATCTCCATCCCCCCAGTCTCAGTCCCTGATATTGTCAAGAGAAAGTGGGAGTGCCCCTTAGAGCTGGACATAGGTTAGAGCAGACCTGAAGCTGTGCAGTGATCAGGCTCCTAGCTGAGTACATCTGCATTGCAGCTGAGGACTGAGCTTTTCTAACTGACCACAAAAAATCCTGACTAGAGCCTTGTAAGCATTTTAACAGAAATTTAAAAAGCTTTCTGTAATTTTACAAGTCATAGAATCATAGAATCATAGAATATCAGAGTTGGAAGGGACCTCAAGAGGTCATCTAGTCCAACCCCCTGCTCAAAGCAGGACCAATTCCCAGCTAAATCATCCCAGCCAGGGCTTTGTCAAGCCGGGCCTTAAAAACCTCCAAGGAAGGAGACTCCACCACCTCCCTAGGTAACGCATTCCAGTGTTTCACCACCCTCCTAGTGAAATAGTTTCTCCTGATATCCAACCTGGACCTCCCCCACCGCAACTTGAGACCATTGCTCCTTGTTCTGTCATCTTCCACCACTGAGAACAGCCGAGCTCCATCCTCTTTGGAACCCCCCTTCAGGTAGACAAGTCCTTGTCTTGTTTAGAAATAGGAAGTACCACGGAATTCCTCCCTCGAGACTGGTATGTCTATTACAGCTTCCACTGCAACAAAATTGAGTTATTATAATACGATCTTATTTGTTCAATTGGCTATTGATTGCAATCCTTTTTCCTTTTCCAGTTAGTTATTACATTGAATAAAAACGTAAGGAGACTGATTCTTATTTACATAAAAGCTCCTTTATGCCGCTCTGGTCCTGCAATGGGTGCTAATATAATTGATGCACACTTTAAGGTCCCTTTACACTGCCAGACTAGTGTAACATATGTTTAGTGTCAATGAGAATCAGGCCCGAGGCCTACTGGCTCATGATTCCAACCCAATTCGTCAGATGCAAGCAGTTCAGAAGAAAAGTTGCAAGCATTCAATCTTTTGGGGGCTTACCCAAACTGGACTGAACTTCCAAACCAAACTTCCACACCATTAGTACACATAGTTTCATGCACAAGAGAGTGGTACATCTTTTCATTTTGCATGAAGATAAATTTAGTCTTTTAATAGGTGTTTGTTCAAGTGGGCTATGCTATAATTGTTATCCAACAGTAAACTTCATCAACATAAATATCAGATGAAATATCAAAAGTCCCTCAAGTTTTCAATTTCCTGCTTCTAACAAGTAATTATTATTTAGACAAGACTCAATAATAGATTACGGAAATTGGAATGTAAATATTTTATAAACAACTGTCAAATCCACTTGATGGGAAAAAATAACCTTGTGGTTAGATTACAGCTATTTCAGTTTAACTGACAGATAAAAAGACATATTTTCTATTTTCAAGTTTCCTGTCAGCATTTTAATATATTAGTCTGGGATCCTGAATATTAATCACAACATTTTATTTGAAGATAAAACAGAGTGCAGTGGGATAATGTATATAATTGAATCATATTTATGTAGCAGTGCTCACACTCAGGGTATCTGAAAGTACTTTACAACATAAAGTGTTTATCAGTTATATTTTCATAGTGCAGAACTGCAATCTGACAACATTTGAAAAAAAGAAACACTTGCCAGGTTATATGTCAGTGTGACAGT
The DNA here is from genome assembly GCF_011386835.1 of Chrysemys picta bellii. NCBI lineage: Eukaryota > Metazoa > Chordata > Testudines > Emydidae > Chrysemys > Chrysemys picta. Next base: position 136,935,675 of record NC_088793.1, on the reverse strand, counting down.
CTATACTATTATGGTCATAACTTTTACAAAACTATGATACATTTTGTATAAAGTATGCCTTATTAGGTATCATTTGAAATGTCATAATCTGCTGAATATCATTATTGTGTTAAAATATGTGTAGCGAAACTATATGCAAAGTTATAAGGTTCTATTTTATGATTGTTACTGAAATATGTTGTAACTCTGGGTAACACCCACAAACCAATTTTTCAGAGACAAAGACACACTAGCACCCCAGACACACTAGCACCCCACACCATCACCTACTTAAGTGGCCATTCTCCAGTAGTGGAGGAAGGTGTAAACAAGACATTTAGATTTCATCACAGGAACAATTCAAACCTCAGGTCCACAATGGACTGAATGTCATCACAAGTCAGCAAGGATGTTTCTAGCACAAGGAATTGAATTAAAAAGAGGGAGAAAAACACTTGACTTCACCTCTCCTCTTCCCATCTCTGTGTTCATGACATTAACCACTCTCAAAGAACTGAACTAAGGGGGAGTGGTCCCCGTCTGAAAGGAGACCCAGCCTGTGAAATTTACAACAGCATATGGTGAGACAGAACCTTGGGTTTTAAATTAGGGTATTAGCTTGCATATTACTTTTATTGTCTTATGTAACCAATACTGACTTTTATGCATCATCACTTGTAATCCCTTAAAATCTATCTTTCTGTATTTAATAGACTTATGTTATTGTTTTATCTTAACCAGTGTGTTTGGATTAAAGTGTGTGGGGAACTCCATGTGGGATAACAAAGCTGGTGGATGTATCATTTTCATTTGATGAAATGACAGACTTCCTATGAGCTTGTAGTGTTCAGAAGGGTACTGAGGAATACAAGACACATTTCTGGAGGCACAAAGCTGGGACTATAATACTTGAAGGTGTTGCCCTATAAGTAATTCATGAGTGACTGGTCAGAATGCTCAGGTATTTAGCGGTGAGTGAATTGGCATGGGGTATGTGGAGGAAAAATAGTTTAAGGCCTAAACTTTGGTCAAGTGAACTGTATGTAGGTGGCCTGGAGGAAGGAGAAAAGGGGGGGGGGGAAGAGTAAAAGGAGAAGGGCTGACAGAAATCATAAAAGCAGAACTAACCGTAGACATTATAAAAGTAGAATTAACCATTGTAACAGATTATGATTAATAGATGTCGGGTGACAGAGCAAGAAACCGCAAAGGGACAGACTGTGAAAAACAGGAAAGCTTGCTAAGCTACATTCCCTTTTTTGGGGAATGTATTCCAAATATGGCAATAATGTTGATAAGAAAGTATGCATTATTTAATTGTGGTTTTATGCTATATAAGCTATTTGAAAATCTGTAGTCGGGGGGCTTGCCAGTTCACAGGTACCCCCTGTGCATGCATGAAAATAAAGAGGCCTCAGGCGATTCTGATTCAAACACAACGCGTGGTCATTTTTCCACAACAATCTTGGTGCCGTGACTCGGATCCACAGACTGTCCACCAGACCAGGAGACCACGGACCGTTCCCCTCTGAACCCAGCCGGCATTTGATAGGTGAGGGACCTTTTAAATCTCTATTTGGGTTATTGATGGAGGACTGCCCGTAGGCCCTGGGTCGGGAGAGTAGCAAGCTGGATATGGACCTTTGCTGCCAGACTCGCCTGACAACCTTTTTGGTTTCCCCGGGAGGAGCCACGGGTAAGTGGCGGGGAGTCGGGGTTCCCACCAGGATAGGCCTCGGTTGTAGGCCTTACCTCGGCATTTGTGTGAAGTGTGAATGACTGAAACGAGTGAGGGTCATAGGAAGATGCCCAGAGCTTTCTGCGAGGCCTTGAGGCTTACGACCAGGAATGTCTCTAAAGCAAGCCCTATGACCCGGGTGAGTGGCCTGATAGTGTTCAGGGGAGCTGAGGATCGTGGGAAAAAGGGATTGTGGGTTCAGGTCACGCAATCAGAAACTTAGGGATTGTGAGATTGGATCTCACAGTCGGTAACCTAGGGATAGCTGACCAAAGCCCTACGATCAGGTAGACTCCGGGAAAATGGGGGGCGGTGAGTCCAAAAAACCTGCCGTCCCACCAAAAGGCACACCAGTGTTTTATATGTATAAGAATTATAGTCCTTTACTTGTAAGTTTTTAGACAAATGGAATTGGTATACCAGGGATGATCCAAATTTATAGTTTCCCATAGAGGGAAGTTTTGATATTGACAAAATTGTGCACCTTAGAGGCGCACTATTAGTTAACAAAGTGGGGCAGGGTCACTATAATGCATATTTTTATTGGTGTAAGGAAACAGTAAAACGGCGCCATAAATCTCAAGTAGGGAGTCCCAAGGACTCCCAAGAAAAGCTTAAAACGCAACTAAAAAAAAAAAGATAAAAAGGAAATTGATTCTTTTCCATAACCCCGCTGGCCAGCAGATATCGCTCTATTTAGCTAGACCCCTTCAGGAGGCAAAGCCCCTTTGGAGTATCCCCTCCACGCCTCCTGATGATCTTATAGACCTGTTATTGTCAATTTTTCTCTTTAGTCCTTGTTTATCGGTTAACCTTTTGGGAAAAGACTTGCTGTGTAAATTAAATTGTATAATCTGCTGTACCCCAGATGGTGTGTATCTGGACGTGCTTGGTCCCGCTCACAATGAAGTCCTGGCAGTTTATAGGAAAAGACTGACCCCAGCCCTTCCTCGTTGCAACAGGAACTGCTGGTTAAGGTCTCTCCCTCCCTGTGGGCCTTGTGAGCCAATCATGCCAACCAGGTTGGGTGCATTGGGTCTGCCCAAGCCGTTAAGATTGGCCTAAACCCAACAAGAGCCCTTCCCAAGGTGCAGCAGTACCCTCTATCAAAACAGGCCAAGGAACAATCCAATCTGTTATTACCTCCTTAATTTAACAAGAAGTCATTATTCCTATGGTCAGTAAGTGTGACTCTCCCATTTTATCATGCTGTTCATGCTGTTGTTCTTTCTTCCTCTCCTGTTGTCCCTAGCCCTGTTATTATTCTTTTTTATAATGCACCAGTGCTGAGGGGTTATTATCGCCTCAAGAAAATATTGTATTAAGTCCAGATATAAAGAATTAAAGTTATTATTAAATAAGATGCATCTAGATGTAATGTGTGTATGTAAATAGGTGTATATAAATAAAGAAAAGGGAGTTAGTCATAAGGCCCACCCTCCTTGCTAAATTGGTAGTGAAACAATGCCTGTGCCCATGGAAAGAAATAATGCAGCAAAGAAAAAAAGGATCGGGCCCAAACAAGCAGGCAACCGCAGTTTGAGGAAGTTGAAAGAAAGAAAGTGAGAAGTTAACTCTGTAGTTACTGGAGGGAATCAAGCAGTAAAACTTGGTAGGAATGTCTGTAAGTAATCCAGGCAAGAGGTTATTATTTAAGTGAAATTATTCAACTATGAATAATTTAGTCGAATTTGCTGAAGAACACTCCTGCTGTGTTCAATCTTATTTTATAAGTTTGAGATGAATTGGTATTGTTTAAAGTTGCAAAACTGAGAATACTTTTGCCAGACACAGGAAACTAGTGTTGTTTAAGGTATTTAGCATTTAATCCTTAAGGTGACTTAAATGCTTTACAAGATTTAAAATGTTTTAAATAAAGACCAAAGGTTGTGGCTGCAGCAGGGTAGTCAAAGCCAGGAGAATAAAATATTTGAATTTGTTTTTGGGTAACAAAATAGCAGATAAAAGATCTGGTAAAGAGAGAGAAGGACAGTGCCCCTGGTTCTGTGTGGTCAAGCTGTCACTTTGGAAGCAAGGACATGAAAGGTTAACCCACTCCCTATATTGCACATGGGATACTTCTGGCTACCTCAGATTTCTAGCCAGAGGGCTGGGAAGGGAGGAAAGCTATTGGACACCAGAGGTTGTACTGAGTGGACTCCTCAAAAGTGGGTGCTTGTCCTGGTTTGTTGCTCCATAGCTCTGTAATAAAGTTATTTTACTAGAAGGGTATATGTGGCATACATTGAATAATAAGACTAATGTACTGTATAATGGCAATGTGTATGTGTTCATTGTTGAGAAAAGGTGTATGAGTGAAGAGTGGAAGTTTCCTTTGTAGGTTAAAAAAAAAAGCCAAGAAGCGGAGAAGGAAAAAGAACAGAACGAATTAACTGGAAAAAAATAGCTAGCAAGCTCAGTCTAAAGATAAGACGCTGGCCCCATTCAAGGACACTGCTACAGCTAAGACTTGGCTGACAACCAAGAAAAGGGGGGGCTTGAATGTGCCCAAGCAGCTGTAAAAATATCTGCAAAACACTGCCAGGCATTAATGAAATGTGTTAGTTTTTTTCTCACAGGTAAAGAAGTGCTATCCAAAGACCCTAGCAGCCCTGCCATTTATTGAAACCAGGAGACTGAGTCTACGTAAAGTCCATCAACGAAAGACTGCTTTGGCTCCATGCTGGAAAGGCCCTTTCCAAGTCCTGTTAACCACCAACACTACTGTGAAGTGCCAAGGACTGCCTGCCTGGACCCATGCTTTTCACTGTAAAAAGACCCCTCCACCTCGGGAAGGCTCTCTGACTGATAAGCCTATTTCTCCTTCTAGCTCTGCTGTGCCTTCTGGACAGCAAAAAGGACAAGGTGAAGTGCTAGTAACCTCTCCCCTGTATGATGCTGAACCACGACTGTTTCAGTAAAAGAGAAGAAGGAACACTCGCTCCATTGAAACCACCAAAGTCCAGGGATTCCTGACTACAAAAGACATTAAGAACTGACCCTGGTGAAGAAACAAAGAATTATACACTGGCAGGAAAAAACGTGTGGGACCCATGCTTGGGAATGTGGTATTGATTGGATTTGGGGGTTTATTCTACAGGCTGTGCCCTGTGTTTTGGATAAATCCTTCAGTATGTATTGCCCTCCCTAATTGGATTTTAAATGACAAGTACCAAAGGCACCTTGTTGCCACTGCCCCTGCCATTTCCTCCATTACACTATTACCCCTGTAACACATCCAAATACAGACAATGCCATATATTTGATAAAACCAATGGCCAAGGCCTTCACACTTTAGTGATTTATTTAAATATTGTTTAGAAAAAGAAATTATTTTTAAGGTTCAGGATATCCCATATAAGCAAACAATTAAATGGAAACCAAATAGATTAGTGGAGATAAAAGTATATGATATCACTATCAGTGAATCCCAAGAATCTGTAATTGCAATTGATGGGTTCTATAGCGAAGTAGATATGATGGCTGTTTCTGGAGGGGGACATGGCGTGTTCAAAAGTCCTGGATTTTCTGAATGACCAGCTAATGGCCATTCGGAGTGATCTTGAGCACCAGGCCTGGCCCACTGCCCTTACAGACACTTCAGGAGTACCATCCGATCTATGGCCATGGAGGCATACTTGGAAGGTTCTCCGGGTGAAGGTATGGATATTCACAGTGCTCCTTCCAAACATACGGACCGGTTAGAGGGATGTGGGCTCCCACATACTGAATCCTGCCTGGTCCATGGGGAGGATGCATCTGGGATTGGGTTATTCACTGAGACATATGGGAAATAAAACCACCTGGTTTACCTAGCCGATTTATAGTCGGTGCCCCTGAAATAACACCCAATATTTGGATTGGATTAGGAGACCAATGGACACTCTGGCCATTGGAACCCCCACAGCTTCAATGTATACGTAAACTCAAGCCAGGGAAAGTTGTCACTGTCCATAACAATGTTTGTTGGGAAGGTAAGGGACTGGGAACCCTCCTGACAGGAGTCATGATCTTCCAAGCTAATAACAGCTGTGTATTTGTTAAGGTCCATATTGTACACAACGCCCATTTTAACCTCACTATGACTGCAGGCAGCCATGTTATTTATTGGCCTTTGGATAAAAATTTGTAATCAACTCTCAGGTATAAAATGCCCTTTAACTAGACAAACCCGGTACCAGACCGTTTCCAAAATCTGCTTTTATTGATACCCGAGGTCCAGAAAATTTCTGATTTATAGGTACAAATTCATATCCTTAAAAATGTGTATCAAATAGAAAAAAGGTGCCTTTCAGACAGCCTATCGATTGTCTTCCTTGTGCACTAGTCGAGACGTGCTGTGTGCAGTGACCAAAATTATACACGAACCACACCATGTTGTTGCTATAGGTGGATTGACTGTCGTATTGGGATTGCTTGTTTTGGGATTGTGTCTTTGCTATTACTGTTATAGGGGATATTGCTGTGTTTGTAATTTTTCTGCTAGGCCCACTGCAAGGGAACAAGTGACATTAATGATTGTTAATAAAATTTTTGATAAAAGTTGGGATGAGAAAAGGGAAAAAAAAAAAAAAAAGAAAGAAAGAAATCAACGGGCTCATGAATGTTAAAGTTTAGGCCAAAGGTGGCACTAGAGAAGCGCCAAAAGGGGGAATTGTGGAGGAAAAATAGTCTAAGGCCTAAACTTTGGTCAAGTGAACTGTATGTAGGGTCCGGTGAACTGTGTGTGTGGCCTGGAGGAAGGAGAAAAGGGTGGGGGGAAGAGTAAAAGGAGAAGGGTAGACAGAAATCATAAAAGCAGAACTAACTGTAGACATTATAAAAGTAGAATTAACCTTTGTAACAGATTATGATTAATAGATGTCAGGTGACAGAGCAAGAAACCGCAAAGGGGCAGACTGTGAAAAACAGGAAAGCTTGCTAAGCTATATTCCCTTTTTTGGGGAATGTATTCCAAATATGGCAATAATGTTGATAAGAAAGTATGTATTACTTAATTGTGGTTTTATGCTATATAAGCTATTTGAAAATCTGTAGTCGGGGGGGATTGCCAGTTCACTGGTACCCCCCGTGCATGCATGAAAATAAAGAGGCCTCAGGCGATTCTGATTCAAACACAACGCGTGGTCATTTTTCCACAACAGGTAGGAGTGAGGAGACACATTTGATTTATATAATATATTTACAGTATTCATTGCAGTAGTCTCATCATTGTTATTCACAGCAGAATACAATATACAAAATACCTGTGACTCAATGAGCGGTTAAAAGGAAACAGCTTACAGGAGGCCAAGGCAGTCCATCAGGTTTCCTTTGACCCAATCCTCTAATTTGTCTAGGTCCTCTGTATCCTATCCCTACCCTCCAGCATATCTACCATTCCTCCCAGTTTAGTGTGCATAGACCAAACCAAAATTCCAACTAGATTCAAATTGCATTATCTTTGGGAACTTCACCCAAGTTAGAGAAATTTTATAAAACCTGGATTGCTGTTATATACATAGTTCTATTTCCACTACCTCCATAGTTGCCCTTCTATCCCCTCACCTTAGTCCTCACTGAGGCCTATGGCTCAATCCCCCATAGTCAATGCCACCTAACGTATCTTTGTGGAAGGGGAGAGATAATTCATCTGTGACAGTCTGTACTCCTATGTTCACCCCTTTTTCAATATTATGATAAATGTTGTACAAAGTATGCCTTGTGAGGTATCATTTGAAAACTAATAATTTGCTGAGCATTGTTGTCCTGGTGAGATATGTGTGACAACAGTGTATGTGAAGTTATAAGATTGCACTGTATTATATTACTAAGACATGTTCCAAGTCTGGAAAGCAGTCATAAACCAGTTCCCCAGAGACAAAAGGCTAGCAAATGCCTCAATCAGATGTCAACAAAATCAAATGGACCATCACTTGGTTAAGTGGCCATTCTTTGGCAGGAAAAAGGATGTGACCAAAAAATCTACACAGATTTTCTGTCTCCTAAACTTCAGCTGGAGATGATTCTCAAAGAAGAGGAAGAACTATATGAAGGGAAAACAGAAACTCCAAATTATCTGTCTCTTTCTATTCATCAACAATACTTGAAGAACAAAGGATGTAGCATTAGACTGGGGGAGGGATCCTTACTGAAAGAAATTGAGACAGTAAGACTGTTGGGATATGAGGTGAGAGAGACTTTGCTTTGAATTCACTTAGCTTGTTAAGTTAGGCATTAGTTGTGTTTTCCTTTTATTTTCTTGTAACCAATTCTGGCTTTCATGCCTCATTACTTGTAGTCAGTTAAAATCTATATTTTGTAGTTTATAAACCTGTTTTATTGTTTTAGCTAAACCAGTGTTTGGACTGACATGTTTGGGAAACTCCATTTTGGATAACAGGATTTGTACATATCATTTTCTATTAATAAAACGATGGACTTTATAGGAGCTAGTATTGTCCCGGGGAAAGCACGGACATCCAAAGGTAAAGGGTAAAATGAGTCCCTTGGATCTTTGTGTAGACTGGCAGTCATAAGATGTCTCTGAGGAGGAAAGGCTGATGTTTCTTGAGCTTGTTGAAAATCCAATTACTTGTCTACAATTCAGCATCTACACTGAAAAAAAAAAAAAAAAGCCAAACCCTGCAACAATGAGTCTCAGAGCTTAGGTCTACAGACTCAGGCTCCTGCTATGGTGCTAAAAAGAGCTGTGCAAACATTTGGGATTGGGCTAGAGCTTGGGCTCTGAAGCCTAGAACCTGAGCTCCATCACAAGCTAGGATATCTACATGGGGACTTTTAGTGCCATAGCATCAGCGCTGCAAGCACAAGATCCGAATCCTGAGATTCACTGCTGAAAAGCTTTTTTTTCCCTTTTTTTTTTCAATGAGATACATCCCAAGTGAACCTGAAGGGGTTGCTCGACTGCTAAGTCCTGTGAGAGGCCCATACAGAGGTCTGTCTACTGTCAGTCACATCCACATACAAATTCTCTATCTCATACTACACTTACATTGGAGCAGGTTAATTAGCTTTTGTTTTAGTTAAAAAGACTATATCAGGAATTTTATTGTGATTTTCCATTTTTTGTCACTCAAATCTTTGAAAAGTTCTTTGAAATCTAGCACTATAAAAACACATTATCCTAGAATCACAGAAGTCAAAGAGGAAAAAGATAGAGCAGTTAATCTCTGACCCAATGAAAGATTGCTCCTACTAGTATATAGTCTAGCATATGTTCAAGACCTAGTTTTAAAAGGCACAAGCAACAAAGCTCAAACCACTTCTTTTGGGCAACTGTTCTACAGCCAAATACACCTCACTCTCTGGAAAAATGTCAATCTTCATAATTATATTCTAGCTATGCACCACACAAGCTACCCCTTTCAACAAGCTGGGGTGGTTTTTAAGGAGCCATAGAGTAGGTCAAAAGGCACACACCCACCGTGGGACTACTCCAAGAGCCGAAGCTCCTATGTCAGGCACAGGCTCCACCAGAGCTACATCACCTCTGCTGCAACCATGGGCACAGGGGATGTTCCATGCTGGGCAGCAGATGGAGAGGAGATGGAATATTTAAGGACTGGACTGCAGGAGAGGTGGGAGGGGTGAGGCCAGTGCTGACTTACATCATAAAAAGTTTGGGACCTCCCAAATCCCCACAGAGCCATGCCACATTTGGTTCCACAAGTCTCTAAACAGGGAGGGTGGCAAGACAATTTCCCCTCTGTCCCTGTATTGGCACCAGTGCCAGTCACGACAGGGATGTATCTAGCCTTAAATAATTTTCCTCCCTCTTGTATTTACAATTATCAATATGATTTACTATATTTAAATGAAGCATCTAGAAGTTATTTTTTAAAATATGAGTATTTCCCTTATTGTGGCGGTTACATCTGAAAATAGTTCAGTAATGTTTTATTCTTGGACCCCGATTTCAGTCCAAAAGGAGATTGAGCAATGATCAGGAAACTTATTCCATTTCAAGACTCTAATGAAAATTACCATATATGTAGTAGAACTATTATAAAGTCTCATCTACAAGGCACTGTAATTGGCAGTTCCTGTTCCAAAGGCACTCTGAACTGAGCTAGTCTGAAGATTGTCTCTCTCTCTCTCTCTGACACACACACACACACACACACACACACACACACACACACACACACACACACACACACACACACACACCCTCTCACTCTGTGTTCTTACAAGACAAGATTCAGGGTTAAGGTTATTGGTGAGGCCTGAGTCCCATTGATGAGCAATGGGAGTCTACAATTGCGTAGATCAAACACCATAAAGTCTACATTTTATTTTATTGGTAATAAAATAGTCCTGACATCTTTCTTCCATCACAAGGGTTTTGATTTTGGTTCGGAAAAGTTTAAAGATTTTCTCCTTTCTTCTGGATAACTAGCACTTGTTTATCCTCAGAAATATATCTGCAGGTATTGTAAGTTCCAATGAAAACTAGCACTGAATCTACTAAAGGAGGATTCTGAATGTAACAGGATCAAGTTAAATGAGTGTGCTGTTTTGTAAGGAAGTATGAGTTAAGCATCCCAGAAGCTCTATTGGCCTGCACTGAAAGAACCGTTGCTACTTCAGCTCAGCAGCCAAGGAACTGATTTTGGAAATGGGAGACCTGGCTCCTCTCCCAGCATTGACTCTGTTCTATTATAAATTAATTGTGCATGTCCTGCAGTTTATTAGGACTGAGTATTTCAGTCTCTGGATCCAGACTACTGGCTCCTTTAAGGCCCAGAAAACAGGCTCAAAGCATGTGCAATAAAATAGATTATTTAAAAATGTCTTTATCATATAAATAGACAAACATGCATCTATAGAAACATGTATCATTTTCTTCACTACACCCAGAAATGCACAGGCAGGAAAATGAAAGATTCATCCCAGCTTATTTAAAGCACCTAAATAAACCTCTTCCAGAATTAGATTACTGCAAGAATATGGAAAGTCATTTCTGAACTCTTTAAAAGTTTCCAATCAACTTTAGAAGCACTTTAAACATAATAAAATATCATGTTGTCACATAGATTTTTGGGGAGAGGGGATTTCAGATTTATTCTTTGAGTAAAGTAAATTTTAACATTCAAAATATTTTTCTTAAAGTGAACTGTTGAAAATTGTACTGAAACGGTATAAACATAAGGAAAATTGTAAATGAAAACTGCAGTTACAAATCATTGTATATGTTTGTACTGCACCTACCTCAAAAGCTTATTGGCCTCTATGTGATACTGCAAAATATTAAATATACTTTAACAACAGTATAATATAGTGTGACTAGTGTACTGCTGGGCACAATTATATCTGCTGCCATAGGCAAACTGTGGCTAGAGTTGGAGTTACTTTAGCCCACCTGAATGTGTTGTTGTTTTTGGTTCCGCCTTTCTCTTCCTCACCATTGTGCTCTCACTTCTGTAGGTCTAGGTTTCAGAAAGTACCAGGTCATACATATTTTTGGCATTGGAATGCACATGCCCATTGTGAGTGCTACCTGACTCTGACTCCTATATCAAAATGAGTCAATGTAGCAAAAGCATCATTTTTTCCAAAAGAGACTATGATACGGCATCCAAAGGGAAGTAGGTTATGAGAGGAGACATCGTCCTCCACCCCAAGCAACTACAGTGAATCATATGTTAAACAAATGGAGCCGCCCATACCATACAATATGTAAACAGTGACTTACTATGGCTCCTGATTTTCTTTTCTTCATTCTTTCCCTTTTGTCTTACTTTTCCTTCCCCACATCTTGATGCATCTTCAGACTTTCAGTGACTTAGTTTTCCTTCACTCTTGTTTATTCACTAAACCTGACTCTGCTCAAAACACTCTCTACTTTCTCTTTTGGCCTGTTTCCCCTATTCTTGAATCACCTTAATTAATTTCTCTTCTTTTCAGACTCTCTGCCATCTCCTTTTTCTTCACCGATCTCCCTTTTTCTCTCTTTCTGCTACTCTGTCCTTCTTCCCACATATCCAGGTCTTCCCTCATCCTCTTCTTCCATCCCACTGTACCTCTTCTCTCTCATCTTATATCCTGCCTCCCTAATTTTCTTCTCACATCCCCTCTTTTGCTTCTAAGTCTTGCATAACATTTTAACTGCTCCTTAACTAAAGTAACACAGTCAACTTAAATGTATGAAGTTTAAGTACAGTGTATTTAGAATCTCTGCCTCATGAACTGTCTTTCTAGCTATATTTTTACCTTTTCTTTCTTGAATTTTACTCTGAAATGTTTACCTGGCATAAACAGACCATCTTGATGGGTGTTTTGAAGACATTTCTATAAACAGCTTGAGAACGTGCAGATGGTGCATAGTTTCCAAGCTGCAGCTGCTGCCACTTTCAGGGCTTGCCTAGAAAAGCAAAATAAGATGTCCCCAGGGAAATCATAGAGGACAAAAAGGCATTCAGGCTTGAAGGAACTCTCCCTGTGAGGTCAGAGATAGAAATACTGTAGCTAGTATGGAAAGTCCCATCCATCATGGGTTGGGGAGAGCAGAGGAGACTTAGTTGTCGAACCCTCTTCAAAAAAAATCTTAGCTCAGGTGGGTTGTATGGCCTCACCCCACCTCCTAAAATGCCACTGCAGTGTAAGGACACCCTTTCATTACTCTAAATTCAGTGTCACTCTACAAGGAAATATAGTACCTTTACGCCCATTCATTTATCTGACACACAGGTTAGAGTGGTTCCTCTCCTCAACTCTTCTTGCCCATGAAGGGAGTGAGTGCAGGAGAGTTTATGTGGCACCTGGGGAAATGCATGAGCTTGGTGATGTCACACCAGTACATGTGAGCAACAAGTACCAGGGTGTGTACACAAAACCCAGAGCAATCTGCACGTGAATCAACATATTAAAATAAGTTGCAAAATCAGAGAATTATAAATCGGCTTTGAAAACAAGCTTCTATGGTTTTTATTAGCAAAGGTAGTTGGGAAAATATTTTTCTTTTTTCCTCGATAGGGCAAAGGTCTGTATTTTGTTTCATTTGGACTTCTTTTTTTTTTATATCCCAAAAGGGAAGGACTCTTTTTTCTTTCTGAAAGATTGGTTGGAGGATTAAATCAACAACTGCTAAGAGAAAGGGCATGGTCAACTGCTCTAACAACCAGAGGGAAAGTGAGGAAAAGTGATGATGGAAAGGTAAGTCAAACACCCACAGTCCCCCTCAGGCATTGGTGTACCTTTGTGTGGTGATATAGCTGACAATCAAATATAGGCAGGTACTGATTGTGAATCTATTCCATTTTCTGAAAACAGGGTTAGATTACACAGAGAAGTGATAGTCCACATTCAGGAAAGAAAGCATATGTCTTTACAAATATTTGCATAAGAGGCTGCAAATGACAATTAAAAACTCCACACCCATCCCAAACAGGGCTAGGCCAACTTGACTAGAAAGGCTGGGAAATGTTTCTGAAAAAAAAAATCACTCTGCCAACTCCTCAGTTGCTGAAATGTACAAGTTCTTCATTTCCTTTTACAACCCTTTCAGTCTCACCCAACTAATGCTTTGAAAGGACCAAAAAAATAAAAATAAAAAAAATAAATAAAAAAAAAATAAAAAGGTTTTTCACACCATTTTTCCTCTGCCCTCTTTGTGTCATGCCTTATAATGCACATAGCACATACACTGGCCCTTGGCACTGTAAGATTCAGGTTCCCAATCCCGTCATATGCTCTCACACTTAGCAAACTCCTCAGAAAGAATACCACACACATACAATTTAAGAACCATTTTAAAGCTTTCTACAACCCTTCGGTCCTGAGGGTACATCTACATTTGAGCAGGGCAGTTTGATTCCCAGCTCACGTAGACATACCAGCGTTATCTCTATTCGAGTTAGCGCACTCGGGTAGCATGGTCAGTGGCTCGGATTTGCTCCCCAAATACATACCCAAGGTTCCAGGCAGGTTTGTACTCAGGCAGCTAGCCTGAGCTGCTACCAGGTAGAACTACCGTGCGTACATCTATGCAAGATGTGCGGATGTACTGTTATACACAGGATAACTTCTCAACCTCCACTTTCGCTTACCCATCATTCACACATTAGAATCCTCTCATATTCCACTTCACTGCTGACAATATCCTTTCTAATAAAAAGCCCTATGCCCTGCAACTGACATAACCTACACAATTCTGCATAAAATGATGCATACTGCATCCTGAAGTTACACATGAATCTTTTCCCTTTCCTCTCACATGAGAGGGTGCAAAATATATATTTCCGTGTATCACAATCACAGCTCTGTCATACACCTCAAAGTAATCCACACATCCTCATATCAAAAACATATCTTTATCACGCAGGCCCAACTACGGCCTTCACCATTCGGTGGCTGAGTGGTTAAGGGGCTCAATTACAATCCTGAAGGTTGTGGATTTGAGTCTCACACTGAAAGTTCACGCAACTGCAAAATAGGTACCTGATTCACTGCATTAGGGCAGTCAAGGTGGTCTGCTGTGATGCTGGCTGGATCACTCCCTCGTGCACCTATAAAACTGCCATGCCCTAGTTTTGTCAGTCTGATGCGCCATTGGCATAGGGGGACTTTGACACCTAACATGCTGACTGCACCTGGAGCAAATGCAAATAATTCACTTAGCTACTGCCAGCTCCAGGAGAACAAAAAGAAGGTGGCATAGGCAACTTTTTTCTTTTCTTGCTGAAAGAGGAGAGCGTTACGGTGGAATGCACAACCTTAACTCTGCATTTCCTGATTTTCAGAAGTTTAAGTTTCACTCACTCAGCATTCTGCAAGGGGGCAACATATCACCAAGCAACATTAACTCAGCATTAATGTAGTTTTTTGCCAATGAATTAGTACAGCGATGACCCAGAGGTCCTGCAGAGACCAAAAGAAAAATGGAAAGGAGTTGGGGAAAAAATATGCAAAGATGCATTGAGATGATGGGCATGTTTAAACTTACCTCTGGAGCGATCGATCCAGCGGGGGTCGATTTATCGCGTCTAGTGAAGATGCGATAAATCGATCACTGAGCACTCTCCTGTCGACTCTGGTACTCCACCAGAGCGAGAACTGTAGGCGGAGTCGATGGGGGAGCATCAGGAGTCAACCTACCACAGTGAAGACACCGCGGTAAGTAGATCTAAGTTATTCATGTAGCTGAAGTTGCATAAAACTTAGATTCCCCCCCACCCCAGTGTAGACCTGGCCAATATTTGGATCCAGGATTGGATTAGGCTCAGGTCAGCATTCGGAGTTTGTGGTTTATGCTGAAAGGGCAACAAGTCAGATTCACTGAAATCTCATAAACTCTTCTGAGATTTCACTCACTTTGAGACAATCTCAGATCTTAGGCACAGCTTACCAAGAGTAGGAAAACAGAACAATTCAGGTTTGGATCCCCTGAACCAAAGCTGTTTGAAACTACACTGTCCTAAATTACAAAAATGGTTGGATTTACCAATCCAGTTTTCCCCCATCAGTAGAGGGGGAAAAACAACAAATAAGATAAATTGAGGTGAGAAAACTGGGAAAGAAAAAAGAACAAAATAAGAGACACAGAAAAAGCTGAACTACAGAGTCCTTTGTGCCAACTGCTATTGGACCCCCAATGAGGCACCACTGGAACCAGGGCATAGGATGCTGAGAAGCAAATTGGAGTATTGGATTGGAAAGAGAGGTGCCAATATCTTGTCATCTCCAAAGGGTTCTAATTCACTTGGATCACTATTGGTCACAAAGCAAGTCTCTTTATTGAATGTATTATCAACAAACTACTTACTTTTACATTTATTGAATATAAAAACTAGCAAACAGACTAAATTTCAGTATGATTTATTTTTACTGCCCTTATCACATTTTGAATGTATTTAAAACAGTTTCTCCAAACAGTAAACACTTTCTTTCCTCTTCATGAGGCTCTAAAGCCTATCACCCTCCTAATTTAAATATATTTCAGTGTGGGCTCCTAAACTTCTGATTTATTTTAAAGTTGGTATTAGCAACTTTATCTTTGAAAATAATCTCTAATGCTCCAGTGCCTGCTTTTGGCTCCCCTTAAATCTTTGTATATTTCATTGTGTCATGTTAGTAAGAGACTATACTCTCTTCTCACAGATTTATGAAGCTAGAGTGCTTGCTCCTTTAACTTTTACTCCCGTTCTCTGAGGAAAAAGAACAAAAAATATTACTACAGGCAGCAGTGCCTGCATTTTTCATGGAACACGATATCAACTGAGCCTTGCAGAAAAGAATGACTATAACTGGCTTTTGAAGTTGGATCAACAAGAAAATACCACAGATACTGTATCATGGCAAAACATTAAAAGTAGACTGTGTAATACATTATTCTATGACACATCTTGCCCTACCATCCAGCTTTTACTTTATAGAAACATTAATTAAATATTTTTCATAGAATCATAGAATATCAGGGTTGGAAGGGACCTCAGGAGGTCATCTAGTCCAACCCCCAGCTCAAAGCAGGACCAATTCCCAACTAAATCATCCCAGCCAGGGCTTTGTCAAGCTGGGCCTTAAAAACCTCCAAGGAAGGAGACTCCACCACCTCCCTAGGTAACACATTCCAGTGCTTCACCACTCTCCTAGTGAAATAGTGTTTCCTAATATCCAACCTAGACCTCCCCCACTGCAACTTGAGACCATTGCTCCTTGTTCTGTCATCTGCCACCACTGAGAACAGCCGAGCTCCATCCTCTTTGGAACCCCCCTTCAGGTAGTTGAAGGCTGCTATCAAATCCCCCCTCATTCTTCTCTTCTGGAGACTAAACAATCCCAGTTCCCTTAGTCTCCCCTCATAAGTCATGTGCTCCAGACCCCTAATAATTTTTGTTGCCCTCCTCTGGACTCTTTCCAATTTTTCCACATCCTTCTTGTAGTGTGGGGCCCAAAACTGGACACAGTACTCCAGATGAGGCCTCACCAATGTCGAATAAAGGGGAACGGTCACGTTCCTCGATCTGCTGGCAATGCCCCTACTTATACAGCCCAAAATGCCGTTAGCCTTCTTGGAAACAAGGGCACACTGTTAACTCATATCCAGCTTCTAGTCCACTGTAACCCCTAGGTCCTTTTCTGCAGAACTGCTTCCTAGCCATTCGGTCCCTAGTCTGTAACAGTGCAGGGACTGAGGTGAGGCTGACTGGCCTGTAGTTCCCCAGATCCTCCTCCTTCCCTTTTTTTAAAGATGGGCACTACATTAGCCTTTTTCCAGTCATCTGGGACCTCCCCCGATCGCCATGAGTTTTCAAAAATAATGGC
Source organism: Chrysemys picta bellii (assembly GCF_011386835.1). Taxonomy (NCBI): domain Eukaryota; kingdom Metazoa; phylum Chordata; order Testudines; family Emydidae; genus Chrysemys; species Chrysemys picta. The sequence continues at coordinate 136,918,694 of NC_088793.1, read as the reverse complement.
TAATGGCTCTGCAATCATTTAGCTTTTCATTCATTTAGCTTTCATACAGCACTTTTACTTGGTTCTCTCAAAGCAACTTGTTTAAAGTTGACTTTTGCTAGGCAACCACTTCCAGAATTTAAGATCTGAATATTTCTGGACTAGAACTCTGAGCCTGAATATGTATACACTAGTGTTTTCATTTTAACTGCAAATTCAGCATCATATACAGTATTCTTCACTTTGCCCCAAAAATAACTGTTGTGATGTTCATGTTCACTTTCTGTGGTACTTATTTTTACAGTATGTATATGGGTATAATGAAAGGTGATTTCTAGCCATGGAAAAGTATGCTATGAATAAGTGTTTTGTACAGGAACTAGAGCTTTCATTATTTTTCCTTCTTTTCCATTTACTGACTTTAAACATTATTGTGAAACACTTTTACTGTACCTAAAACATTCAAAGTAACTTCAGAGTTATTTAATGCGATAGTATTGAAACCATTGAACTTATCTTACTTAACTCAACAGTTTTTCTTAATTTTCTTGCTAAGAAAAGGGAGATGTCTAGCTTCCCAATGGGCCAGTACCCGTTTTTAGCTTTAGAATGGTTCAAGATATTGGACTTCAAAGTCATGACATTTTTAGGTAAAGAAACTGTCATTTTATAGATTTTTTTAAAGGCTCCCTCTGAGTACCATACAATTGGAATAATGATAACAGAGGGTATTTGTGCATTGCACACACACACAAAAAACCCCACAGCAGATAGTCTAAGATCCCAGGTCACCCGACTTGGGCTCACACAGCTTGTGTTATGGGCCGAAAAACAGTAGTGTAGACATTCCTGCTCAGGCTGGAGCCCAGCCTCTGAGACCTCCCTCCTCCTCAAGTTTCAGAGCTTGGGTTCCAGCCCCAGCAGAAACATCTACAGTGCTATTTTTATCTCTGTAGTGTGAGTCCCACAAGCCTGAGTCAGTTGACTTGAGCTTGGAGACTCGCTGGCACAGTGGTACTGGCAGTAGGGGTGCTACCGCACCCTCTGGCTCGAAGTAGTAATAATATGGTTTCCATCATCAGCACCCTCACTATAAAAATTGTTCCATCACCCCTGCACTGGCATGGGGTTTTTCTTGCAGTATACGCATACTCTTAGGCATATGGTTTTATAGGCAGAGGGACAAAAAAAGTTCTACAATTTATTCTAAGTATGAGCTCAGTGTGACAAATTGGGGATTCTGTCTGTACCACTTCTTAATGGAATATTTTATCATGAAATTACCACATCAGGAAAGCCTATTGAATGTGAATCCCCCAGGAGTGAGCAGATTATGTCATATCTGTGCCAGGCCAAAGACAATGGCCAGGTCTACACTACAAGCCTATGTCGGTATAACTACATTGCTCAGGGGTGTGAAACATCCACCACCCTGAGCGATATAGTTATAACAACCTAACCCACCCCTCTAGACAGTGCTACCGGGGAGGTGGATTAACTATGCCGACTGGAGAAGCTCTCCAGCCAGTGTAGGAGCGTTTTCACTTAAGTGCTACAGCAGGGCAGCTGTGCCGATGCAGCGTTTTAAGCGTAGATTTGCCGAATGATGAATGATCAGCACTCTAGGATCATCTATTCCAAATAAAATATCTTGGGACAATGGGTTTTCTCTCCCCGGGGAGAAGATATTTCCTCCTTTTGTTTGAAGGGAGGGGAGTTTGAGACTAATGAAAAAATCACCAAAAGGCAGAATAAAAGAAGCAGGTGACCCCAACAGGAGTCTACAGAGGGACTCACAGAGGGAACCTGCATGCGAGTAAGATAAAGGGGCTGCTGCAGGACCAGGAGAATCAAGGAGGCGGAGGACTCCCTGCCTGCCTGACAGAACACAAATCATCTCCCAAGGACTCCCAATAGAAGGGTGAGCTAGCGAGGGACATTGCATTTAGGATATTTTATTGTTTTGTAGGATCTGTACTCTCCTGTGCTTTATTTGTTAAGTAAAGAGCATAAAGTTGATAGACTGAACAAAATGTCAGGTTTCAGACAAAATGTGTATGTGTTGACTGCGTCACAACTGCTATGTGTCCCTGAGGGAGTTAAACTGTAAACCAGAAGCTTCACACTTAGGGGGACCATTCAGAGAGAGGGGTGCATTTGAGTATTGGGGAGTCTGAAGGGAGTGCTCCACTCTGAGGGGCTAGATGGCTGGACAGAGGGTTCCAACACTCAGAAGGGTGTGCCAGGTGTGCCCTGAGAGTGTACCTAGGGACTCTGAGAGGTCTGTTCAGGCTCCAGGTGCTTAATGCACTCCTGGAAAACCAGAGCACAGAGGCTTTGATTCCCCTCACAGAAGTCCTAGTAGGTGGGCTCACTAGTATCTGTGACACACACCACTTACAAGTGGTGAAACTGTACATGAGCGATGTGACTCCTCCCAAACATGTGGCAATAAAACTTTTATATCACTCTGACATACTCCCCATGGCCATATTCTTGGACAATGGTCCCTCCCTTGTGCCATCGTGCAAAGGTGATGGAGAGCTGCCTGACCTGGGCAGCTAGGGATTCTCCTCGGATAGTAGAATCCTTGCATGCCTATTACAGGAGATTTTAGGAATTCCTATCCAAAGAGAATCCACAAAAAACTGTTGTAGTCAGCATACCAGGTTATGGCTGCATCATATTATTTTCCAAGGATATTATTAATTATTATTATATTGTCCATATTATATTTGGAGCTGGCAAAATGGTTACTAGGATTGTTCAGCCAGGATCAACTAGAGCAACCTAGAGGCTGCTCTGGCTTGTAGGAAGAGCTGAATTGGCTCCTAGTGGGGTTAAGGGAGTGGGAAAGCCAGCAACATACATTCCCCTTGTGTACTAAGCAGAGTTCAGGCATAACTGAGGATTTGCCCCTATATAACTTCTATGTATTACTCGTAATGTTTTTATTAGCAAGGACATTGCTGAAGTTGAAATTCACTCTAACCTATCAGATTCATCAATACACCCAATCTGCTTTAATTGAGAATATTCTCAAACAGATAAAGTTACATCATATTCATTGTTTACTGTGTCTTTAAATCATTTAATCTTACCTTCAAATATTATATTATATTACATAGTACAAGTATTTATCTGCTAAAAGAAATAGAACATGTTTAATTAGGAACAACGAAACATCTGAACTGAAAAATTTAAAAGATATTTTTTTCATGAAAAATCTCATTACTATTCCAGCAAATCCCCCTTATCTAGTGATTTGGAGGTTGGTTTTTTAAGTCCATTTAAAGCTAAATTGAAAACATCACTAACTTCTTGTTGCATTTCATTGATTACCTTACAAAAGGTGAAAGATGTTCTTTTATAGTCATAGCTGGTAACGTTCACACACTGTGAAAGGTGAACTTTAAAATGAAGTATATATGTGGTGAGGGCTCGTGGTAATTCCTCATTGTAACAAAACATTTAGTTTGATTCTTTTGAAGTACACACAAAAGTGATCCACATGAAAATTACTAGAACAAATTTTCAGCATATTATATCTTCTTGCTGTGTTTTTTTCCAGATGAAGCCTACAAGCTCTAAACTCAGTAAATTAGAATGCATCATTAAAAACAATCTGTTCAGATCCAAAAGCCATTATTAATGGTCAACATTTCTCACTTCAGCTACATTGAAATGTTGTGGTTCTAAGTCACAGGAGATTTCTGACTTTACAACTTTTCACAGCTTAAAGTTGGATAGAGGACAGAAAAATTCATCTGGTGTACTAAGATATTGCTAGGCTGCTACACAAGGGTGCAGTAATGTAGTCATTAAGGTCTTGCAAAATCCTATTCACCGTCTTACCTGGGGAAGAACTATATTTGATGGGTACAGAAAATATTAGTTTATATATTTAATTATTATTAAGTAATTAAATGTTTGTGCCAATTTTACAAAGCTGCAGTAAAAGGACCTAATTTTGTGTTATAAAATAAAATAAATTTGAGCTTCCATACGATACCCCAGAGATCCGGCCTACCCTTGTGTTCGTATGGTACCTTTAAGGTTTAATTTTCAACTGACATGATCAAACAGATGTTGGGCAGGTAGGGCAGAGAGTGGGAGACCTTCCCATTAAAGATTACAGAATCAGGACAATACATTTAAAAAAAATAAATTTGAGCTTCCATACAATACCCCAGAGATCCTGCCTACCCTTGTGTGCGTATGGTACATTTAAGGTTTAATTTCTCTTTCTTTCTTTTAACACTTCTAATGAGCAGCATTAGGGAGGTGGGGACAGACTATAAATCCTAGATTCCCAAAGATATTTAGCTGGTTCTAAGTAAGTCCCTTTCCTAGGAGCCAAGGAAACAGTGGGTGCATTTGAGATTTAAACTGAAATGACAACACAAATGAGGGGGAAAGGGAAGAAGAGAGAAGTCTCTCACATGGTGGGAGATTTCCTATGAAATGTTACAAAACAAATCAAATCAAAGAAAAAAAAAGGCAATCCAAAAAAGAGATTCATTTTAAAACACCTCATGATTTTTAAACTGTTCTGTCAGTTCTGTTTTCAGCCTCAGGTCTGACTTTCCTTGCTGTTGTGATTTCATGTCAGACTCTCAACATTGCTTCAATATTTCTTTTATGTAGGTGAATTATAGGGCCATTTGCGCAATGAGTGCACAGTGTTACATCGACAACAAGTAGAGCTGAATGCAGAATAAACTGAACAAGTGGAACTTTATTAAACCCTGTGGACTGTTCTGTCCATGTTGCAGAGTTGCTTCCAGCGTAACACCTTTTCTTTCCTGTTCCCCTAGTATCCTCTTAATCACAGCCTCACTAGGGAACATGGACCCTCCAACTCCAATTTTCACTGATCATGATACACAGGACTTCCATGACATCAATGGTTGATGCCAGAAAGTGAAAAATGCAGCATACAATCAAAGTTGCAAAGAATTTAAATTAGCAAACTAGAACTATCCAAACTGGCCAGGACACCACACAGGGCCAAACATATACTTTGTGGGATCCAAGAAAAACCCTAAGTTGTTTCGAGCAGAAGAGAAGAAGGAGGTAACAAGTTTCTTCCCTAATGTGGTCCCACTACTAGAAGTAAGGTAGCAGATATCTGAGTCTCTTCCCCAGGTTCACCGAACAAGTTAAAACAGTTGCATGACATGACTAGAAGTCTTCTGCTATCAAGAGGGCCCCTCCAGAATGCCACAGCAGTTCAAAGGGTCTGGCTGGACAGAACTCCATCTTTCAGGAACAGCTCTAAAATCTAATAGGATGTTTTGGATATGCACCACACAGGCTAGTACATGTTAAATAGGATACTCCAGCTTTCTAAGGCACTTTCAAGACACCCCCTTAAATTTGAAGAAATCCTCATCAAAATTATAGCAGTTTCCATCTCTCTGGCCTGTTAATGGACCACCATAGCAAAACTACATTCCACTTTGTCTTTTCAATTTTTTTTTATAAAAGTCTGTCACATCAGACAATGGGGCCTCCTCCACCTCTTTCTGACATCTGTTATTGGTTTTCCTGAAGGCAGAGTTGCTTGCCTGTATTAGACAGGTGGTGATGCTCTAACAGCATGTTTTTAATGTACTGTGTATCTTTTTTCCTCCCTCATTTTTATTCCTCTCTGTTTTATCATCAGTTTTCTGTGTTCTCCTGCAGTATCTCTTTTCACTTCTACAATTTTCATTCCTTTCCCCATATTCCATTTTCCTCCTACTTAAGCTGTCTCTTGCCATTGTTCTCTTGGTTCTTCAGCATTCCCTTTTTCCCCATTTGCTTGGAGTTGATCTCCAGTCAGGCCCAGATACCACTGCCTTTTCACCTCTATCTCTGCCTGTAGCCAACTGAGACAAGAAGCATCCATTGGTTCTCCCTATATAATTGTGTGCAGGGACAGAGCTGTGCAGTAAACTTAAGATTCCAATTTAGGTGTTTGATTCTGGTCTCACACCAGACTGAATAAGGAGTAACACCACTGAAGTCAGTGGGAGTTACAATGGTGTAAAACTGGTGTAAATGAGACCAGAATCAGGTCTTCAATCTCATGACTCCCATGAATGACTATGGGAGTTACACAAGCTTTCATACCATTTGACTTCCCTGTAATGGCTACTTCCACATAACATTAATGCTCCATCCACAGGAGCAATACACTTAAATATAAAATCGGTATTCCAGAAAGGCAAATGGCCAGATTCTGATTTCTCTTACATCAGTTTAAAACCATGTTAACCCTCCACTGAAGCCAATGAGTTACTTTGAATTTACACCCGTGTAAGCGAGATAGGAATCTAGCCTGGATTGTTTCACAGATTAAAATATGCTCTGGATAATGTTCCACCAATATAAACTCCAAGTAACTCTATTGACATCAATATATCCCACCATGACAGGGACTGGGATGTAGCTCGGGGTGTCTTCCCACACTGGCTAGAAAGATACTAATCAAAATAGTAACAGGTTTTGAAAAGAAAATGTTTTTTATAATAGCATCATTTAGTAAGTCATATTTTTAAATGCAACGTTTAGAAATGCAGTCCTGACATTCGTCAATGTGTAGCTGACAATCTAATGAGTCTGTATAAATACATTTAGTAAAATTTCAGCCACCTTAAAATTTTGTAAAGGTCAAATATGAGCAGAATTATTGCTACTGTACAGCTGCTCTAGTGGTGTAAACAAGATATATAACACATTTCACTGGAATCCTATCTCTCGTAACAGATCTTTTAGAACACACAGGAGAGTTCAAAACTAAGTATTTGTCTTCTTATTCAGTAAATCATAGCGCTGTTTAAAAGAGAAAACCTTTCCTGTGCCTATGTAGTTTTTCTGCCACTAACTCTATATAGGTCTTTGTGATGACTGGTGAAATGGTGCATATTTCATACAGAAATCGTTGTCCCCCAGTAAACATGTAATGTAAAAATACCAGTTTCCAGAGTAGAACCCCACCTTTTAACCTGAAAACCTAGCGAACCAGCAGGAAAGATATTAGATAAGGGATGAAATCTTGGCCCCATTGAGGTCTATGGAAATACTTTCACTGAGTTCAGTGGGAATAGGATTTCACTCAATGAACCAAAACATCCAAAATGAATGAACTAACCTAAAAGTCAAAGAAATGCTCTGTCCTAAGTATAGCATACATTGCAACACTCGCATGAGGATGAGAACAAGCATGGTGGATTGAAACCACAGGAAATATTAACACAAAAAACACCAGAAGAAAAACCTTAACCTGTTTCTTAACTTTAACGCATTTCTGCAATGCAAGGCCTCATAATTTGGCAATGACAATATTAAGATAAATAAAAACACACCAAATCAAGGAAGATATTATGCCAGACAGGCAGAATTACTCTATTACACTCATTCTCTTTGTTTTTCTGACACACAATTTAGCTTTTGCAACCCATTCAATAGATACTAGAGGGAATGGATACAGGAAAGCTGAAAACAGCTTTAAATCACTGATAACCAAAAGCAAGCATCACACAAGTATTTTTAGAAAAAAGGTAAATAGCCTAAATTGGAAAATCTGATACCATCAACTCATTGCTTCTGTCTCCTTAATTCACATGAACAGATACTAAAAAACACTTCACTAACATGTTGTATTTGATTGTGGCCTAATGTTAGGCCATGATAACAGACTAGAGTTGCCAACTTTCTAATCGCACAAAACTTTGCCCCACTCCCTTCCCCAGCACTTCCCTGAGGCCCCGCCCCTGCCCCACACCTTCTCTGAGGCCCCGCCTCTCTCTCACTCCATCCCCCCTCTCTCTGTTGTTCTCCCCCACCCTCACTCACTTTCGCTAGGCTGGGGCAGGGGTTCAGTAGGGGGTTCAGGCTCTGGCTGGGGCCAGAAATGAGGGGTTCAGGGTGCAGGAGGGGGCTACAGGCCAGGGCAGGGGGTTGGGATGTGGGAGGGAATAAGGGCTCTGGCTGGGGGTGTGGGCTCTGGGGTGGGGCCGGGGATGTGGGGTTTGGGGAGTAGTAGGGTGCTACAGGCTGGAGCCAAGGGGTTTGGAGTGCAGGAGCGGGCTCAGGATTGTGGTGTGGGCTCTGGGGGAGCTCAGGCCTGAGGCAGGGGGTTGGGGTGCAGGCTCTAGGAGGGAGTTAGGAGATGGGAGGGGACTCCGACCTGGGGCAGGAGGTTGGAGTGCAGATGGGGCTTCGGGCTCCAGCCAGGTGACACTTACCTCAAGCGGCTCCCAGATGGCAGTGCAGCAGTGCTAAGGCAGGCTCCGTGCAGTTTCCGGAAGTGGCCAGCATGCCCAGCTCCTAGGCAAAGGGGCGACCGGGCAGCTCTGCACAGTTCCCGGCCAATGGGAGCTGTGGAGCTGGCGCTCGGGGCGAAGGCAGCGCGTGGAGCTTCCCTGATCACCCCTGCACCTAGGGGCCACAGGGACATGCCGTCCGCTTTCGGGAGCTGCATGGAGTCAGGGAGCCTCCCTTAGCCCTGCTGCACTGCTGAACGGACTTTTAACAGTCAAAAACCAAACGCTGGCAACCCTATAACAGACTGAGGACAAATTCAAAGTCCTTTCTAACAAATCACCAGGGAGATTTGAAGCCAAGGTGGGGGGAATTGAGAAATGGATAACTGTGGGCGAACAAGCAAGTTTAGAGATAATCAACCAAAGCATTTGTGAAATATAAAAGTTTCAATAATTAGAAGCATGACATTGTTTTACAATCCCCATTTAAAAATACACAAAAGAACAGATCTCAGTAACAGCTTGATCTGCTAACTCAAATTTGGCTTATTCCATTTTCTTCAATGACTGGTGCTTTCGTAAGATTTGGATAGTAAATTCTAGAGTAACTTGCCATGTTTTTTAAAATACCTGAGAACCTGAAGGCAGAGTTTTTAAGATGTGGGTCCTCAGACTCCTTAGCATAGGGATTAATTTCCATCAGGAACACAGGGACACCTAGGTTTGGATTTTCACTAAAGTATCATAGTCTGTTCCTGTGAAGCCAAAGAATTTGCCTCTGAAAAGTATTATTATTTTTTATTTCATAGTGGTAGCCATGCTAGTCTGTATCAGCAAAAAGAACCAGGAGTACTTGTGGCACCTTAGAGACTAACACATTTATTTGGGCATAAGCTTTTGTGGGCTAAAACCCACTTCATCAGATGCATGCAGTGGAAAATATAGTAGGAAGATATATATACACACAGAGAACATGAAAAAATGGGTGTTGCCATACCAACTATTACGAGACTACAAAAGTTTTTTTTCTCCTGCTGATAATAGCCCACTTTAATTGATTAGTCTTGTTATAGTTGGTATGGCAACACCCACTTTTTCATGTTCTCTGTGTATATGTATCTTCCTACTGTATTTTCCACTGCATGCATCTGATGAAGTGGGTTTTAGCCCACGAAAGCTTATGCCAAAATACATTTGTTAGTCTCTAAGGTGCCACAAGTACCCCTCGTTCTTTTTATTATTTTTATAATACTTTATATTTACTTTCAACTCTGTTGAATTACTATTCTCTTTTTGTTGCTGCTGCTGTGCTATTATGAATATACTTTGTGTCTGGATAAGCTCACATGATGAATGAAACTTGAGAAATAAAGTGACTCTAGCATTAATTGAAGTCTTTCACTTCCCAGGTGAGTGCCCTAACCTCTGGGCTATTAGCTAATTTTTTTTTTCTTTTTCTTTTTTTCTCTCTCTCTCATCAAAAATTCCACCCTGGACCTAAGACACCTTTAGTGATGTAAGTTATGTTAAAAGTGACACATTTCTGCAAAAAGTTTCAGGTTTGACAAATGAGCTTTTTCTGACCAAAAACCATTTAGTTGAAAAATTCCCAACCACCTTTAGGTGAAATGACCTCCAAAATTCTTATGTCACATGTTGACATAAAAATGGACTAGGAATACTTGGCACAGAAAGAAATGCCCATGTCACTGGAAACTATTTTTCATTGGCTTAATTGATGGGACAGTAATGGTTGACATGACACTGTGAACATTTCAAAAAGAAGGACAATGCTATCTTTAGAGTCTGAACATTCTGGAGACTCTCGCCACCTCCAAAGTCCAATATTTTCCCTCTGGACTCTAAGAAAATATTCGGATACACCTAAATCACAAATGGACCTGTAAGGTATGAGGCCTTTATTTCTGGATGTGCCAAATCCTAAACAATCTCTTGGATACAAGTCTAAGGATTACTGCTTCTCTACTCTCCTACTCATGTGTCACTTCATCATCATTCCATGTTTTTATCTTTCCTGTCCTCTGTTTAAATCAATTAGAAGCCTGACCAGCTTAACTGAACTCCAAAGTATCATCATCATAATCAGCATGACAGGCTAAGATGCTGTAAGCAACCTTGTCCCAGTGAAGAATGACCAATAGGAAGTGACTAGAGTATGGCAGATAGGGGAGGTGAACTGAAGTCCGGAGGCTAAAGCACACCTGTCTGCAACTGAGCTATATATTTACTATTCCCTGACTGCAGCACATGAGTGAAGCAAGACTCACTAACAGAGCTTCCCTTTTTACCCTCGCTGTTCCCCTCTTATGTGTATTTTTTTTCAAATGTTTCTAAACAGCAGGAATAATATTAACAGCAACTGTCACTGAGCCTAACTCCTGCAATTAAGATTTTTGGTACTACCAAGAATCTTTTCTTGTTTTTATCATTTTTCACTTTGACAGGATTTTACAGAGCATAAGCAAAGGAAAAAAGGGAACTTTCTCAGAGTGAACAATCATTTAATTCTGAAATTCCAAGTATATTAAAGTTTTAGTTTTGTTTTTCATGTGTGTTTAATAATGTTGGGAAGGTTTTCTATGTGTGGGATGCTACGGTAAAAGCAGACCATAGTCCATTTAAACAAAATCCCATGCCCAAAATTAGCTGTTTAATTTTGCACAGTAAAAAGGGGATTCTAATAATATATGAAGACTTTCTAGCCAGATACTTCATCACAATATAGGGCAGAGGAAGAGACGAGAATGATGAAAAGTAGGGGAGAGGGAAACATGGTCAAAAGCACAGCATCCTGCCCTTTAAAAAGATGGAAAGAAGGAACAGATGCTTCCGTATAATGTTATTTCAAGACTTTTGAATAAGATGAAGAACCACTGGTGTGAGTCAGTCTAACAATAGATATTTTTTAAATTATGCTTCCACCTTGTGTACAATAAAACCTCTGCAGCAGATAAACCTAAAAGATATACAGACAGATTTAGAGTGATTTAAAAGTCCTGCCCTCGAGTAAACTTTTCTTCTGAGAAAGTTTATCACTCAGAAAAGCATCTTTTTGTATATGCCAAATAAAAGATGTTTTTTAGATTTATTCCAACTGAAGGATATTGTGAGTAGTCAAGGCTTATATCTGTTAGTTAGTTACTGTAATAATCTAAAATATCTTAAAGGTAAATATTACTTGTGACTATTACTAATTATCTTACATATCTAAAAACCATGATTATTACTTTTTATAGAGCATTGCACTCACTTTAATTACAAGATCTGCACAAGAGTCCAGTGTGATGAAGAAATTTGACATAATTGAAAAAGCCAGTAATAAATAACAGACAATACTGAAATTTGACCGACAAAGCAAGAATTGACTGCAAGAGAAAGATCCAGTGTGAGAGGCAGACAAAGATTATACCATATATGGGTCACTACAAGAACTAAAAAAACAAAAACAAACATGCTATTTCCCCATGCTATTTTGCCCCGACTGCTACTCACACCTTCTTGTTAACTGTTTGAAATGAGCCACCCTGATTACCACTACAAAAGTGATTTTTCATCCTGTTGATAATAGCCCACTTTAATTGAATTGTCTCGACCCCCACCCTTGGTAAGACAACTCCCATCTTTCCAAGTACTGCTATATATATATCTTCCTACTGTATTTTCCACTCCATGCATCTGATGAAGTGGGTTTTAGCCCAAGAAAGCTTATGCCTAAATAAATGCGTTAGTTTATAAGGTGCCGCAAGTACTCCTCATTGTTTTTACCATATATATAATGACACTCAAAATGGGGGAAAGCATTGAATCCGTCCCAGTTGTATGGGTGGCAGAGCAGAGGTTCAATATGGTTGGAGGAAGCTACAGGGCACCTGATCTAGCCCTCAGACACACTATTTAAAAGTGAATTCAAAGCAGCAGTTGACTTCTTGAAAGCACCCACCGTGCCTCCTTGGTCCTAATGTGGTGTCTAATGTAGCTAGCTGTGGGCATGTAAGATCAGAGAGCACGCTTCCAGAAATAAGCTTCCCATCTCTGCTCCCTTGGCATTCAGCCTGGGGTAGCAACAATGGATGCCCCACAGCCAAGAGTATGTAGCTTTCTGAGGGGTGGGAGATGAAAGCTACCACAGAGGAGTGGAGAGCTGAGGGAAGAGCAAAAACAAAATTAAACGCAAACAATCAAACATAAAAGATTAGAAGGAAATAGATAAAGAGAAGAAAGAGAGAAAATGAACAGGAAAATAAAGTTGGTATGAGCTGTGAGAGGATATGGCATGAGGGGAAACGGCAGTGGTACCTCTGACCCACTCCATCCCAAGGATGTTCCAAGAACAAAAGGTTGAGATCCATTGGCTTTTAGTCTCAGAGGCATTATGCCTTTACCCCAATTTCCTATCTAGGGTTCCCATTCATACAAAATCCCCTCTGTGTTTTGTTTCTGCTGATTGTATCGACCATTTCTACTGTATTTTCAGGTATTACAGAAACCTCATTGAACTTTCTAATCTTTGCAGTTTTGGTTTCTATCAAAAATTAAAGCCCTTAAAATGTTTTCTTAAGTATAAAAAACATTTTTTTTTAAATTTAGAAATACAATTGAAAGAGAACATTTCCACGCGGAGGAAAACATTCCTTAAAAAATTGGGCCAAAAAAGAAAATGATGCCAGAGATGCTTAGGCCATTGAACATTTACACAACATTTGAAGTAAGTCCAGAAGATAAGGAGGGTGAAATTTTCAAAAAGATCTCTGACTTAAGAGTCTAAATCCCATTTTCAAACAAGCCCCACTGACTTTCAATGAAATTTAGGCTAAGTGCTTAAGTGACTTTTGTAAATAGGAATTAGGCTCTCAGTGTACTTAGATGCCTTTGAAAACTTTACCCATATCTTGTTAAGAAAATAAATAATACACTAAGACATCAGCAGAATAGTTACAATAATTTATTAATGTGGACACTTTTATTGTTTGAATGAAATCCATTAGATTAAAATTGTAACTGACATACTATATGCTTACACCACCTGTAAGGCCTGGTCTACACTAAGAGGTTATGTCGAATTTAGCAGAGTTAAATCGAATTAACCCTGCACTCGTCCACACAACGAAGCTATTTAGTTCGACATAGAGGTCTCTTTAAATCGATTTCTGTACTCCTCCCCGACGAGGGGAGTAGCGCTAAATTCGACATGGCCATGTCGAATTAGGGTACGTGTGGATGGAATTTGATGCTAATAGTTCCGGGAGCTATCCCACAGTGCACCACTCTGTTGACGCTCTGGACAGCAGTCCGAGCTCGGATGCTCTGACCAGCCACACAGGAAAAGCCCCGGGAAAATTTGAATTCCTTTTCCTGTCTGGCTAGTTTGAATCTCATTTCCTGTTTGGACATCGTGGCGAGCTCAGCAGCACTGGCAACGATGCAGAGCTCTCCAGCAGAGGTGACCATGCAATCACAGAATAGAAAGAGGGCCCCAGCATGGACTGATCGGGAAGTCTTGGATCTGATCGCTGTGTGGGGCAATGAGTCCGTGCTTTCGGAGCTGCGATCGAAAAAATGGAATGCGAAGATCTACAAGAAGATCTCCAAAGCCATGACGGAGAGAGGATACAGCCGGGATGCAATACAGTGCCGCGTGAAAATCAAGGACCTGAGACAAGGGTACCAGAAGACCAAAGCGGCAAACGGACGCTCCGGATCCCAGCCCCAGACATGCCGTTTCTACGAAGCACTGCATTCCATTCTAGGTGCGGCCGCCACCACTACCCCACCAGTGACCGTGGACTCTGATGATGGGGTATTGTCGACGGCCGCTTCCTCGGATATGTTCGCAGATGGGGAAGATGAGGAAGGAGATGAGGAGGATGAGGCAGTCGACAGCACATACAACGCTGATTTCCCCGACAGCTAGGATCTCTTCATCACCCTCACGAAGATCCCCTACCAACCGTCCCCAGGCGTTAACCCTGACCCTGAATCAGGGGAAGGATCAGTCGGTAAGTGTTTTAAACATGTAAACATTTATTTTGATCAGAACAGGAATGGAATATTAACAATGGTTTTTTCATGATTACTTTGCCCTAGGCGCTCTACTTTTTAGTCCTTGCCAGTGCAGCTACTGGAAAATTCTGTCAATATGTCCAGGGATAGAGCAGAAATCCTCCTGGGACATCTCCACGAAGCTCTCCTGGAGGTAATTTTAAAGCCTTTGCAATAGGTTCCTGGGGAGAGTGGCCTTATTGCGTCCTCCATGGTAGGAAACTTTTCCACGCCAGGCTAGCAGCAGGTACTCCGGGATCAGTGCCTCGCACAGCATGGCCGCATACGGCCCCGGTTTTTGCTGGCATTCACGCAGCATGTGGTCTTTCTCTGGGTCCGAGATCCTCATCAGAGTGATATCACTCATGGTGACCTGCTTTAAATTAGGGAAAATGTTAGTATTGGGACTGATTGCCTGTTCCTTTACATAACTGTAACCGGCGGTTTACAGCCACGCGGTGGAGGCGGGATAGGGGCAGCATACAGGGATCTTTCCCGGGGACAGCCGCGAGGGGGGTGGGACAGGGGCAGAGTTCATGCTGGCCAGATTGCCGGGAGCAGGAACTGGCCAATGCTAGGGGCACTGCTTTGAACGTGAAAGGAGGGCACTGCTATAAATTAAACTTTCAGCAGCCAAAAGTCTACGGCTTACCATGTCCGCCTGCTAGCCGAATTCCGCTGTCCTGCCCTGCTTGTGTGATCTGTACTCCAAGATCCCAGGCACTGACTGTGAAGGCCGAAAATTCGACCTTGTCCTGAGTGCGCATGTGATAGGTGCTGTGCATGGTCTTGTTCACAGAGAAAGACTATGTTCATTGTTCACAAAAATGTATCTTGGTGAGGAATTCACTCCCTTTTTCCATCCCACAGCTGCGAGTGTCTCCCGACCTACCCCGGCATCCCTGTCCCAGAGGCTGGCGCAGATTAGGCGCCGAAAGAGAAGTACACGGGACGAGATGTTCTCCGAACTTATGGGCTGCTCCCGAGCCGAGGCGGCACAGCAGACCCAGTGGAGGGAGAACATGTCGCAATACCAGCGATCACACGGCGAACGGGAGGACAGGTGGCAGCAGGAAGACCAGCAGGCGACTCAAACGCTGCTTGGACTAATGAGGGAGCAAACGGACACGCTCCAGAGCCTTGTAGATGTTCTGCAGGACCGGAGGCAGGAGGACAGAGCCCCGCTGCAGTCTATCTCTAACCACCCTCCCCCACCACAAAGTCCCATTCCCCCCTCATCCAAAGTCTCAATAAGGAGGGGAGACAGGGGCCATGAAAACAGTCACTCCACCCCTGCAGACTGCTCAAGTACCAGATGGTTCTCATTCCCAAAGTTTTGATAAGTCCTTTTCTTCACTCCAAAAGCACCTCACCCAAGCCCCCGTCCCACCTCACCCAGTGTCATCCCCTTACTGTGTAAATACGTTTCTGTTCATTACTGTTTCCGTCATGTTCTTTTAGAGGAGTGTGTGTTTGAAGGGGGTAAAGGGGGTTGGTAATTGGAGAGGACAGTCACCTTTACCAGGGTACAGACACGGGGGCAGGTTCAGCAGCAGGTCACACACACATTGCAGTCACTAGGCACCCTGGTCAGTCTGGGAGGTGGTTTTCATGTTCTGTGTGTGGGGGCTATGTGAGTTTGTGGCGGGGGAGGGCGGTTACAGATCTTATGCAGCGGTCCTTAGTCTGGATGACAGAACCATGCAGCAGGGGATCTATAACCGTCCTCCCCCGCCACAAAGTCCCATAGCCACCACCCACAGAGTTCCGAAAAGGAGGGGTGGCAGGCTCTGTTGAAACAACCAGTCCACCACTGCAGACCGCTCTAGGAGCAGGAGCCTGTCATTCCTCAAGTTTAGAAGCATCCTTTTCATCACTACACCCGCTCCCCACCACAGTCTGTGTCCCAGTTTCAACCCTTTACCACGAAACCCTTAATAAAGAAAACGGTGTTAATGAACAAAGTTCAATTTATTTTATTTTAAAAGGTGTGTTGGAAGGGGGGCAACAGGGTGAAGGGGGTATGTAACTGGAGAGGATAGTCAACATTAAGTGGGTAAAGAAACGGGGGCAGGTTCAGCTTCTCTTTAAACAAACTTAATAGTCACAGGTTACCCTGCTCACTCTGGAACCTAGCTTTCAAAGACTCCCGGATGCACAGCGCGTCCCGCTGGGCTCTTCTAATCGCCTGGCTGTCTGGCTGGGTGTAATCAGCAGCCAGGCGATGTGCCTCAGCCTCCCATCCCGCCATAAACGTCTCCCCCTTGCTCTCACAGAGATTGTGGAGCACACAGCAAGCTGCTATAACAATGGGGATATTGGTTTCGCTGAGATCAGAGCGAGTCAGTAAGCTTCTCCATCTCCCCTTGAGATGTCCAAAAGCACACTCCACAACCATTCTGCACTTGCTCAGCTGGTAGTTGAAGAGTTCTTTTTCACTGTCCAGGGCACCTGTATAGAGCTTCATGAGCCAGGGCATTAGCGGGTAGGCTGGGTCCCCGAGGATCACTATAGGCATCTCCACATCCCCAACAGTTATTTTGTGGTCCGGGAAGTAAATACCTTCCTGCAGCCATCTAAACAGACCAGAGTTCCTGAAAACACGAGCGTCATGAACCTTGCCCGGCCATCCGACGTTGATGTTGGTAAAATGTCCCCGATGGTCCACCATTGCTTGCAGCACCATTGAAAAGTAGCCCTTTCTGCTAATGTACTGGCTGGCCTGGTGCTCCGGTCCCAGGATAGGGATGTGAGTTCCATCTATAGCCCCACCGCAGTTTGGGAATCCCATGGCGGCGAAGCCATCTATGATGACCTGCACGTTTCCCAGGGTCACTACCTTTGAGAGCAGTAGCTCAACGATTGCGTTGGCTACTTGCATCACAGCAATCCCCACGGTAGATTTGCCCACGCCAAAGTGATTCGCGACTGACCAGTAGCTGTCTGACACTGCAAGCTCCCAGAGGGCTATGGCCACTCGCTTCTGGACAGTCAGGGTTGCTTGCATCCGGGTGTCCTTGCGCTTCAGGGCAGGGGACAGCAACTCACAAAGTTCCAGGAAAGTTCCCTTACACATGCGAAAGTTTTGCAGCCACTGTGATTCATCCCAGACCTGCAGCACTATGCAGTCCCACCAGTCCATGCTTGTTTCCCGGGCCCAGAATCGCCGTTCCACAGCATCAACATGACCCATTGCCACCATGATGTCCACGGCGGAGGTCCGTGCCACTCTCAGACTTAATGTCCTGACCGCGCTGCCATAGTCTCCTCACCCGATTTCTCAGCATCTGCCTCTGAAAAAGGTGGATGAGAAGGTGCGAGGTGTTCACAACGGCCATAACTGCAGCGATAGTCGCAGCAGGCTCCATGCTCACAGTGCTGTGGCGTCCGCGCTGTCACTCACCAGAAAAGTGCGCGAACTGATTGCCCGCCGGCGCTTTCAGGGAAGGAGGGCGGGAGTGACGGTTGGATGACGACAGTTACCCAAAACCACCCTTGACACATTTTTTCCCCAGCAGGCATTGGGGGCTCGACCCAGAATTTCAATGGGCAGCGGGGACTGCGGGAACTGTGGGATAGCTGCTCACAGTGCACCGCTTCCAATGTCGATGCTTGCCCCGTTAGTGTGGACTCACAAAGTTGAATTACTGTTCTTAGTGTGGATACATACATTCGACTTTGTAATATCCGTTCCACTAATTCGATTTAAGTAAAATTGAACTACTCTCGTAGTGTAGACGTACCCTAATAGATCATCATCATTCAGATGTTAGCTTTACTATCTTTTCTTCAGCAATAACAGTGCACAACATAAACATAAAACTATGAAAACAATGCAGAACAATTTTTCATACAGCTTTTAGTCTTATTAACTGTTAACATTTCACTCTCCAGTTTTTGAAATTAGCTACTTATATATCCCTTCAACTTTTCTGCTAAACTAGTTAGGTTCTCTTATAATTATCCCAGCTTTGGTTAACAAATTGTGCTGATACCCTAGATTTAAGGCAGTTGGACTTAGAAGAGAAATTAGATCACTCAAGTTTTAAGATAAAAGCAGACTACTTCAAATCAATAATCTATAGCATGTAGTTTTTGATTTGAAGATGAATGACTCAAGTGAACCACATGATTAATTTCAGTATGAAGGGTTTCTCTTGAACCTTAGTGGTGGCAATCACAGCAAGAAATTTAGTTTACATTTCTTTAAAAAGACAAAAGTTAATTACAACCATAAATGAAATCCATAACCTCCAAAGCTAAAGAATTCATGCAAGAGAAGTTAATCAAGAACATGACAGCAAGTTTCCAAATATTCAAAGCTGAATTTTTTAAATATCATTGACATTGCAAAAGCAAACAACTTTTTCCTCTACTCTGGTTTACTCATACATTCAGTAAAAAATCAGCTTACTTCACTTGCTAAACACTAGTTTTACCATAACATTTTGTTATTTGACTCTATTTTTATTAGTTTTCAGAATGATGAACATGACTAATGTAAAAACAACTCACCTTTATGGGAAAAACTGCAAGAAATCTTTAATAACCAGGACATCGACCAAAGCTTTCTTGAAAAAAACAAAACAAAAACCTTTTCTTCTCAGTCTGATAACTTTCAGATATAAAATGTATATTGCAACCTACTCACCATGACTTACTTACTTATATACCACAGAAAATTACTCAAGCAATTTATGGATAGTCCTAGTTGGTGAACGTCTCAGCTCAATGTGTTAGCAGTCATCACTGATATCTTTCAATATAAGGTACTGAGTTATCAACTAGGACGTACTAGGGATCTTGCTGTAAAGTACAGTACAAATAAGCATTTTGTAATGGGATGGTGTTGCTTATTCTAGACAGAAATAAATGAAATATAAACACAGAGCCTCCCTGTGACCAACAAACTTTAGTTGCAAACTTCATATTAAAATTGTATGACAAAATCTATCAAACAGTGTTAGATATTTACAACTATTAAGCCTAAATAAGATCCCTCCTTGTTAAATGATCTGAGGTGATCGCTCTTTGAGGTCTGTTAGACACATATCACGGCCTAAGGAGACAGGTGCTCAGTCTAATCTATCAATTTTAGTATGTTTTTGGCTCAACTATTCCTCTAGCTGGTATACTGCTCTTTCCCCAAATGCCCCTGGGGATCAGGAATGGACCATGGGGTCATCCAGGGGAAGAGATTGAGGCCAACAACCTAGCCAATAAAAGTAGTTATGGATGATTTCTGGGGGACCTTAAATTTTTTTTTCTCAATGTTTTATCTGTTGGAGCCAGCAGTTGCCACTGCCTCTTTGCAATGCCCCTCTCCGACCTGTCACCCTTTGCGCTATACCCCAACACTGTTGCTTCTGTTTTGTTCTTTCTTCAGTACATTCCCTTATTTTTTTATTTTCCTTCTTATTTTGCTGTGTATTTTGTCTTCCCTTCTCGTGGGATGTTTTCTAATTTTGTTGTTTCCCTTTCTTTCCCTGTCATTGTAACGTTCATTGCTGATTAGATATGGCGGGTTCAATTGGGAGGCGGGAGGCATGGATGAGCATTCACGTTGCACTCTCCAGCAGTACCTGGCCCTAGCCTCGGAAGCTAATCATCCAACCAGTGGACCACACTCAGTGATGAATCCTGGTCATGTGCTCTGTCCTCCTCCTGCTATGCCTTTGGAACCACAGCAGCAAAAGGAGCAGAACATGGGGCCACTACCAGGAGGCCTCATGCCAGCAGTTCCTCTGGTGTGGCTCCTGTACCGCCTCCAGCTCCCCCACCCCACACCCTATCCTCCGGCGTGGCTGTACTGCCCCAGCCCTTCCACGCAGGGTCTCCTCCGTCTGTACAGCAGCCAGCCCCGCCAGAGTACAGGGCGGGAGGGCTGGAGGCAGTACAGCAGCCGCACCAGAGGAACTGCTTGCATGGGGCCACCCGGTAGCCCCATGGTCTGCTCCTTTCTCCGCTGTGGCTCCCGCAGCAGGGAAGGGGTAGAATGCTGGCAGCTCCTCCGGCTGTACCGCCCTCAGCCCTGCCCTCCCCGCCCCCATCCCAGTTCTCTGGCGGGGCTGCTGCTGGGAGCCTGAGGAGATGCAGCTCCATGGAAGGGCAGGAGGCAGGGCTGGGGGTTCTGCTCCTTTCCCCACTGTGGTTCCCAGGAGAGCCCTCTTTCCAGTATGCCGTACCAGCTATAAATATTTTTCTGGTACAGCGTACCGGACCATACCACACTACTTGCACTGCTGCTACTGAGTAACATTGCTGTAACATGCTCCAAGTTTAGAAAAGCAGCACAAACCAGTTCCTCAGAAACAAAAGACAAAAACCTGAGGCAGGTGTTAACAAAGTCAAGTGGACTATCAGCTAGTTAAGCGGCCATTCATTGGCAGGAAGAAGGGGGTGAGCAAGAACTTTACATATCGGCAATGGAAAACAGCTGGGTTTTCCCATGTAAGAAGACTTGCATGAACCCCAGCTGGAGATGATCCTCAAAGAGGGAAAAATGGTATGAGAAGCGAGAACAAAACACAGATCACCTCTCTCCTCTGCTCACAGCAGCAGAAACACTGAAGAAACACTGATCTGGGGTAGGGGTCCTGGCTGGGGGGCTTTCAGCCAGTATGGACTGCAAAAAAAAAATGTGGTGAGAAAAACTTTTGCTTTGAAGTCATTTTGCTTACTAATTATTTAGGTATTAGTTTGTGTTTTATCTTTTATTTCTTTTAACCAATTCTGACTTGTATGCCTTATTTCTTGTAATCCCTTAAAATCTTTCTTTCTGGAGTTGTTAAACTTGTTTTATTGTTTTATCTAAACCAGTGTGTTTGCACTGCAGTGTTTGGGAACCTCCATTTGAGATTACCGGGCTTGTGCATATCGTTTTCTATTAATAAAATGATGGACTTTCTATGCACCTGTATTGTCCAGAAGGAGAGAGCTAGTTAGTACAAGATGCACATTTCTCCAGGAAAATCCCAGACTAGGATTTTGCTGGTCTCACCCTGTAATGTAATTCAGCAGTGACTGGACAGAGCATTCATATAATTCAGCTGGGAGTGATTTTGCATGCTAGAGACTGTGTGTGAGCTGGACCAGGATTGGTTGCTCTCACAGCAAAATAGTGTAAAAGGCACCCCAGGTTGGAGATTTGAGGGGACACAGCTGTTCATATGTCCAGATTATACCCTGGGTAAAGCCATAACCAGCCACATGAGGGTTCCAATATAGCTAAGAAAGCAGAAAGCAATGATGTGCATGCACACACTGGCTAGCACACTCGCTTGGGGATGGACCTGAAGGGGCAGCCTTGCTACTAGACTTGAGGAGCTCTGCAGAGGAAAGGCAACCCTAGCTCGAGGACCAAAAACGTACACCATCTTCATTTCCAATCAACCACTTGTCCTTGCAGATGCATTAAGGCTTCTTCTTCCCCGATGAGCCATGTAAACATGCTCTCCCTGTTAATGTATGTGAACTAATTATTGGTAACCCACCACATGCTGAGCCCTACAGGGCTGAAGCCTCGAAATTCACCAGCAATCATGGTACCATGTCTCCAGAGATCGTTAATATACCATGTCACTCACTATGACCAAAAGTTGTGGAGGGGGCACTTATAGCGAAAACCTGTTTAGTTAAGTGCCATCGGATCCGTTCTTTTTAGGGGTGTTACAGCATGCAGTGGAACAGACTTTGTCTCTGCCACCTCTAATGTCTGACAGCCTATATTCAATTCATTTCTCTAAAATACAAATACAGAACTAATTTTAACTAAGCATCCTGAAACTTTTTTGTAATTGATGGATGGTATTCAATAGCTCATTTATCCTTTGTAATTTTTTCCATATAATAGATTACTTGTACATTGCTAATGAGATCCTCAGTGCAGAATATTAAATGTCATTCACCCTCAGAAACACATAGCAAATTAAAACTAATTTCACGTGTGCACCATGGAATCGCAAATACATTTTGACACTACCAGAGTAAGATAAAAAGTCTGTGACAGAAAGCAGGAGGATCTGGATTTTTTAAATCAAATATAAAGAAGATGCATGTTAGAAAAAATATTCTCTCTTGGTGACTCAGCTGCATCTTCTGGACATGAATATGATGAATAAAGAGAACTCTCCATACTGGATCCTGCAGTCTCCACTCTGACAAAACTCCCAGCAAAGGCAATGAGAGCTTTTGCCCGAGTAAGGACTCCAGGATCAAGCCTTCTGTTAGCATTTCTTAATCATTGGCTCACCGGAGAAATTTCTGTTTCTGCTCCTAATAATCTAGTTTGCATCCACAAGCAAGGGATTTGCAGATTTTGGTACAAAACAGCAGCATCAGAATCTTTCTAAAAAACTACAGAATTCTCCTCTCTTCTGGTGGGTTCAGTTAGGGAAAAGAGGATGTGGTAGGATATGAGTGAAGAGATTGCTATCATGCTGTCCCATCTCGAATATAGACCCTGATGGGATGATTAAATGGAAAATCTGTGAGATGGAATATGTGGAATTTCCATGCCTACCTGGGTTCTCCCTTCCTGCTTGCAGAAGGGAGGACTGGGACCTCATCTTAAACCCAACTCAGTACTGTAGGTAGTATCCATGAACAAAGCCAACAGTCTCTCTCACCAATGGAACTACTATGTAAGACTATGGCATTATTTATGCAATAAAAGTTAGCATAGAGAACTTCTTGTGAAAGAAAGAAAGAAAGAAAGAAAGAAAGAAAGAAAGAAAGAAAGAAAGAAAGAAAGAAAGAAAGAAAGAAAGAAAGAAAGAAAGAAAGAAAGAAAGAAAAGCCAGCCACATTTGGGGCTTGATTCTCCACTCCATTACACTGGTTTGACGCCACTGAAATAAAACAATTTAAATGAGTGAGGAATCAGTTCTCTTATGCTTCATGTCCCGCTAGCATTATCAGAAGGTGTTTCTATTGTTGCAGTTGGTTTGTGTTTCGTGTTAAATGAATCTTAAATGAAATTCATCCCTGTCCAAAGGGTCAGAACAAAGCATAATGCCATTTAAGACCCTCTTAAGTCCTGCTCTGAGGGTTTAAGTGGGACATAAATGGTTCATAGGCCTTATGCTGTCACTCTGCATTGGGGTGAATTTCACCCTGAGTGCTCAGATACATTATCAGAATGAAAGCCTTGGAAAATTTACCAGTATTTCTGAAATACTCTAAGCCACTTTCTTATCTTTTCCACTTAAAAAAAAAATCACCTGCTCTGGAGTGGAAAGTGATTCTTAATGGACCATAAAATATACAAAAATGAGGGTGTTTTATTCTTCTCTCTTCTTTAAGAAGCCAATTAATCAAAAGAGCATACAGTGCTTTAATAAGAATTCTTCCTTTGATCAGACAAGATGATAGAAATAACCTGCAAAGTTCATGTTCGATTGCACTGTTTGATGCCCTACTACAGTTTTGGCAATCAAGCACTAACTATAAAGTTTTGTACTTCCTTCTAGTTTGTTACAATGGGACTCAACCCAGACAGATCCTAGATGAAGCCCTTGAACTCTGCCATCCTATATTCTAATAATGTATTTAACAAAATGGTCAGCTCTCTGTCCCATCTATGTTAGCAAATAAAATTATTTCATAATTATCACATTTACACTCCATTAACTACAAAAAAGCAAAATACACAGCAAATCTCATAGCACTAGTCTGAACAGAGCTATCCTTTTTGTTAGATTAATCAGAGATAACTGCACATCTATGTTACTCAGTTATTTCAATTAATTTTAAATACATTGTTCCATGGATTTAGAGTCCCAAAATTAGCTCTTCCTTTGTTAAATGATTCTTAGTGCCAAACTGAGAAGGGAATCTAACTGAGTTGAAGGCTATGTCTACACTACAGCCTATGTCGGCAAAATTTATGTCGCTCAGGGGTGTGAATATTCCACCCCGCCTAAGTGACATAAATTACACTGACATAAGTGTTCATGTGCACAGCACTATGTTGGCAGGCAAGCTTTTCCCACCGACATAGCTTCTGCCACTCACGGAGTTGATTTTTTTATGCCGTCAGGAGACGGCATCTTCAACAAATGCACTGCAGCAGTGAAGCTGTATCGGTACAGCTGTGCCACTGCAGCGCTGCACATATAGACATAGCCTAAGAAAGTTTATGTAAACATTGAGTAAATCTAAGCTGGGACAGTTTACGTATTTTTCTGGCTGTCTCAACTTTTATGTTACACCTGCTTAAATCCCCTCAGATTTACTTACTTAACACTCCATTAAACTTCATAGATTCACACTCACTCACCAATGTTCAATTTGCAAGCCACCCCACCCACTTACACATCCCTTTTTATTCGTCCCACTGAATCCGAATGTAAGAGATCTAACTCGTACAGACAAGCGAGAAGAAAAGAGTGACAAAGAGGTGACAATAAATATCCTTTATTGTACCAACTGTCAGTGAGAGAGGTAAGCTTTCGAGCCACACACAGCTCTTCTTTGGGTCTAGAAAAGGTACCCCAGCATCACAGCTAAATTCAAGGTTGAACAGATTGTTCAGCATGAGTAGTTAGCACATATTGTAAGTGACCATTCAACTAACTACTCATGTTAACAATCTGTTCAACCTTGAACAGTCTGCAGTCATGGGATAAAAAGGGAGGTTAGTGGATTACAGATTGTAATCATAAATTTAATATTTCTAATCGGTCCATGATTTTTAGTGTCTAGCAGAGTTCTGAATTTAAACTCCCAGGTTCATCTTTTGAAAGTGTTGTGCGGGTTTCCTTTGAGGATGAGGACTGGTAGGTCAGATATAGTTATAATCAGAAGCAAGCTTCCCACAGACCATGATTCACAAACTCAAAGCGGCACCAAATCCTGCCAGAACAACAGATGCAAAACCTACAGACATATCTCCACTGCTACAATGATCAACATCCCCCACAACACAGTTTACAAGATCCATGGGTCCTTGCCTACACATATCCATCACAACATGTGGTATACCTGATCCAGTGCACCAAATGCTCCAATAACAACTATGTGGGTAAAACCAAACAATCACTACACTCTCGATGAATACATACAGGAAAATGATAAAAGACTAAAACACCCTATGACCTGTGGCTGAACATCTTTCACAAAGTGATGACTCTATGTTTGACCTATCAGTTGTCATCCTCAAAGGAAACCTGCACAACCCTTGCAAAAGACGAGCCTGGGAACTTAAATTCACAACTTTGCTAGACACTAAAAATGTCTTAATAAGGGGGACACCTGATTTATAGCTTATTGCAACAATCTGTAACCCACTAACCACATTTAGCTGTGATGCTGGAAATACTTTTCTCAGACCTCACAAAATCTTGTCTTTCACCAACAGAAATTGGTCCAATAAAAGATATTACCTTGCCCATCTTGTCTCTCTAATATCCTGGGACTAACAAGATTACAACTACACTGCATAAAAGAAAAGAGTGCAAGTTAAACTAGGCCACCCTCTACTTTAACTTATACTGTTTTATAAAACTACTTGGCATGTAAGTTACACCAACTTAGGACTTGTCTAAACACTGCGGCAATGTGCACCATAGAGGCGTAAATTGTAGAGTGCTCTAAAGTGTTATACTCTAACTGCCCCATGTAGACCCTGCTAATGCACACTAAAAGGTTCTTAGTGTGCGTTAGCATAGTACTGTTTCAAGCAGGACTACATCAAAGTGCACTAGGTACTTTTTAGAGCATGTCAGCGGGGTCTATATGGGGCAGTTCTAGAGCAACACTTCAGTGCTCTCTACAATGACACATCTCTCATGTGCATTTCCACAATGTGTAGACAAGACCTTAGATACCCTTCCACTCACTTTCCTCTGGTTAAGCAAATATAAATATTGCCTCAAGCAGTAATTTAAATACAAAACAGACAAACAAACAAAAAACACATGTTTTCGTCTGTGCCGGGAGACACTTAAATTGCATGATTATCCATATACTGGTATCTATACTAATCTTATGGATCTATGCCAATTATTACAATATTTAGGTATCAAAATTTTAGGTAATTTATAGAGATTGCTAAAGTGTATTCACAATTTTCTTCTCTCTGTGAGGTCTATATAATTTGACTCATGCTATGAAGGGAGCTTGGCTATACAGGTGAAGGAATATGGAAAACAGAACATAATTGTAAGGCTTTCTAAAGCATTTCTAAAATAGATTTCCCCCCCGGTATGGTTTGTGGCATATACAGAATACATGATGGCACAGGATAGAGGTTTAATTAGCACTGGTGAAGGAATGACCTGCATAACTCCCTCAGAAAAAAAGTCACACTGAACTCATACTCATGCTGATAAAACCTTTGCATCATATCACACCATCCCATATTCCATGTATTCACACACTTATTCATTATGATTAATAAATATTATTTTATTTTATATTGTATAGAATGCAACACTGTATATATGTGCCACACTGTACTACCTAATATGGATTACCGTGCTTTTAAGAATAATGCTAACAAGAAAGAAAATAATGAAACAAATTATAATCCATAAATTATAATCCAAACCCAAATAAAAGGATATGTAACATACATATCATGACAAGGAGGTGAGTATAAGATCGATACTTTCCCCAATTTCCATCCACAGTTTACAAGGAGAGCAGAGATGGCTGTGGAAGAAGACTGGAGTTAAAGAAATATCAGTAGTAAGTTTGGTCAGTCAAGCAGGAGTTAGTTAACTACCAAGGTGGTAATAGAACAGATAGATACATATTTCTCATGGCCAAAATATTAGTTTAAACTGACCTCCCCCACCTTCACCCCACAATTTGCAAATGTGTAAATGTAAGTATGTGAGCAGTGCACTGATTTCAAATTGGGCAGTTGTGTTAGGTATATTGGGGCCTAATTAATTAGCCACATTTTAAAATGTTTAAAACACAGTGGGGGTACAAAAGGAAAAGAGAATAATACATTAAACTTGCAATTAACATTTATCAGACAACTGTGCAGCTAAGATCTCAGAGGAGAAAAAGAAAAATCTAATAATTCTCCATGGAACCAGGATCAAAAGCAGTGGTAAGGCTGAAAAAAAATAATTTTAATCCAGTGAAGCAGTCAGGTCTCAGAAGTCATATCCCAAAGATGAATTTTATATATATAACTTTTGAGTTTAGGCAGGCATAAGCCAAGTTTAGTGGAACATCCTCATTTATAAAATATTCTAACCTTGTTTCATTCTTTGCTTTATTGGTGGTGGGCGGGACTGTCAGGAAAAATCAAGCAGCTTTTGTCCATCAATAATTAGATCTACTTTCTTTTGATCTGTTCGTGAAAGCATTTCCCTGTCTCCTGAATCTGTAAGCATATCAACTGCTATTGGTTTAAGTCTGTCCAATATCTTTCCTTTGGGTATTTTACACAGATGCACAGTGATCATGTTTATATCCAACTACAGCCATGCTGGGATTTTATTTTCTACTATGTCAGAGAATTGTTCAGGGCTCCTAGCTTCAGAGACTCTTAGAATCCTGATATTCCTAAAGGGAATATAGAGCTCATGATCTCTACTCAGGATCTGTGCTTGGGAAACACAGTCTTCTGTGTAGATTACATTTCTGATATCATGGTCAACCAAGCTTGCTCCTCATTTTCATCTCTTTTCTCATAGTGGACATCATAGAGTCCATCTCTAAAACTGAAGATGGGGATTCTAAACGAATAGAATCAACAAACTGGAGTTTAGTATCTGGGGAGGTTTGCATACTGTTTCACGAGAGGAGATGTATAGCAGCTTCTGAATCAGCTGGGGGAGAGGGGAGGAGTGGAAGAGCAAGAAACAGTTTTGCAGCATTTAGCCAGTTGTTGGGCTTGACCACATGGCATGAAGTAATTTATGCCCATCTTAATCTTTACCCTTCATATTGACAGGCATTTTTGAAACATCTGACAATCCTTTGAAAGTTCTTTTGAGATCCTATTATGCAGATTTCACTGCTGATTTCAAGCGGCCTTAAAGGAGCTATTTGTAAGAACAGCTAAGCTCATCAGAACCCAGCCTTTTGTGTGTGTGTGTGGTATTTTGGTTTCCGTGGCCCCCTGCTCTGAACACTAGGGTAAGTATAGGCCCCTAGGCCCAAGCACCAGGGTTAGCCTAGCTTGGGTGTGTCTCCACAGCAAAACGCTACTTGTGTTACTGTGTCTTCAGTGTTTCTGCACTTGCCTGTGTATGTCTGAAGGAATATCCAGTACTTCTGCATACCAAAATGCTCTAGGATTCTTTCTGTGTCCATTGTAGGAGAACTTATCTGTCCTATAGGGGAATTTGTGGGAAGAAAATTCAAAGACTACCAGCACTCATGTAACTTAGCCTGCACTCTCACTGCAAAGTGGGCAGATTCCATCCTGAGTTAAACAGGGACCCTTGGCTCTAATCAACCCCCTAGCTGTGAAAAGTAGATTGGACTTTAAAACGGCATCTCCAAACTTGGACAAAAGGTTTGTGCATGTGGACCATAAAGAGGAGGTAAGAGCCCAGGTTAACTCTGCAGTGAAGTCATACCCTAAATCGGGGGGGGTGGGGGGGAACCTAAGGCCCAGGGGCTGGATCCGGCCTGTTGCTTAATTTCATCAGACCTGCAGCAAGTCTTGACACCACAGCCTGGAAGCCCTGAGCCTCCGCCTCCCCACCCCGCCCCGCCCCCCACAGGAGCCGTGCATGCCAGCTTGCCCCACTGTGTGGGGAAGCTCCGAACATCTGGACCACCTGCCCGGGGGAGAAGCCTGGAGACTTGGCGCCTACCGTGGGGTTGTGTGTGGCCCGTGATTGATTTTTTCTGTGGGTCAATGACCCGGGATAGAAAAAAGGTTCCCCGCCTCTGCCCTAAATGAAGCTGACTGCAGTATTAGCTATGGCCCTGAACAAGAACCCAGATCCCAGCTTACTCATATTCATAGCATCACAACATGTGGGTAGTTCAGACTATCCTCAACATATATTGCTAAAATCTTTTATACCACACCAGAATGTAATCCCTAATGTACACACAATTTGATTTGTGATGCCAAAGTTCTAGTACTGAAAAATTCACTTCTAAGTAAGTAGGACGGGAACGGAATACAATGCCAAACCCTTTGCTTTCTTCACAGATCAGTGCACAAACTTCAGTTTGCAAGTATTCCAATTGCTGTTAATCTGTTCAACATGTTTCTAATTAAAACCGTCCCATAATCCCTCACCCATGTCATGCTTGAGTGAATTAACTCAGAAAAAGATAAAATGATATACAGATCAAAAGACATGTTAAACTACAATATTACCTGTCTCTCACTCTCTCAAGGCTGATAATGCCTCCCCTGAGGCATAGTGATTTTCTCTCTCTGATACGTTACATTTTCATAAATTCTTCTACACAATCCTAGATTGGAATATTTCAAAGTAAAATAGATCCTCTCCCCCACCCACCCCCTACCATCAACCATGCTCTATTTAATGTTTTTTTTGTTTTTGCTTTTTTCAAATCTTATTGTTAAATATTTGGTATAAGGGGTTCTTAGACATCCAAGCCAGATCTCCTCTTCCTCAAATAACCCTGATTGAGGAGCACAATAAGGAAGCTCTCACCTCTTCATAAGTGGTTATCTAGTAGGAAAGTAGCTACTCCTGTAGGACGTCTTTGGATTTTCGCAGACACCTTAATTCACTATCAACATTTTAGCTCAAGTACTCCATACCCATGCTCCATCCTCTGAAAAAGTATTACAGAATGGAATTGCTTTTTCCTTTCTGCCCCTGATAGCTGGAGGCAGCTGCCGCCAAATAAACAGTATTATACTCAAACTTTAGTTTGGCAAAAACTATGATAACCAGATTCAGTGAATGACTTTTTTTTTTAAAGATATCCCAGTATATCTTAAATATACACTAGCATTATGGACAAAATATAGAAGTTGGACAGTTCTGCACTTTTCTGGAGGTCTACAGTCTTCGTACAGTAAAAGGTTCCATTATGCAGATTTTTATACACTGTTAGCTATTTAAATATTTTCCAGATTCATATGTCTTGACCGTTAAACCTGACAGTATGGCATAAACTGTTTGCATTTATAAATGCATTTTCATTTAAAAATGCCAATTATCACGTCATTCTTTTACAAAGCAGACTTGAAAAAGATATTATTTGAAATAAACATATATTAATTATTAAAAAAACAAAGAAGGAATTTGATAATCCTTGGTAGCTAGCCTTCCTCATCTTTTGTGAATAACTATTAAACTTACCATTTTAAAATGAATTATTTACATAGGGAAGAAGGATGATTCAGTGTTTAGGGCCCTAACCAGGATGTGGGAGATTTGAATTCAATTCGTGCATTCCTACAAATACCCTGGGGGTTCCTAAGCAAGTCATTTCAGATTTTTGTGTTTCAGTTCCGCATCTGTAAAATGGGACAATAGTACTTCCCTGCCTCCCCCTTAAGGGTGTCATGAGAATAAATACATTAAAGATTCCAAGGCATTCGGATATTATAGTGATGGGGACCATATAAGTACTTAAAATGGATGGATAGATAGCATGGGTCACAGATCTGTTCTTAAAGGGTCAAATTCTTTGAGATGATGCATATACTCAATAGTGACTTCAACTGGAAATGAAAATGCTCAGCAATTTTTATGAAGTCTCATTGTTTCCTGCGTTTGGGGCCTAAAAAAAAAAAAAAAACAGATAGAATTTTCTATCTTCTGTCTGATTGGTGATTTTCATATTCTGATAATGAAATCTAGAGTGCGCCCACTGGAA
This sequence comes from Chrysemys picta bellii, assembly GCF_011386835.1. Lineage (NCBI taxonomy): Eukaryota > Metazoa > Chordata > Testudines > Emydidae > Chrysemys > Chrysemys picta. Next base: position 136,887,618 of record NC_088793.1, on the reverse strand, counting down.
GATTTTCAGTTGGCTGACCTGCACATTGAAATTAGTAGGAAGAATTTTATTTTCACTCCTGACAAAACAAAGCTGGGGCATGCTGAGATGGAAAAACTTGACACTCACAGCCAAACTGAGAGATACAGTAAGGGAATGAGATGGTGGTCATATAGTATATTTGCAATTCAATGTAAAATCTATGAGCCTTCATAGCAAAGAACACAGAGAGAGAGGTTCATATATGACAACTATAATAAGATTTGAACTGAACGAGCTGTGTAAAATATAACCCGATATAGAGGGCTCGCATACAAGACACTCGATGGAAGCCTTGTGCAGTACTGGTGGGAAAAGTAGCTTCATAGGAGGGGTCTCTGAATAACCCTGTGTGCTGAGGAGGTGAGCTCAGAATAGGCTCATGTGTAGAGAAGCAGCCACCTGACCTACATTTGTGCAGAGGAGGCAGTTCATAGGCTAGCGTAGCAGCCTTTTAACTTTTCCCTTGGTTGGAGATATGGATTTTGAATCCCTCAAATTCAGACAGGACACCTGCATAAAGCCTGCTTACTGAGGCTTTTCATTCGCAGAGAGTATCTTCATTTTTTTCTGTCATCAAAAGGAAGACTGGTCTTGTGCATTGTGATTAAGGCACTCGACTAGTACTCAAGAAGTGGAGGTTCAAATCCCAGCTCTGCCACAGACTTTCTTTGTGACATTAAATGACTTACCCAATCTCTTTCTACCTCAGTTTCTCATATGTAAAATTATTTCCCCAATTAGAGCTTTGGGGAAAACAGAAATTCCATTTTGGGGAAGAATTTCAAGATTTCAAAATCTGTTATTAATTCCAAAAAGAACAAAACCCCTAAATTTCAAAATTTTATCCAAAAGAAAAAAATCTGAAAAATATAGCTTCTGATTGACAAAATGGTTCATTTGGGCAAAATTGTTTAGTTTTTAACTTTTTAATTGTATATTATAAATATAAAACTTTTTTTTTAAGTAAAAGTTGTTTTAAAGGAAAAATCAAAATGATTCATTCGGATAATGTCAAAATGAGATGTAGAATTCTGATATTTAAATTTTGAGGACATGGTCATGTATGAATCAAGTTGTACATAAAAAATTAAACAGACACAAATCTGCTTTGCCACAGGTCCTGCTCACCTACATATTTGGATAGTCCTGCTGTAGTCAGATTGGCTCTTGAGCATAAAAGTGTCTTACTGGTTTTGATAAATTTTCAGAGTGGCTAAGATACTGCATAACATCACATGTAATTACAGACATTCAAAACTTTAACTAGTGATGCAAATGGGGGGAAAGATTATTACCAATGGTATAGAGCCATAGGGATAGCTATATACTGCTTTTGCATTTCTCGGCTCATCCCAGTAGCTTCAGCAAGGAAATTTAGGGCTATGCATGGTACTGTAGCTTCTCCCCATCCTAATCTTTAAGTTTTGCCCACCTGCTTGGGGCAGGTAGCCTGTGCCGTAAGATTGGCATCAGTCTCTAAACAATCAAGCAACAAAATAACTTAAGAGTCATCTGTCTGTGCCTTTAAGTAAAGACAGAGGGGGGGGGGGGAAAACCCTGAAAAATGCAAGAGCTTAGATGCAGCACTTAGAGAAAGACATTAGCCAAGGTTCTGGATTAGATCTGGGAAGCTGTTGCTCCTCTGTCCTAGTCTCACCTAGTTCTGCTCTTGAGCAAACGCACGCAAGTCTTCTTAACTGGCTTGATGGTTCTTGATTGGTCAGTGTTTTATCCTGGCCCTTCTAGGCCTCTGGTGGACTATCTTGTTGGTTACCTGATCTAGGTCAGTGTTTCTCAAATATGGCCATCAAGGAATTTTCCTGCAGCCATGACAGCCTCCTGGGCAGAGAGGCGGGAGGGGGCAAAGCAGTGGCCCTTCCCTCCAGCCCTCTGCCCCCAGCTTCAGCTGTGGGACTCCAGTGACGGGCTTCAGCACAGAGCTGCGGAGCTTCAGGAGGGCTGGTGGTCAAGAGGCAATGAGCAGGATGAGCCTGGGGGTGTGAGACTGCACAAGGGAGCTTAGACCAATGGTGGGGAACAGCAGGCTCCAGGGGCAATAGGGAGCCCAGGGACAGTGGTGGGCTAGGGAAGAGAGCAGGAGCTAGATGCAATGTGTGGGGATTGGGGGGAGGAAGCAGGGACAAGATGCATCAAAATACAACTATACATGATTTTTATTATTGAGTCTGCAAAAGGTGACCTACATAAATCAATTACAATGATTTGGATGTGTGTATGTGCATATTTATTTGTTTTTCCTAAAGTTAGTTAAGTATTTTAGGGAAATTTGTCAGAGTGGCCACCAGCAAGAGTTGGTTGCCGCACTCTGAGGCCACCAAAATTTTTGTTATGAGAATCCCTGATCTTGGTGGACTTTCCTTGGGGGGAGTCTAATGTCTCCAGCAGGGGGCAGGGAAGGCCTGATAGATTGCATCACACTACTTTAACTGTAAAGTAAAGTTTTTTTGAGGAGGTGGGTGGCTGGAGATATAGTATGTGTTGCTCATAGTATGTGTTGCTCTGTATTTTTTTTTAAAGTCGATGCCTCAACATGTTTCCACATCTTATCTGGGAGCATCTAGTAATGGTTTGAACCTGATGACTGAGCCATTTTGACATTGTTGTAAAGTCAGACTTTCAATCAATATTTTGTTTCTCTGCATCGCTGCTTTCCCTTGGCAGTGTCAGCAGTTGCCTGGCTGCTTCTATTGTAACTGCAGTGGTACAAGCAACTGAAGAGGTCATTACCAGAATATGTAGCCATGCTGAATACTGAAGTAAGTGTAATATCATATTCAGTAACAGCCCTCCTATTAAGCATGCGGCACAAGCTGGACATGTTGTAGTACTGCTGCTGTTGGATGACAGATGGGATGGGAGGGAACAGGGGAGTCATGTTGCTGTTATTTCTTCTTTTGACAGTAATACAGATTTCAGATTTACCTCTGCCAGGTTCCTCCTTCCATTGTTGCCTCTTCCTACAATAATGCTGTTGCAAGTCTATTTTGGAACTAACTTCTTACTCCTCCTGAGCTGTCTCTGACATTTCCCTGCTTAGAGGAGAAGTCTGTGTTTATGAAACAGGAGCCAGAGTTGTTCTCTTCTCCCTAGCTGCCTTTAGTGGGATCATGGTGATGATGTCCCACACTTCTCCTTTACCCTTTGTATCTCCCTGATCCTTTTTGTTTCACACTTCCCAAAACAAATAAACAATTTGATAAAAAGAAGCAAAAAAAAAACACTCTCAAAAACAACATTAGAAACATGTGACAGACCAAGGCAAGTTCACAAAAATCCGTAGCCCAGTTTGATTTCAGGGACAAGCCATTTACCCTTTCCCATGTCACCCTAAACTCAAACATAACAGAAATAGAAAAAATAAGCATATTTTGGAAGTGTTAAATATTGTAGCCGGCAGTTGATAAACAAACTACACAAAAGTGAAAACCCTACATGTGAAAACAAGTAATGGTCCAGTGGTTTAAAAAAATCTTCCTGAGCCCTCAACTTACAGACAACAAGTAACAATGTTCTCAAAACTTGTTGTGTGTTACTGAATCTCTGAAGCAAGCAATAAAAGACAACTTTTTAGGGGTTGTAAAGGACAGCCCTAAGTGCAGGGGATTCCCCCTTCCAATAGGATAAAGCACCTGGCAGAACAGGAAAGCGCAGACCATAACATTTTGCAGGGCATGAAACATTTACTCCACAGGAGCCAGCTTGAGCACTAAATTGACGAGCCAAAATGAAGCATTCCTGCGCTGCTAGGCCCTCTCCCTATATGCCACATTCCCTGCAATTTAAGGAACACAACAGTTCTGTACTGTTTATGTAGTTCTGTGTTTAATTGTGACATATTGTCAGGTAACTTACACATTTAGAAGCATTATAAAGACATATTTCTGGTAAATTTTGTTAGATCCTCCTTCCTGCCTTACATTTTTTTCCCTCTTCTTTCCTGTCGTTGACCATTGTGCATATCCTTCTGGGTTGTTGTTTTTTTAAACTCATTTGGGATGATCTACAATAGCAACTTATGGCTTTGCCATTGTGGTCTAGTGATTTAAACACAGGAATGGGAGGCAAGACAGATGTAGTAACACCATCTTGGTCTGTGATCTTGGGTGTGTCAATTTTTGAGTCTCAATTTCCCCATCTGTAATCTGCGTAATTACATTTCCCTAACATACATAAAATGTTATATAACTGCAAATTACTATTCAGGCAGGTCAATGGCACAGATAAAAACAGAAGCCTAACACAATGGGATCCTCATTCTGATTGGAGGGATCCTAGGTACTATCCTAAGTAAAACAATTAATTATACTGATGACTGTTTGGTAGATTATGGAAATGAATGTGATGATGGCAGTCTAGTTCTTAGCAGACAAGAGTCTGCATCACAAAATGCAACTGGCACCTCACCACTGGCACTAACTGGCAAACTTGATGGAAGCCTTAGTGGTAGGGTTGCTATGCACTGAATGGTAGGGTATTTTTTAAAAACATTCTCTCCCTAGAGGCTGTCACTTCCATCAAGGTTGAGGCAGTCAAGGAAAGACTTGAGCATCACTGTACTGTTTTATTGAGGTATAGTGGGCTTCAGCACCTAGGGCTGCAAAACCTGGCGGTTTGCATGAACACTAAGGTTACTTTTTTTTTTCTTTTTAGCAACTGCAAAGACTGTCTTCTCACAGACATGATTCTATCTGTTAATCACATAGGAGACTATTTTTAGCACTCTGTGCAGTGACTTAGTCAAGAAAGTTCTATTCATATTAAATGAGAACTGTAAGACTCAGTCCAAGCACATTACAATAAATGAGCAGGATTGTCTCTTCTCCACACATCTCTAATATCAGATTAGAACTCTTCATAGCAACTGACAAACTAAAACCAAAAGGTTTCCAATCCCAACAGTCACATTTCAAATGAGCGCTATTTGATCTTCTGTTGTATGTTAAAAATCTGCTCATCTCCATTAAGAATATGTTTAGTTGTGTCCAATACTTTCCTGTCTTTTCTGGTTATAAAATAAACTGCTATATTTAGAGGCATCACCACTAAGTAAGCTAAGTTTTGCAAGGTTATACAATATAATACTTGTCCCCTTAAAATGGAACAATCACAGTAGTAAGTGTGCTAATGTTCACCTTCTAGAAAACTTGAGCCACTATGCAATGTAAATAATAGAATACTTAATGCTTATATGGTGCTTCGTATATTCAGAACACTTTACAAACACTGATACCCACAACACTGCTGTGAAGTTAGTAGACTATCCCCAGTTTAGAATCAGGGAAGCTATGTGGGAGAAATAAGTGACTTTCCCAAGGCCAGATAGCATGTCAGTGTTCAGAGCTTGTATTGGAACATGGGAGTGCTTGCTTTCATGCCTGGCTTTCAAGACTTTATTCAGGTGACTAGAACACACCACTCCTCTGGAATATATAAAAGGTGAAAGAATATAAAAGGTGAAAAATATAAAAGGTGAAAGAATATGCACCTCATTGGACTTCACTGATTCTGACTTAGTGGAGAAAGTAGTAGTCACAACTAAAATGGGAATTCCACATGCCACTTATGCTTCTGTCATGCTACATCTTTTCTTCTCTTCCAAATATTAAAAAGGCATAGACAGACATTTAAATGCACAATTTCCATCAAACTTAAGAAGAGTTGTGCATCTAAATCCCCCAGTTGGCTTTGAAATTCTAAATTATATTATCTATGCAGATTCTAATGGACAAATAAATTCCCTAGAACTAGATCAGCTCAACTGGTAATGCACAAATTAAAATGGAGGGGTAAATTTCCTAAATTTTTTAAGCAACAAAACATTAATTTGACATCAGAAGAGAAACTGATATAGCCACGCTTTGTTCCTCCTCTCTTGCTTGTGTAAAAATACTTTTCTTTTCCATATTACAATTTAATTCCAAATATTATTTTAAATCATCTTTGCATTGGCAAGACAAAATTACATTTAGTTACTCAGACAATTTTGAGAGCTATTAAAAAGCTATTCAGCTTATGTTTCCAACAGCACCTGCAATGATATGTGTGTTCTACAAGCACAAAAAAACAAAAAACAAAAACAAAAAAAAACATAGTCCCTGTCCTCAAGTGACTATATACACTATGAAAAATTATATTGATATAGAAGTTATTAGATAGATGACTTCTAACCATTTTGGTCTGTCTTTGGCATATCCAAAACTTATAGAGGAATAAAGCTGGTATAACACTAAGATGTGCTGACTGATGGGAGCTCTTGTTAAAGAGTGGAGTTTAAATATTAAGGGGGAAAAGTAATTTTTCAGATATTTACAGATCAAGTCTCTGTCACTAGGACTGCATCAAGACAAAAGGCCAAAGTTCTAAAATATTAAAATCCACTGGTTCCCTCGCCTTCCTCCAGATACCTTATTCAGTCACTGCGGAGAGCCAGCAGTAGACACTTCACCTTCTGAAGCCCACCCATGTCAGCTGCTTCTAGATAGCCAGGCTCCAGGATAGCCACTTTCCTGCTCCATCCAAAACAAAATCCAACCATGACACAGAACCAGTCTTTGCTCTACCAAGTATAGTTTATAATATGATCCTACCCCCATGAACCATTTTTTAAATGGTAAAGAAATCCAGGAGAAGGAGGGGGAGCAGTCAAGAGGAAAATCTGGACTTTCAAAAACTCTAATTGTAGGAGATTATAGGTCTCTGTCTCCAGCTGCCTCTACCTAGTTTCTCCCTTGTAGCCTAACTATCCCCTCTTACATTTTGCTTTTATCTTTTCCCTGTCTCAGACTTTCCCTTTCATTTTCTATTATCACTCCCTCACATCTGTTTCTACCTTTTCTGCATTCAAAGTTCTTCTCCCTATCCTAAAAAACAAAACAAAAAAATACAACACTTGTTCCTTTAGCTACTGTCCCATCTCCTTCTTCCCACTGCCATATAAAGTACTGGAGAGCGAGTGGTCTAGGCCAGTGTGCTAGACTTCTTTTCCTCCAAGTCTATCTTTAACCCGCTGCAGTCAGTATCTATCATGTCACTATTTTTTCCCACTAGAAATGGTAAGAAGCTCTTCATTAATAGGCATGTCCAATGAACCATGGAAAAGAAGCCATTGAAAATAGTTGATCTTTTCCTTCACCTTCCACACCTTCACCTTTCTGGTTTTTGGCTCAGTATTCTCTAGGCTCTTTTCTTACCTATGTGAGCATTTGCTCAGCGTATCTGGTGGGACTTTCACTCTTCCCCTGTAACTCTGTCTGTGAACTCAGCCCTCATAGCTCTAGCTTTGGTTTTCACTTTCTTCCTTTTATATTTTCCCCTAGAAGTGTGCCAAAGTAAATATTTTTTAAACTAGCATCACAGCCAAATTTCTTTCCCCTGGCAGTTTTGCACCACTTGATGTCCGGATTTGCTTGTCCATGAAATTTTAAAGTTATGGATGTTCTCTGTACTTATATATGTGAATGGGTGAAAAAGTTACTTTCACACCAAATGTCATGATCACCAAATTTCAAGCATATATGGGATAGTGACAATCACTAACTTCTTACTGGGACATATAGAAAGCTCGGTGCATGAAAGCAGCAAGGAATTCAGGGATTTGAATGTAGTATTAAGAAACATTTCTAAGTGATAATGACACCAAACTATTTTTGCCTAGTGCTTGACAACATTTATGATGATCAAGGCAGAGACCAATCTGATGCTATATTATTGATAACATTATTAATATCGACACAAGTGTTCCATAATGAAAAAAAAATGTGTCAGCTGATCATGCGACAGATGCAGGCTCAGTGGTACACGTGTGTATTGCTTTATCTCCTTCAAGATTACTCCCTAGCCAGGAAGAGGTGATTGTCATGTGAATTAACTCTCCCATCAAAGGTATTTCACTGGAGCCAGAAACTCATTTCTATCACAGTGGGGGTGAATTAAAATACCAGCCTGTTTAAAATATTTTATCTCTCAGTCGCAAAACAACTGCACTAATAGATGAGTCATATCAAATGGTAGATCACATTAATAATTTATCGCAGGGATAATTATGCAGAAAATAAAAGAGGGGAAAAGTCCGTCATCCGCTTATATCATTTTGAAACATTTTCAGATGTAGTCTGTGCTTGAGGGTGGTTATTAATGCTGCTTAAGAGACACTGGCCTTTAATATTATGCAAAATATCTCAGGTGGCTATTAATGTTGTCTTTAAGTTCTAAGGGACAAGTTATGTATGAATGGATCTGATCAACAGGAATAATTAGCGTTTCATAAAGTTTTTAGACAGGCTGAATGGCAAATATTTTAAATGAAAAATGATGTGAATGACAAAGACAGACATGTGACATTCACGGTCAGCTTTGTAAATATCTCTTTTACTTTTATTGCCATCAGATTCCTCAAGGCTGGAAACATCATTACCATGAGCAGAATAATACACCTGGGTGATATCCTGGCATCATGGAAGTCAAGGACAAACCTCCTATTGATTTCAATGAGTCCAGGATGTCACTTTGATGTCTTTCCAGATACTAAAGACATATAATACAACAATGGGAAATGCTAACTTAGTAGATCACTATAAACATATTCTGATTTGTAATTTAGATGCACAAATGAATCATTCATAGATTATAAGACCCATGTGACCTCCAGTCTGACCTCCTGTATAATATAGGCCTTAGGACTTCCCTAAATTAATTTCTGTTTGAACTAGAGCATATATTTTATAAAAACATCAAATCTTGATTTTAAAATGTCCAGTGATGGAGAATACACCAGATCCTTTGGTAAATTATTCTACTGGTTAACCACTCTCATTGTTAAAAGTTTGCCCCTAATTTCTAGTCTAAATTGTCCAGCTTCAACTTCTAGTCATTGAATCTTTTCATCTAGATTGAAGAGCCCTCTATTATCAAATATTTGATCTTCATGAAGTTACTTACAGACTATGATAAACTAAACAGACTGAGCTCCTTGACTCTTTCATTACAAGGCATGTTTTCCAATCATTCTCATTGCTTTTCTCTGAAACCTGTCCACTTTCTCAACTTCCTTCTTGAACTGTGGACAGCAGAACTGGACATAGTATTTCAATAGCAGCTGTACCAGTGCCAACACCCAGTGCCAGATTTAGAGGTAATATAACCTCTTACTCTAACTCGATATTCCCATTGATGTATCCAAAAACATTCAGAAAACAGAAGAAGTGAAAATACATCAAAACTATAAATAAGAACTTGCAACAGATTTTATTTCAGTTAAAAACGGAGTCTGGTAAGACCGCTTATATAAAAAGATCACTTATTCTTAGTGATGTTGGTTTTTTTAAAGAATATTTAAAGCCATCTGTAAATAAAGGCTTTGACAGCTATCCTTAAAAAAATGCTGTGTTCAAAGAAAGGCTAACACTGAATATACTATAACTTTTTATTAGTAGTATATAGATATGGGTGTGTATTGCTCCTGCAGGCGAAACTGCTAAGGATCTTTTTTTTTCTAAAGTGACCAGTGATTTTGGGAGCCTAAACTGAGACACCTTAAAGGAGGCCTGATTTTCAAAGTGCTATATACCCACACCCTGAAAACGATATTGCTATTGTCTTATCTGATCACTTATATAGGCTGGGTTTTTCAAAGGAGCTAAGGAAATTAGGAGTCTGACTTTCAATAGTGGTTCCAGCCCTAGCTTCTTTGTGGAAGACATACATTGAAACAATTATACATATTAGCCTTAGAGTCCGGTGTAGGATATCTCGACGAATAAAAAAAACCTAAATCAACAATGTATCTGTACACTGTAATGATTAAATGCAAGAAGATAGCCAGTGTGGGAAGAAAATGGTAAGGAAAAGAGAAAAACAGCAATTAATTAGGGCATGATCCTTCACTGTGCTGGATGCCCTCAACTTATGTTGACTTCGGTGGAATTGAGGGGACTCAGCAAGTTGGACAAGGATCTCACCATGCTGCAGGCCCAGACCCTTCTACCATATTCATAACAGTAAAAAAACGGAACAGTGATAGAAACAGACCTGAGCCAAGATGCTTTGGCACTAAGGAAAATGGAACAAACTACACTCAAACTTTGTGAATTTACCTTGGACCCTGAATCTTTTGGAAAAAAAGTTATGAATGTTAATAAGAACATTTAGTATTTGTATAGTACTTTTTATCTTAAGAATGATGTACAGAAATTAAGGACCAAATATTAAATTTAGATGTGCAGCATTCACAACTCCCACTAAGGTAAATAGGAGAGGAGATGTGTGCACTAATTCAAGGGCAGACTTTGGCTCTAATTCATCCTCATAACCACCATATGACAGAAGAATCCCTGTTTTATAGATAAGGAAATTAAGACACAAAAATTGGCAAATGGATTGTCCAAATTCACAAAAGCAGTTTGTGTCAGAGTCAGGATTAGAAGTCTAGGGTTCCTGGTTCTCATTGTAATGCTCTGTCCAATAGATCACATTCTTGTAATATTTTGTATTTTAATGGTGTTGGCACTGCATGTTAAAACTGCACTTGCACAACGGAACATGGTCCTCCTATTATTATGCCAAATAAGGTAAGGATTTCTCCTTGGGTTACTGGCATTAGAGACTGTATACAGTGGGAGTGATGATGGAAAGACACAGCAAACTGTGTAAGTACCAGAAAAAAAAGACTGGCCAAATCAGGCTTTGAGAAAGAGAGAGTGAAGAAAAGTGATTAGAGAGGGTATATAGGAAATACACACTATAGGTAACTGAAAGAATGGAAGATACAAGAGTAGATAAAGAGATGAGATGGAACAAAGTTGGAAGACCCTAAGAGAGGAAACAAAGGAGAAGGAATGCGTACACTTCTTAGCAACATCTTTGAAATCCAAATCACATTGTCCAATAACACTAACAAGCCTGCACAGATTTGAAAATGGAATATAAACAATATGGAATAATATCAATAGCTTCCTACCAATATTTGCTGTATTCTGTTTCTCTCATATGGTATTGGCATTCCAGATGTTGCTAGAAAGGGAAGCTACATCCAGGTCAGGGCCAAGTTAGAGAATTTCATGTGGGACCCAAAGTGAGTGGACAACTACTCCACATGTGCATGTATATATTTCCAAACAAAATCCAGAGCCTAATCTGATTTTGCAGCTTCCGCACATCTGTGGTTCATAGTGAATGTAGTTAAATAAGAACCCAATCCTGCACAGTGCTAAAAGCCCTCAGTTTCCACTGATGTTATGGGATTTGTGGGGTTTTATACTTATTAATCTTAATCACAGGCCGTTTTTATTCTTGGTGTGGATAAACTGACTCACAGTGAAGATAGTTGGATAAGCATGCCCTAAATATTCATTTCTCAACATGCAATTCTCCATCAATATTTTATGCTCTGCAGATGAAAATGACACACTAGGGACACCATAGTATGCATTCCATTGCTAGTGACTTGTTACCGCATAGTAGTCCAGCATCTAAAATTAAGCCAATTCAGTGGACATTGCCCACTTTGCAATGGGTTTGTTTGCCTCACTTTAATTTGATCTGTCATAAGAAATATGGTCTGTCATGAGCACAGCAACAATTCAATTCTTGACCATGAAGAAAATCTGAGTGAATTAATTTCAACATTTCACTTTTATCCAATTATTTTCAACAATTACTGTACAGAAAATATTGTATAGGTATACAGGAGTCAGAGCAATATGCTGTAAAATTGTTACAGCTGTTCCTCTGACAGGGCTTTAGTAATGAAAGGAACAAAACACAATAGCCTGCAGACAAAAAAAGAGGAAACTCCAATCTTTTCCGCATTATGTTGGTTGTCTCTACCATATGGCCTACTGTGCTGCCTAGAATGGTGCTGTAGAGTGCACATATTTTCTGTTAGATCTCGGGTGCCACATTAATGAACCAAGCGAAATTAAAGAACCGTAAATATCTGCAGTGCAGAAAGAAAGAAAGCTTTGAAAATAGGTCAGTAGTATAAGCAGTCACATCAAAAACAGTGCATGTGAAAAAAAGAATTGATTTTAGCCAAATTCCCAGAATTTATGGTGATCTGTTTCTTCTCACAATCTTTTCTACCTCTTGTCGTTTACCACTCCTCCTAAGTTACCTTGCTCATCTCCAACACATCTTTCCATTCCCTGGTCATTTCCCCCCTAGGGCTGGCTGGAAAACAATAATTCTATTTCATGAAAAACATTGAGGTTTCAACTTTTGTCTTTATTCTGCAATGGGACAAAACAGAGGTCTTCCCTTGTCCATGAAAAAATTCATGAGAGAGATTCCAGAATAGCCAAAACCCTGGTGGTTATGGCACTCACCTGGGATGCAGAAGACCCCTATTCAAGTCCCTGCTCCAAATCAGGCAGAATAAGCATTTGAACCTGGGTCTCAAACATGCGACCAAGCTATTGGCTATTCTGGAGTCAATTATTCACACACTTGCTCTGTTTTGATCATAAATCCCATCCTGGGCCTTTGAAGCCTTCCTAAGGATTTTTTTTTAAATTTAAACCAATAATGGTTTCAAAAAAAAAGTTTCAGTTTTGACAAATAAGCAATTTCTGCCGAAAAATATTTGGTCAAAAAATTTCTGACCAGCTCTCGATGTAATCACTAAAAGCCTCTTATTCTTTTCCTCTCAAGCACACCCCAAGGATATTCCCATGAGGCCCAACAAACATTGAGTCTTTCTGTTGGTGTTGGGGTTTCCCTTTCAAATTGTCCATTCTCTGGAGCTTTACTATAGATTGAAGCATGTATTATATCTCATGGATAAGATAACAGGGTCACAGGCATAACAAGACAAACAAACACTTATCATAAACTGGTCAGAGACCTCGATGAGGAGGAGTGGAATATAATATATTTAGGTAGTAGTGGCCCCTTTGCAATTATACAAGGAGGGAGAACAAAGAAACTTCCTCAGTGTCCTTCCCACAGACATGAGCTAGTCCCAACTCAATTTTGTGAGTGCAGCTACTGCTCCCTGATTATGTTCCCCGGGACAGTAACTACCCCCAAGAGGATCAGGAAGCACGAAGGGGCATGGCTCTGCCACCCTGCATCAGTCATCAGATTGGTTAAATGCGGATGGGAGTGCATACTGTACCCTCTGAGGAAGTGATGCAGAGGTCATACTACCTTATGCATCTGAGACCTATGAGAAGCCCTGTTCCTTTTTGAGGCACAATAACCTCTGCAACTCCTGCTGGGGAATATGGCTCTGAGCCATCTTCTACTCATGCTTTCCCTCATTGTCAGGGTCTGGTCCATCATAACCAATTTGTTAGCTAGAGTAATGAGGCAGATTACATCTTAGACCTGGCAACGCACAACTAGCAGCAAAAGTTTAGCTTATTGTTCTTTAATCCACAGAAGTCCACATCTAAAATCAGGATCAAAGGCAAGACCACTTCAAGCATTACAAATATCATACAAAACATTTTAGTTTGTATTTACTCTCTCTCTTTTCACTAATATTATTCTACTTAAGAAAAAAAAATAATTGTATGCCCATAAAATTAAAAACTTTTTTTTTCCATTTAAGAAAATAATTTTGTTTTTCCGTGTTTCTGGTATATTTCACAGTGCAAAGGCTTCTGAGATTCTGCACCTTTACTACAAGGTTCCTTTGCCGGTTCTGAAGTACTGTAATCAGCTAAAGCTTCCTTAGGTCCTGATTCAGTAAGAAGTTGTTTTCAGGCAAGCATCCCCAGGGGTTTGAGAGCACAGCCGGAGATGTGCACGTAAAACAATGGAAGCATTCAGAAGGATTTTAAAGAAAATTAAGTAAAGAAACAAAAAGCAGAAGAAACAAGTCAACTAGAAACATGCCTTTTGACATAATTAATCCATGGGTTGCTGAGCCCTTTTGCAGGCGGGTCCATTGAAGAATACAATGAAAGCCTATTATTATATTCCATAAAAAGCAGGCTATGAAGAACTGACATTGCCTGACAATTTTAATAGTAAGTCTCTTTTGCTTCAGCATTTCTCAAAAAGTGAATATTGGCATGTTCTGCTCTTAATGGAACATGCTATGTATTTTAAAATCAGAATTATAATATAGTGGCCACTATTAAGAAGTCAGCATTTACCAATAGTTACCAAACTAAGGCATGTCAGATATCATAATATTGCCTGATATTGCTTAGAATTAAAAAAAAAAAATATTGCAGTACCTCACATACTGTGGTGTGATGTGTGTTAGTGTGAAGTTTTTAATAACTTCTCTATATACTTCTTAAAACATATTAACACAATAGTAAATCACTTTGAACCACTATGAATTACAGCATAGGATGGCTGTTTTAAGACTTTCAAAGAACCAACAAAAATAGGCCAGTTAACAGAGATGTATTGCCAACAAAGATGGAGCTGGAATCAATACATTTGGAGATACTTTGGGTGGTCTTAAGAGACTGACTAATTTCTCATTAGAGTGATCTGCAAAGATTTCCGTATACCATATAGTAGCTTTCAATAGTCTGAAACTTTATCTTCATAAGCACCGTATATACTCATTCATAAGCTGAATATTTTTGGTAAAAAAGTGACGCATCAAAGAGCGGGGGTCGGCTTATAAATGGGTCTACACCAAAATTTGATGATTTTAAACTCTATGGAATCATTGAGTTGAGTATTTAATACATTGTTGTTTTGTTTACCTGGAGCGTCTGCAGGCGTGGAGCCCCTCAGCTCCCTGTGGCCGCGGTTCGCAGTTCCCAGCCAATGGGAGCTGTGGGAAGTTGTTGAATATGCAGAAGCAAACAATAATTGCGCCGCTGCTCGTGAATTCTGTATCAATGAGAGGCAAGTAAGAGAATGGCAAAAAAATAAAACAACACTAAAAGACATGCCAAGAAGCAAGAAAAAATGTCCAACGAGGTGCGCTTCATTTCCTGAGCTGAAGAAAGGTCTCAATAATTGGGTTGTTGAATGTTGACAAAATGGGTACATTGTCACTAGAACTGGAATTCGTCTGCGTGGTCTGCAAATGTTGAAAGACGACAAATACAAGTCAGTAAAGTCATCAATGTTTGCAGCATCAGCGGGTTGGTGTACTCGCTTCATGAACTGTCATGGTCTCTGTCTTTGTCAGCAAACAAAGATAGCGCAAAAGATGCCGAGAGATCTGGAAAAAAAAATTGAATCTTTCCGAAGGTTTATAATAAAATATCGAAAGAATATGCATTTGAACTGTCACAAATAGGAAATATGGATGAAACACCGATGACATCCAATCTCCCGAGCAACAGAATCATAACCGGTGTTGGTAAAAAAAACAGTTTTAATTAAAACCACTGGCCATGAAAAAATCCATTTTATGGTGGTTTTATCGTGTTTGGCAAATGGATCAAAGCTCCCTATTATTTTTAAAAGAAAAACCTTGCCTAAAAACATGAAATTTCCTGCTGGTGTCATCATACCGGCACACGAAAAGGGATGGATGGATGAAAGTGGGTCTATTGAATGGATGGAAACAGTGTGAAATAAGAGACCAGGAGCACTTTTCAAGAAACCTTCTATGCTCATCTGGGACATGTTCAGGGCACACAAGACGGATGAGGTGAAAAATGTGACCAAAAATATGAAAACTACTTTGGCTGTAATACCTGGAGGCTTAACTTCAGTTCTACAACCGCTTGATGTCTGCCTGAACAAACCCTTTGAAGACAGGCTACACAAAATGTGGTCTGAATGGATGTGCTAGGCATGGCGAAATTGACAAAAGGCGGGAATCTTAAGAAGCCTGAAATCAAAATGGTTGCCCAGTGGATCAGTGGATCAAGGACGTGTGGGTGTCCATTCCCTCGGAAATGATAGAAAAATCATTTAGGAAGTGCTGTATCAGCAATGCACTCGACGGGTCAGAAGATGATGCCATATTTGATGACACAACAGAGACTGATGATGAGAAGGAATCTGAGTCTAAAAACAACACTGCCGACATCTACGATGACCATGCAGGTGCAGCTGTGGCTGAAGCTGAGTTTAATGAACTGTTTGGTGAATCAGAGACTGATTCAGACTTTGAAGGATTTTAAGACTTTTTAAAGTCTCATATTGTTTTAAATATCCATTTACTAATTTTAAATATTGACTGTAATTTTGAAGGTGAATACATATTTGTTCAGTTATTATTATATTATTACAAAAAACAGGTTTTTCATTAGACTACATTAAAATAATTCTAGCAAAACTTTTGAGTGTTTCTTGTGATGCCAGCTTTTAAAATATAGCAGGGGTTGAAAAACTTTGGCTCCCGGCCCATCAGGGTAAGCTGCTGGCGGGTCGGAACGTTGTGTTTACTAGGAGCGTTTGCAGCACAGATCCCCCCCCCGGCTCCCAGTGGCTGTGGTTTGCCGTTCCCAGCCAATGGGAGCTGCGGGAAGTGGCGCCACTTCCCGCAGCTCCCATTGGCTGGGAATGGCAAACCGCAACCACTGGGAGCTGAGGGGCTCCGTGACTGTGAACACTCCAGGTAAACAAAACGTCCAGGCCTGCTAACAGCTTACCCTAATGGGCCAGGAACCAAAGTTTGCCAACCTCTGAACCATACGGTCAGCTTATGAAAGGGTCATACAGTTTTTGCTATTTTTACCTATCCATCTTGGCGGGTCGTCTTATAAATGAACGGGCTAATGAACGAGTATATAAGGGTAATTAAGATGGGAGCTCGTACAGGCCAATTATCATTCTACATGTTGCAATATTATACATGCATCTCAGCTGAAGCAAAAAACTCACTGAATCAGAACAATCTTTACTTACTAGCTGGAACATATTTTGCATGAAAATTTGCGGGAGGTTGTTTTTTTTAATAGTGATTGCATTAGATGCAACATCAGTAAGTGCTGCAAGGACAGTAAATCCTCATTTAGCAAAACTCTTGTTAGCTTCAATGTACGTTT
Organism: Chrysemys picta bellii; assembly: GCF_011386835.1. Classification (NCBI taxonomy): domain Eukaryota; kingdom Metazoa; phylum Chordata; order Testudines; family Emydidae; genus Chrysemys; species Chrysemys picta. The sequence goes on along the minus strand of NC_088793.1, from coordinate 136,870,660 downwards.
TGCCTGAGCAAAGACTGCAGGTCCGGTTCTTGTTCATATATGTAATAGTCACTACTTTGAAGGGACAATCATCAGCAAATTATGTAATCTTCTTCACCCTCTCTCTCTACTGTCCCTTTTCCACATTCACACATTCCCCTCGGACTTCTGCAATAATATTCTTTCATTCATCCAGAACTCACTGTGTCAGGGCCCATACGCTGGGACCTGTGAACCACTTAGGTACTACTGATGCCTTATTTGGAGAACTTCAAATGACAATACAAGCCTTATGCTGGTCCTCTGCACTGGGATGAATTTCACCTATTAGGAACAATTAACATTTTCTACATTTTACAGCAAAACTACCTCAAGAAAACCAAAATCCAAGCTTTAGAACTTCATGAGATGTTCTTACTTCCATTTTCCCCAACTGTCAGTAGGAGTCAAACTCATACATATGTAAAGGATAATTCTAATACCAGAAGCAAAAGTATTACATATTAAAAATCATTACATCAGTAATACCATCACATTTTTTTTATTCATATATGTTTTACAAAAATTATTTTTTAACCACTTGTGTTTAGCTCATGTAAAATAAGCAAGCGAGCAAAATGAGATCTATGCTTGTGCTGTCAAACAAATATAAGGTGATTGAATATAATGTGTTTATAGCCAGCTATATATTCCCCGATTAGTCTCAGAAACCAGAGCTTAAATGGAAGTGAATTGACCTTAAATGCAGGCTAACTCCAGGGCATAACTCTCTACAGTACTGCAATAGAAATGACACAGTCTTCCTCACCTTTAAAACTTTTCATTTCACTATAAGAGTGACTTGACAGCCTCCATATATAGTATCTTGAAGCTATATCATATCTGTGTGGAAAAAAATGTGCCCTCTTAAAAATTAAATAAATTAGAGTTCTCCCAATTTAACAGGGTTTTTTGTTTGCTAGCTTGTTTGTTTTGAATAACAAACCACCACCCAGTTTCTATAGACTCAGAATGGTAGTAAAGAGTAAATGGTAAGTCCCTGTAAAAGTGATTGCTCTAAAGACATTGTTGACTAATTAACAGAATGTGCAGTGGCCAGGGCCGGCTCCAGGGTTTTTGCCGCCCCAAGCGGCAAAAAAAAAAAAAAAAAAAAAAGCTGCGATCGCGATCTGTGGCGGCAATTCAGCGGAAGGTCATTCGCTCCAAGTGGGAGTGAGGGACCGTCCGTCGAATTGCCACCGAATAGCTGGACGTGCCACCCCCCTCCAGAGTGGCCGCCCCAAGCACCTGCTTGGCAAGCTGGTGCCTGGAGCTGGCCCTGGCAGTGGCAACAATATATAGAAGCTTTAAAAGCGGCTGTCAGCTCTGTAGCTAAAGGAGTGGTATTTCATCTACAGCAGGCAAGCAATGCTTAACTTGTGAGTACACTTTCAGTGGACTAGGTGGCAGCACTTGAGTGGTTAAACTGTTTTCCATCTGAAAAATCTAAAAAGGAGTAGTTTGGGGCAAATTCCTTTATTGTATTGCAACAAATTAGAGCCCTTTCACACACTACAGGGATCTCAATATTAATAATGATTTTATCCAAGGACTGCTTAAATTCTAACTGGACTGTCCATAGGAACATCTTCCTAGATATGTGAACTTCTTTATTAGATGCCCTCCAAATAAAACTGTAATTTGGTATGGAAACAAATGGATTGGAGATCAGATTTTCCACATCAAATAGCATGATGGCCAATAAATTCAGTTTTTCCTTCATTGTCTTTTATATTCCCCCTGCAATGGTTCCTATTTTAATATTTTTCCTCTTCATCTAGCTGAGTTTTCCTTTATTTGTAATGCATTGAGCTGAATGAATATGTTTTGTACAATGTCCTGGTCTGTCTGTGGCACATGCAGTCTATTAAAACACAATTACCTAAAATTTTAAGTACAAAAGCAATGTCAAATGTTCCGCAACAGCAGGTTGTGGAGAAAAGGACAGATCTGTGCTGAGACAGAGGAAATCATTGAGACAAAATCAAAGACAAGTAATGGGCCTTCAGAATTACTGAGGAGAATTAGATGTGATTGACACATACAAAACACACAGAATGCAAAAAGCACAAAAATAGCTTAGTGATTGTTATTCCACTACCTCTAGTATCTGAGGGAAAGAGGATAAAATTATGCTCAATTTAGAGCATTCTATTATTTGTCATTATACAGTTTGCGTTTATTGGGTTTTGACAGGCTTTCCAACTAGAAACATGTAACTGAATAGCTGTTTGGGGGGGGGGAAATGGTTGAAAGAGGAAGAAAAGATGCCTTGTTGAGGAGGTTCCTACGACACTGAAAAAGCATATCTTTGCCCTTCAGAGCAATCTATCAATTACAACAACAAAGAAAGGCAAACCTAAGAAATCAAGTCATTTGCCTGCCTGTATCAGATATTCTGGAGATTGGATTGTACATGTTAGAGAGAGGGAATTAGATTTGTAAGCAGGGCAAAAGCATAAAATGCCTTCTCACGTGAGGAGAATCTGAATGAACTTTTTCTAATCATATTGAATTGTTGACATTCTTTGCAATATATATTTTACTTCTATATACTTTATCATTTCACCTGGGACTATAAACAGACATTAAATCCAAAAAGACTAAATGGTTAAAAGGCCTTAAATGAGAACACCGGCAAAAATATGTGAACATTTAGTCTGAAATAACTAGCTTTTGCCCACATACATTTATAGTTAATTGTATAATTATCCAGTTAGTATATGAAAATGCAGCTTTTGAAGTGACAATAACTGCATTCAACCTAGTTAAAAACAAAATATAACTTCAAACTTTTGTGATGAAAACTATCATGAAAAATGTGTCCGCCTTTTCTAACATACACAAACCCATTTTACCTCTTTTGAAGATTTTTTAAAACGTGCCCTTTATTTTCCAAATACGTATATTTGAACAGAAGCGATATTATTCACAAAGCAACCAAATTTTAGCTGTTAGTTAAAATAATGATAATGAAAGCTTGTTTGTATAAAATAACTGGATTTTATGTAAGTTCACTTTGTTTCATGTGCTTTGTTTTGTCAGAAACAAACCACTGCAAAATTCATCTACTATAGCCATGTTTAATTCCTTTCCACTGCCAATTCCCATCCAACCATCAAGGTTCTCCACAACTTTTCTCCCTCCTGTCTTTCTGCCCTTGAATCCTCTTATTCACACCCAACCTTTTCACTTAGCCTAAGCAGCTTATTAGGATGTCGTACTTCTTGTCCTTATTCCACACCCACATCCATGTCTTCTTTTCTGCTGTCATCTAAAAGTGGATCTCCCTTCCTAACTCTGTTTTCTATGTTTCATCTCTTTCTTCCAAGTCTCTTCTCAGAACTCTCTTCTTCAAGCTTCCTTATGAACTACAACGCTAATCAAATATAAACAATTGCTATTCACTTTTAAAAAGTTAGTCAGCAACCTTCCACTAGTCTTCATCCTACCCTTTTCCCATTCCCATCCTGTGGACTTATATCTTCCTGTTTTTCTGATCCGAAACTGTGAGCTTTTCTGGTCAGTGAACCTGCATTTGCTCTACGAAGTGCTATAGCATTAGATAGGTAATTCTCAGAACATAACTAAATGAAAATGGAGTTAAGGTGGAGAGTACATTTCAGAAGTTTAGGGTAAATTATCATTAGCAGAATGTTGTACTTAAGTTTAAGTTAAACTTAAAAGAAATTCAAAACACATTAAGGTATGAAATCACAGTTAGTATCATGGTACAAAGGCACTGTTCAAGCTGAAAGATGGCTTGGGGTGAGGAATTTTAGTTCTGCTCTAGTTATTTTATCTTAATATTTCTGTAACATAGGCTAGGTCTACACTACCCACCTGAATCGGCGGGTAGAAATCGATCTCTCGGGGATTGAATTATCGCGTCTCGTCGGGACGCGACAATTGATCTCCGAATCGACGCTCTTACTCCACCAGCGGAGGTGGGAGTAAGCGCCGTCGACGGGGATCCGCGGAGGTCGATTTTGCCGCCATCCTCACAGTGGGGTAAGTCGGCTCCGATAAGTCGAATTCAGCTACGCTATTCGCGTATTGTTCTTCTTCTTGTAGCTGAATTTGCGTATCTTAAATCGACCTACCCCTGTAGTGAAGACCTGCCCATAGTTTTCGGATGGATAGTACCCTGGGTATGAATAAGAGTTGTGCAGTGAATGAGATTGCTATCTGTGGTACCCTGACATCATTTGTTGCAGAAGTTGGAAACTAAGGTGAGTGAAGCAAGGGACCATAGGAAGGGAAAGTCTGACTTTGTGATTTAGGCAGTTGAATGACACCCTGGATAAAAGGATTCTCTCTCACACATACACACATACACATACACACACACACACACACACCAGTTTGGGTGTGATACTGGGCAAATCACTTAAATCATTATGTTCACAGTTGGCCACTAGCTGTGCCCACCTTGAGATATCTGGGTATTAAGCACTCAGAACTGCAACTGAAGCCAATGGAACATAGACCATATAAACTGTAATGAAAGCGCTAAGAACTTTTTAAAGAATCAGGCCCTAGATTTCTTAAATTGGGCATCTAAAAATTAGCGGACAGTTGATAATTTTGGCCATAATCTCTGTGTCTCTGTAAAACAGGGATTATACCAACCTTTCACCTCAAACAATGAGAGAAGCACTCCGCTACTATAGTGATGAATACCACAGAAAAGCCCATGAGGAAATCAATATTTCAGTATTCAGGACAGGATTTGGATACTGTACAGTAATTAAGGTATGGGGGTCACACATTGGATGATGATAATAGATATCCCATTCAGTGAGCACCATCCATTCTGTGCACTGAATGAGGCAGAGGTCCTGTGGAAAAAAATAGAATGTGATCATGTAAGCAAAGGCTGTATCATACTGCATGCAACGGAGGGAGACAAATTAGAATTGCCTCTGCAACCTTGATTATGCCATTTCCTAACTTTTGAGTATTTGATTTTGCAGGCTTAACTTTCTTTTCATAGTTTCCAGGGTGGAATTTCTTAAACAAACACACACACGCTGAATAAAACAGAAATTCATTCACGTGGAACCATATTGACCCACGCAGGGTCATCTGGAGGATTATAATACTTAGATCCACAGTATAAACCTCTACTTCTTCAGCTAATAGAGTAACTGGTAGCAATTGCAAGCTGCTATCCTCTAGCTGGACCTGTAATTAGAGGGTGGATGAAATATTCACTTTGCCAGCAGACTTCAGAGTTATTTGTTGGCAGCAGAGGAATGTTGAAACTCAGGAATTTTGGGCTCCATTTTATGTTCTGGAGTGGAGTTTGCTCGAGTGGTTACAGACCCTTTTTTCCCTGTCCCCTAGCATTCAACCTCCCTAGCACATCTCTGCCCTTATCCTGTCCACCCCCTTCTCTATCCCTTTCATTTCACAATTAATATGACAAAGAGACAAGGGGGAAAAAAGAAAAGTTACTTTAGCAGAGAGTTTGCAAACACTTCAGCTCTTGCAGACTTCTTCACTGTCAGCGTAGGGACTGGAACTGCAGTCAAGGAGCCAGACAGTGAGGTTTTGCTGGTTCTGGGAGAGACTGGTAAAAGGCTGGAGTGGTATAGTTGTCTATATCATGACTTCCTCTTCCCAAAGTGATCGGCCTTGCAGAATTTACAATGTCAGTTTTCCCTCAGATGGCTTGTTTGCCTTCCCTTTGATTCTTACAGTTTGCAAATTTTACCTCTTCAGCCTTGCAGCAGCCCCCTCCAAGGTCTCCGGACAAATCACAGAGGCCTAAATTAGAGTCATGCAACTTGCACCAATCAAGTTTGAATTAGGTCATCCTTAGCTAGTGTCAACTTAGAAAAGACCCACAGAAGTCAGCAATTTAAAAAATATTTAGTCTTTTGTCTATCACAGAAACTGAGAGTCTCTGAGTTCCCCAAAATATCAAAAATACAGGTATAAAACCATTTTTCAGGAAGCTGCATGGTTATATCAGAGAGACAGGTCTCAAAATGACATTATTATGGCACCAGTTCGTGAAAAGTTCAACATAAAAGAGTCCTATAAAAATAGCTTATTGAAAAAACCCTAGCAACAAAACCAGTCATTCAACATTCACTCATCAGCAAAATTAAAAATAAGTTCAAACTTACGACCAGTTGCATCATCTCAATTGCTTATTCTTCAACTGTTTGATCTATCACTCATTTCTACCTTTTGGAATCTTCATCTTGACAGAAGAAACATTACTTTAAAGCTTATCAAGATGAAACTCCTTTGAAATATAAAATTTTAAAATGTATACATGCTCTGTATTCCCAAAAAAGCCATCCCTTTCACAACTGATTAATAAATCAGGATATTATGTTGGTCAGTATAAATAATAAGAAATGCATAATGTTGTACAAGACATAAAAGTATATTTCTTTATGAAAATTATACTCTGTCAAAATATGCACAAGACTAAACTATAAGTACATTACAACTTATATATAAAGTATCCATAAACTAAGCTGTGCAAGAATTGTTCATTCACCGGTTAGGTCCTTAGAGTCTCTACATGAGGAGGAGAAAAAGATTTCTTCCAGTTCCCTATCTTCCTCACTTTCTTCCAAACAATAGGAGCTATAAAGTGTTAAATGCACCCTACTCACCAGCATTTGTTCTACATTACGGACCATGAATACATTAATCATCGGAGAGAAAAGAAAAGTAGATTAATTCAGCTTAGTATTCAGGAAAATGTGAAAAGCAAAATAATAGTCTTGTATAACAGGACCAAATACAAACATCATGATGTGAAAGTTAAGTTAACTCATTAACCAAAACAAACCTATGCCTTTCACTTAATTCAACTTAAACAATTCACAGAAACGGATTCTTTCTTTACCCCTTTTGCTATATAACAGGCCTGTCTAATATGTGATGATAAACATATTATGAACCAGAGTCTCCTCTCATGACATGTTCACACCTGTATAACCCCACTGACTTCAGCTGAGTTATTCATAGCACACCCTGGACTAGTTAGACCTACGCCAATACAATAGCGCCGAAACCAGTTAAGGCTCAATCATGCAAGGTGATGAATGCTTTGGGCCTGACCAATGCAAGCATGTCTTTAAAATTAAATGCATGAGCCTTCCTGTGGAAATCAGAAGATAAAGTCACAGTCTGCATAGAGCTAGATTATGTCCAGAAGAAAACTGGCTATTTTTTTTAAAGTACAGTTAAAAACATTAATAATATACAGTTTACTATGTCGGTATAGTACGGTGCTGGTGAAAAAGCACCTAATTAGTCCCTGCCTAGTCAGCTCCAATCAGGGAAACAGATTGGGGCTGATGGAAAAGGCCTGATGCCAGCCTGAGGATTGGCAACACCTGCTGTCCTGATAAGCCAAGGGCAATAAAGGCTGGGAGGGAGCCAGAAGGCGGGGGGCAGCCAGGGAGAATTCAGTCAGGGAGGGAACTGGAGGCCTCCTAGCTGAAGGCTCACTCTGCCTGTAAAGGAGGTGATTAATCCTGCAAGGCTTGTATATAGAGAGATCCTGTTGGTAAGAGAACCTTATGTAAATAAAGAGAAGGGTGTTCCACAACCCTGAAGCCTCTCTGAGCCTTATGGGGGGCAGCAAGCGGGCCACAGGAGGAGGGGCGGGTCATGGACCCTGTCACAGTCGGGTAGATGGTCTTTTCTGTAGTAGAAAAAGTTTAAAAACATCCCAGCAAAATCCATTCATAACCCAGGTGTGATACTCAACCAGTCAACAAAAAGAGAGGCATCATTGTGTTTCCCTCTAACCATTCAGGTACAAGTTCAGCAGTGTCAATATCATCCACTACCTCCAAAAGGAAAAAACGAAAAAACGGGGAAAAAAAAGAAAAAGGCAGAAATGGAGGATCTTCTCAACCTCTCTCAGAGGGTGAAGCATGGTTCTCTCTAAGCCTTAAGGTACATGATTAATATTCAAATTGTTCAATTCTCCACTGCCATTCTTTAACAACTGTCCTATTGCATTAAGCCAGACAAATTTCTTATCTTCCTGACAGTAGCATAGGCAACTGAACTGGATACATTATTCTCCAGGTAATGTTATTAACATTTTATTGTGGTGTTAAAATTATGCTGTGGCTACTAATAAACTGTAGACAGAAATTTACATTTGCAGAGTACCTGGTATTTTTGAGTGCTCAGCACCTTTATTTAGGTGCCTACATATGGATTTAGGAACCTAGTTTTAGCACAGAACAAATGAATTAGCACTGAAACTACTGGTGTGCTCTATTATCACTTATTCCCAAAAAGTACTACATTTTCCTTGATATATCAATTTTATTTGACAACAATCTTGTTTTTAAAGTCAGGATTGGGAGATCAGTGTTTAAAGATGGAGAATTTTACATTCTTTTGCTGATCTTTTACTCAAATACATCTGAAAGAATTTAAATAATTATTGTAACATACAGTAATCCACATATGGGCTGACAACCTCTGTGCTGAATTTCAGATGAAGGTGAGGAGATATTAGATCATCCCCAGCTTTAACAAGTGTTTTATAATGGAAATAGGTGACAGCCCCTGTAATATAAAGTTGTCCTAGGCTGTCTTTATAAATTGTTGCATTGAGTACATATTTAATCCCCAGAGCAGGGGAAGACCTTTAGGCTTCATATGCACTGGGTAAACTCATTTGATCTCCAGCAACATTCAAATGTTATTAAAATCAGAACTGTAACTTTGCAATGCTTCAAATAGTGCAGTTGGGAGGATTTCGTCTTTTTCCTACATGCTATTAATAATTCAAGATGGAAATACAGTGCAATAGTTTTCTGAAATTGTTGAGGTCTCTATCTAAAGCAAACCCAGAATCTGAATCTTTCAGTTTTACTGACCACCAGTCTGCTCCACCCTGAGAAATCTCAAAATCTGGTGATCTCAGTGTGGTGCTCATTTCTCAGTATGGTTTTGATTCGTGATGGGTGAACCTGAAAATGATCAACGTTTGGGTCCTCTTTGGTAAACATCCACAGTTCTCATGCTTAACCACAGCTTATCCAAACCTCTTGGGTCTACACACATTGGCTAAAAACCTCACAAGGACAGGGGTTGGGTAAGGCAGGATTCTTGAAAACCAAGTGGGACTCTGATTTGGCAATCAATATCAGTTGTTGGGACACATTAATGCTGTCATCTAGTCATCTGGAGATCCAGGAGCTGGACTCAGAGTGGAGGTCCCCAGTCAGTGTCCTTGTCTACCTTTCAGGACATGACACAAGGGGCAGGGAACAAATGGAACTGTACAATGCCAACTCAGGAGTGCAAACTGCTGCTGCCCAGAGAAGTCAGGAGGAAAAGTGTTTTCTGTGGACGTACGGAGGATGGATAATATGGGTAGGTAACATTTTAGGGGATCTAGATCCCATATACCTTTATTCTCTCCTGCAAGAGATCAGGTTTCCTTGTATTATTCTGAAACTCCCAGTTCCAGAGAGAACCAGGAAGTGCAGAGGAATATAAAAATGAAGTAAATTAAATGTACCAGTGATTGCAAAAATGTTTAATTTGGTTTCAAAAAAAGGCAAAAGTAGTTGGCTTCTGTGTATGTATATGAGAGAGAAAAATGTGAGTGAGATGGAAATCTTTATCTTTCTGGCCTATTTTTTCCCACCTCTAGCATTATCAGCGATAGAGATAGGGCTGTGTAAAGCATGAAGGGAGAACACAGATTTGACAGTAGGTTCAGTAGTAGATTCTTATTTGAATTTTAGTGTGGATGATTTAAAATCTATAAAGCGGATCATAATTGACCACTGTGTTTTATTGAACTGTATTCTTTCCTTTGATGATTTATCTGATTTTTTTCTGCCCTCAGTCAAAACTAAGACATAAGTCAACTAGTTTAGCTCAACAGCTTACTTTGTTGTACCATATATCATCTATATTAGCTGCATCTAGGTGCATGCTTGTAAACATTTGGATAACAAGGTTCGGTTTTTGAGAATCTTCGAAAGGTGTCGCAATGTTTCTTCTGAAGTTGCTTTGTGAGTCATTACAAAGATAAGAGTGATGTTTCTCAGAACTGACATAGCCTATTACCAAAATTATTTAGCCAATATTATGTATTAAGAAAATCCATACTTACGCTAAAGTGAACCATCTTGCTCAGCATCTCCTATATGATAATTGCGTGTAAGCTTTTACTCTTGGTGAACACTGAGATAATGTAGTATTTTGCTGAGGTTTGTGAAAATAATAAGCAATTGATATAATTGTTACTAGCAACTAAGTACAAATTTCCAACAACCTTGGACAGCATGAGGATGGAACTACTAGGGAAAGAACACTGCAAACTAATGTTAGGGAGTTTTGTGCCCATGTAACAGCCTAAGGCATATACACTCCTCAGCCACTGATTATATTTCTGGAACAGTCCATACTGCAGGTTGTAACCCCAGATTGATGGAGTGGTAAAGTATTTAATCCATCTCTCTTTATTTATGCTGATTACTCTTCGATTAACACTCACTGGTTAATATATTTGGTTGACTGTTGTTATTTGACATTTTATTGATAAAATAACCAAACTTTCAAGTAACAAGCCACAAGCGATTTAAGTTTCCTTATCTATGACAGTAGTCCTTAAACTTCTGTTTGGATTCTCAATCTCAACACTCATTCATATACACAAAACAATTATCGTACAGGTAGAGATGAGGACTTGTAAATAAATTCTAAAATGATGAGATACTCCAAATGGTTCCAGTAATATTTCATGCCTTTAAAGCATCTGAGTATGTCTGACATACCACCCCTCCAATACGGATGAAGATACTTGCTATCTGCGCTATTCAAAATCCCCCATATATTTCTATTATATTGGGAGGGAATGTTATCTAGGAGTTAGAGCAAAACTCCTAGAGTCTGCCATGTAATTAATACACAACCTTATGCAAATCACATAAACACTCTGTGCTTCAGTTTAGCCATCTGTTAAATAGGAATAATAAAACAAATTAAGGGGTTGAAGCCTAATTCTTCTTTTAAAGCAGTTTGAGGTCATTAGATCATTAGTGCAGATTATGAAGAAGCAATAACTGTTCCAAGAAACTTTGTCTTTCTCTAAAATTAATGATAATGTTCCAAGAAACTTTGTCTTTCTCTAAAATTAATGATAATGTATTGTTTTTATTAATAAATATGTACTGTTTGCTGAAGTAATGAATTCATGTAGACAGTTGGTCTGTCTAGTTATACGGTAAACTTCCCACAGTTTTGTAGCTCATCCGACAGCCATACTACTGTTGAAAGGGCTATTAAACAGGAATTTTACTAAATCTGGATGCAGTGCCAGCCACAAAGGTGTCACAATTAAGCAGAATCTTATACTGCACCTTTCATCTCAAAGGGTTTTCATACTTTAAAGCTTTTCCAGTCTTGCATTCTGCCTATTGTTAATTTACTTTCTAGCTGAAAAATCACATTTGCTTTCTATTTCAAAATGCAAGTTACCCCCTGGAGTTAAAAGACATGTGCCTTCCCTTTCACTGTATAAAACAAAATTTAGAGCCCACATAAAATAGCCACTCCATGGCTGGAAGCCTTTACATTTAAAGAAGTCAGGGTGGGAAAGAGGGTCAAAACATATTTGAAACAACCCACATGGTAAAAGGAAGTGCTGTGAATGGAGTAAAGCGGGGAGGAAAAAGCTCCACTCAGGATAAAATGAAGTAGAAAATGTTACAAGTGCTGTGAGGGAAAAAAGGATTCTTTTCCCCATTGTAAACCCTATGGCCTGATGCCTGAGAGAGAAGGGACCTCAGTGTTGTCACCTGTTGATAAAATTGGAGAAGTGTGGTCCAGAGCTGCTTAAGAACTACAGATGGCAAGGGCTCCACTGGTGAGGGAGATCTCTGCCAGCATCTCTTGAGAGAAAAAAGAGTTGACTAAATGGGCCAGGCCTCATTTGCATTTTGCTTACATGACAGTTTGGGGCACCTTGGTGAAAGTACAGTTAAATTTTGAGTTTGGACACCATAAACTGCAACTGAGCTTGTTTAGAGACAGAGGCACAATTCGGGGTCTCAAGCAAGGGGTGAAGACTAAAAAAATTACTGAAGGTTTCCAAAATTTTATCAAATAGTGTCAGCAGTAGAGAGAGCAGTGGTGGAACACATTAGCCATGCACAATGGCTAAAGAAAGACAAAGGTTAGGATGGCTGTTAAGGACACCGTGACTGTTGGGAGTCTGATATCACCAAATTTGTTAATTGCTGGTTTTCCAAAATTTATCCTGTTGTCTTCCTCCTTCCCCCCCCCTCCCACCTCAAATGAAGTTCTCTTTGTTGTTACCCCAGAGTCAGTGCTTGTGAGTTGGGAAGAATTGCCCAGCAGAGGTGGACACAGTGGTATATATAGTTTCACTGGTTTCTGGGTGGGGGCTCAAGCCAGTGTTAGTTAAATCTAATGAAAGCCCTAGAAAATTGAAACCAGCCTTTTTTGCTGCCAACACAAAAGGTTAAACTAAACAAAAAACAGTTGTAAGGGAAGTGAAAAGGGGGAAGGTGTAGGGGCATTAATATAGACCATGGAGAGCAGTTATTTCTGTCACCTCAATTTTGGGGTGTGTGTGTGTGTGTGCACATACTCATGCACTCACCTCAATTGTGGTGTAATAGTTTACACTATTATACTCACGCACCAAACAGCAGATGTTTCCTCCATCCTTCCCTAATTCTACAGGTAACCAATTAAGACATCCTGCCACATTCTCATTCTTGGCCCTCCTGTGCATTGCTACAGTTATTGGCAAGTGCCAGCATAAGTTACTGCAATATAGGGCATCTACCAAAAGCCTTTGGAAAGATTCAGTTTGTTAGAGAAAAACCACATAGCTCTGTCAGCCGTTGTACATTTCTCGAGACAACTGCTACTGGCAAGGTATACATTTTCTCAGTTTGGTGGTGGTGGTGGTGTGGGGGGCTTAATCTGGGCTACCACAGCCCTTTTCAATAGTAGCATTTGTGTTCTGCACACCCCAAGCCTACATAATTGCTCTGCCCTGCTATCTGTAGTTTGTAACGCAGACATTGCTAAGCCATAGACTTGCTTTGTGGTCACTTTTTCTCCTCTCAAATACATTTCATGCTTTGCTTTTTCTGAGGTGCTTTGTTGCATTATGCTCTTTCAAAGTATAACAGTGGTGATCATTCAGCAACCACACCTGTTGCCCCTAAATCAAGCTCAAGCCAGCTAAAATAGTGACTGGTGGCAAGAGTATTGGCAGGGAAAGCAATAGTAGCAATAGATCATTTCAAGTCCAAGAAAAAGTCTATTCAATTGGGGAAACAAAAATCCAGTGATTTTGATTGACAAGCAAAAAGAAACAGATACTGTAGTGGTAAGGAAAGCCTGTGTAAAACAGTACATACTGGAATTACTGGACCACCGCAGCTTTGTCTGCATCTTCTTATACCACCAGTCCACCCACACGCACAAAAAATGAAATCTAATGTGATTTCCTTGATAGGTGCATAAACTCAAGGGTGAAATCCTAAACCCACTGAAGTCAATGACAAACTCCCATTGACTTCAATAGAGCCAAGATTTCACCCAAGTACTTAACATATCTAAAATATCTGAGACTAAAATAGGCTTAACCAGAATTCATAGAACTATTGTTCTCACTTGAAAAATATCTGTGATGACCGTATAACACTTTCAGTGTTGCAAGGACAATTCTGAAATCGCCCTAGCACATAGAGACTATAAAGGAGCCATAAAGGGCCAGGGAATATGTCCTGTTAAACAGGAGCAGAAAAGGATGGTCACAAACAGCATGGGGAGCAGTGGACAGAGAGGTTGAAGGGGTCCATGTATAAAGCACTCAGTGCTATGGGGACTCCACACTGTAGCGCAGCCTGGAGGCAGCTGTGGAGAGGCTGTTGAAAGGTAATGCAGACTCTAGGGCTGCTCTGTCTTACACTAGGAGTGGTTTTGTAAGGATAAGGCCTTTTCTTGTAGCCATATTGTAAGGCCTAAAAGCCTTTGTCTGCAGCCATATTAGGGAAGCAGCGGACTCGAGCCGAGAAGCAGGAAGTCACATCCTCACATTCCATCTAAATTACATTAAAACAATGTAATATCAGGCTGTTAAGAAGATGATCCTGTCCCAATAGCACCCGCCATCACCAGATAAAGAAACAGATCTTAAGATGGTTAAAGAAAACTTAGATTGATAGCATTCTGCACTTATCAATAGTTGTAGTTGTGAAATCCTCATTTCTCTATTGTTTGTCTGTATGATCTTTGTCTGGTTCTTTGATTGTTTCTGACAGTTACATAATTAATTGTGCTAGGTGTAAATTAATTAAGGTGATAGGGTATGATTGGTTAGAGAATTTTGTTACAATGTTAGGCTTGGTTAGTAATATTTTAGTAAAATTATTGGTTTAGGTATAGCTAAGCATGATTCAATTTTCACTATATAAACTAGGGTCCAAAAGGAAGTTCTTTGGGAACCAACTCCAGGACACAGCCCCAAAGATCAGAGCTGCCAGACCTCAACACTCTGCCAATGATACCGTGCAGAAACTGGAGTCCCCCAGATGGACCTGATCCTGACTGGCCATCAAGAAAAGTTCACCTGTCTTACTGGAGTGGTGAGCACTTTAGGTGTAGCGTGTGCAAAGTCTGTCTTTGGTGATTGTTAATGAATAGAGGTTAAGTAGGATATTGCTGTGTAAGACTCTTTCACTGGTAAAAGACCCCACAAACCCACAGAGTGCAAGATTACACCTGAGCCCAAGGAAGGGTATAGGTGGGTGCCCAAATTAACAGGGTTACACATGAGCCCTAGGAATGGGGTAAAGGTGGGTGCCCCTAGAGTGTGTGAGTAACAAAGAATTTTGTGCGGGTAACAGTTTGGACCACTGCAGCAGCCTTGAATCTAGGCAGCAGAAATTTGTCCCCATTTCCCTGGAGCTGCATGTTCCATACTGTCGAGAGACACAGTACAGAATCTGCCCTACCATATTGCATAGAGCAGAGGTTCCCAAACTTATTTGGCCTACCGCCCCCTTTTCAGAAAAAAAATTACTCAGCGCCCCCCTTTTCAGAAAAAAAATTACTCAGCGCCCCCCTGGAAATCTACCTTCTTTAAGCGAACAAATAGAAAGATGCAGGGACAAATTTGCGTTCTTTTATGTATCTATATTTCTACCTACGTCCTACAATATAGTAAAGAAAGATGTGTTATTAGATTATTGCCCACGACAGCATATAGTGGCTTTTGCATAAGACGGCAAAAGACAACCAAACTAAAATACTAATGAATCTAATAAACTGGGTTTTGTTCTTTGCTCAGCATTAGATTTATGTATTTGATATTAAATTGTCAAATATCAAACTAAATTTATCAAGAAATAATTAATTTAAAAAATAATCAATATGCAATTAAAAATCAGTTAATAGTTTTAATTTAGTTTGCCCTTATTTAAATAATTGTTCCTTATTAACACACGCCTTATTTATCAATTAACACAGATGATTCAATAGATATAAATAAATGTTAATAGTTAACAGTTTTTTACGATTTCATTCCCATTTTCGTTAATATTGTAATAAAAATATGACAAATATATTGACTGTACACTTCAAATAGTATTGTACCGACACAAGCCTGCTACGATTTTATTATTAGTAAGCACTAGAGACACAGAAACGTACGGTAGATATGTAAGAAAATGTATAAAAATACTCACGTGTAAATTGCTGTTTTATTGAAACAACAGTAATACAATTTGCTTTGTATGTGATCCGTAATCCGTAAAGATCGAAGGTATCGAATATGAATAAAAATTTTTAAATACTTATTGCACTATTGTTAACTGCTTTTTACACAATTCAGAAACAATCTAAATTAGATTTCATACATGTCGCCTATTTATAGTATCATATTGTAAACAAGTCATTACACGCACATATTCCTGCCGATGCATGCTGGACTTCCCGACAATGCACGACACGCTCGCCTGCCAACACTTGCTTGTTAAGAGCTGTTGGCGGACTTGACACCTGATCGGTTATAATTTGTGAATTTATTTGGAAAATAAAGTAATCACTACAACTTTAACTCTATGTTACACAACAGATGAAACATGTACAAATGTTTTTTCAAAATTTTCTTATATTCTCTTCTTTCTTTATGCTTCCACCGCCCCCTTATTTTTATTCAACGCCCCCCAATTGCACCCGAGGCTACTACTGCCCCCCTGGATCGTTCCAGCGCCCCCCAGGGGGCGGTATCGCCCACTTTGGGAACCTCTGGCATAGAGCTATGCTATACAACATTCTTTCAAGGCATCATTTGTCTTCTGCTCAAATTCTTCACATTTATGCAGCCTTACATGCACTCAGAGAAAGAGAAAGTTCATCACTGACACACAGATAAGCTATCAGAGACAAGATTACATGTCTATCAGCGCTCATTGTCTTTATCCATTGTAAGCCCCATTGAAAATTGCACTGCTGTACCTGAAAGCCTTTGTTACAATTTAAAAGTCATATGTACTTTAAGAAGAAAGTCTTTCATAGATGAGAATGTGGTTTTCTTCTTTAGAAGGTCTGAGAACAGGATGCATTATCACTAAAATGGTGCAAACAATGTTAAAATACTGTAAATGGTTAAGCAAACAATAATTTTTGCATGATCTCATTTCTGTAGAAGTAGCTTCCTGGAAAATGAATAGCAGGCACAGAATCTGGTTTTAATTGCCAGAACACTTGTGAGTCAATTTAGACATTCTACCAAGGCTGTGAATATCTTATTTACCTTAAAAAGCGTACTGACCAAAAGAAAAATTGATGTGGTTTCAAGAATAATTCTTCTTTGCTTATGTTAGAGCACCTTAATGAATAGAAAAAAGCTGTGCAGGAATATTGCTTAAAAACTGTTCACACTATCTCCCTCCTTCCCCCCATTTAATTTGCTACATACCAGCTGTAACATATTCCATTTTTACTAAGTCAAATGACATCACTAGTACATGGTCATACCAAATGTAACAAAATGATCAAAACCTCATATTAAAGACCTAAGAGAACATACAGCTTGGAATGTGCACCAATACCTATGCAAGTCCCAGGGCCAAACTGAATGGTGGCATAAGTGGTGTAACTTGATCACACATTGCTACTCATCTGGGTAAGTTGATTACAAAAGGGGCGAAAGTAGGATTATACTAACCCAGTATTCAGTAGGTTTGTAATTTACACACTGAAGGAGACTGCAGAGATGTGTGGCAGGAAAACCAACTAATAGGCAGTTGGCAGACACAACAACGCCTTCTCCTCCTATTTTACTCCCCTACCCCCTCAGCCAAATTCAGACCTGAAGTAAGAGGCTGCAACTCTTATTTGCTGATTGTATGTTATTCTTGGTTTGCACACCCACTGAATGTCACATCAGTGGAAGTCACAGTATTTATTCCCTTACATCCATTTTCTCACAAATTACCTCCTGCCCCTCCATGACGAGATAAGCTCCTCCCAGATGGGGTAGATGGGAGGAAGCATAATCCAGTAGAAACATTGTGGCTTCTAAGCTACAGTTTGCACTTTACTTTCTCCCTGCCATGCTTTGTTGTAGTGGAGCATTATCTAGCAACGAATTTATTCATTGGCATTCCACCTGGTTAGCATCTATGATATCAGAATTACATCTTAGGGTGAGCCAAATTTGTCTGCAGGAGAGATTAATCATTCAGATCCTTCTCATTATTTATTTTTTTATTCATTTATTTTGATTTACATGCTCATTCCATAAAAAGGAGCATCGAGAGATGCTTGTCCCAAGGAGCCTGTAGAGAATTAATATAACTATAAACCAATTCCTCCAGTAATTCGCCTTGCCCAATAAATATATCATCATCCAACCACTGAAAACATGTTGGAGATCTTTACAATCTCTCATCTAAGTCCTCCCATTCCCTCACAATTACAGAAAACAAAGGTGCCTTGTAACAACCTGAATGTCAATAAACTAGTACTGTATCACACTGGGGATGGGTGGAGCATGTTTGAAAGCATGTGAGGAGCCCTCACAGAGATGCCCTGCCAGCTGACCTGTTTCTCAAATGCATGGAGCTCCATCTTAGTTGTCTCCATAGTTCTGACCACTACTGTCTCACTGTTACCCTGTGCTCACATCATCTGTTGTATCCTCTTGCTGTCTCTTCCATTATATTTCAACTGTAAACTCTACAGGGCTGGGAAAGTGCAATATGTGCTTATAAAGCACACAGCACAATCAGGCCTGACCTATAATAATAATCTTAACTGCTCATTTGTGACAGTCTGACCTGAGACCTGATTTGGCACCTTGAAGACAGGGCTAACTGCTACAGTGGGTGTGTGTTATGGTTCGTAACGTGTGCGGTCTGACCTAGTGGTCGGAGCCCAGAATAGCTTTAGGATTGTGGTCAGGAGTCACACCAAGGGTCACAGCCAGAGTGGGAATCGGGGGTTATGCCAAGGGTCAACCCAGAGTCGGTAATTGGAGTTAGGGCAAGGATCAAGGTGAGGTAACAGGTACAAGGAGCAGGAACCAGGCAAGGAGGCAGGAATTTTGTCTCAGGGACCTGGTCAGCAGCAGGCCTGGCACCTAGTTGCTCAGATAAGAGACATGGCAGAAACAGGAAGCTTTATGTTAGGATGTGTCCAGTCAGCAACCTGCTGCTAGTCATCTGATCCTGCTAAGTAAATGGGTGCAGACCTCTGTTTGTGGGTTATCAGCTGCAGTTTCCTCATTTGCCCTTGGAGCCCAGTGGCATAGCATGTAAGACTCTCACTCAGCAAGCCTGCAGGTTTGGGTTGAAGACCTGCAGTGCCTGATTGTGTATGTGCAAAAATGTACACATACACATTTTGCAATGCATAGGTAGAGAACTTCCATGGGCCTAGATGCTTAATTTAGTGCATTTTCCAATACATTTTCTGTGTGGCACATTAATTTGTAGCTCACTGTAGTAGTTACACCATGTCCAAGATACCTGATCACAGGTGAGGTATTGGTTATAGGCATTATTTAGAAGAGAACCACTATCAGTATAAAAAGGTCTTTCATGGTTTACTTCATTATTTGTATAGCACAAGCTTTCCCTCAGGGAAGAAAAACATGGATTTTAAATTAATTCCTCTGAAAATAAACTTGGGTCCAATTAATGGATGAGAGGGAAAGATTCACAAAAGCCAACCTCAATTTATGGTACCAAAAATATTTCAGAATATTTTGTGAAGCTTGCAAAACCTCCATTTCCAATGGCTTTCATGATCCTTATTTCTAAAAGACAAGTCTGTGCAAATTAATAGAGCCCTGCGGATATCCATGGACCATGTTTGTGGATCGGATGCAGATACACATTTGGTATCTGGGCAGGACTCTACAAATTAAACTCAGCCAGGAATAGTGGAGCTGTAGCACTTCAGTGAACTATCCTTCCTCAAGCACCCTAAAATTTACAAGCAGTTTATATAAGTCTACAGTCCATTTTCTTTTGTGCGGCTGATCCATTATGTGGTTTTCAGGTAACATTCATTGACACATTTTTGAAGCTTTTCACCCATTATTTTAAGAAACTCAGATCCTTAAGGAGGGATACAAATATTTTCTTAAAAAAATAAAGTGATGCATTTTATCAATTTTGAGAAGTCTCCAATTATTCCAATAGCT
Organism: Chrysemys picta bellii; assembly: GCF_011386835.1. NCBI lineage: Eukaryota > Metazoa > Chordata > Testudines > Emydidae > Chrysemys > Chrysemys picta. Next base: position 136,850,931 of record NC_088793.1, on the reverse strand, counting down.
AAGTCAAGCCTGAGCTCAGAGATGTTTTTAATGTACTGAATTGTATGTTTTATATCACTTAAAGCACCCTCAACAATAGTATAACCAGATGATGATGAGTGTTTTACTTTTGGTGAGTAGTTGATCAGTAATTTGGCAACTTATAAGCATGTTTTCAACTCAAGGTAATAGGGCTTTGAAAGTGAACTTAAAACTAAATATAACAAACATTCTATCAATAGTGATACAGATCACACAAATATTTGTAAACGTAACAATAATAAATTAACATGCAAAACTTATGGCTTTTTAAACTAGCCAATTAGCGCTAAAGACAGTGCTGGCAGCCTCAGAATACTCAGTGAAATGATAATAATGTGACAGTAGTATACTCAAAACCTAAAATAAATGATGAGTGAATCAGCACTTATGCTGTAAGTAACTAAGAACTGCTGTATTGGGTGATGTGCACAGCCCTCTATTGGATGGAATTTGAGCTAAAAGTGCTCCTTTCTTTATGGAGTCAATTGAAGGTTGGGAGATGTATTCTTCAAACTACTTGTTTCAACTTTGGTATCTGTTTAAGTATCAGGATGAACAAACTCCCTTTTCTAAAATCAGAACTCTGTCCAAAAACTGTAAGGTTCTGAAAATTTCCCTTCTTTTCCCACCAACTCAAATCCATCCAAGTTTTGGACACAAATGCAAAAATCCTACAAGAAAAGTTGTTCCTCTAAGGTTTCCCACTCTTGCAGATTCTGAATGTTTGTATAGTTCAGATAGTTTTTTGAAAAAGCCAACTGAACTGAATCCAAATTATAAATCTTTTAGGTTCGCCCTTCACTAGTATGCATGTGACTACATGAAATTGCAGCTCAACTTTCAGTTCTTTCTCTCAAAGTGTTTAAGGTTTGAACTTGTTTTGATTAAGGAGAACCCCACCCCACTCATCCCATTTCTAGCTCTCCCTATCCTTGAAACCTCTTCTAGCTCTTTTGCATGCCCATCTTAGTACAGTTAAACTACCTTGTCACTGGCTGGCAATGTTTGCCTGAAACACCCCACCTTGCTGGTAAAGGCTTGAGTGGACTCTGAAAAAACATCTACAATGTTTTATGGCCATTTACATTTTGAGTTCCTACTGTGGTATCTCATAAAAATCATCAACAGCAGCAACCCAAATTTTCCAGACCTGCAATAAGAAAAAAGCAAAATGAGTTCAAAAGAATGCAGAGTTGGCATAAGATGGATTTTAATCCTGAACCCTGAAAAACCAACATTCCTACCTCACAGGGCTGTCATGAGGTTAATTAATGTATGCATTTAAAGCACTTTGAAAAATGTAAAGCACTATGTAAGTGCTGAGTATCACTATGATAGTGAAAATACATTTCCACAATGTTTATCCATAAACAGGAAACATTTGGGGGCAAACCATGTATTTCTATTTCCTTATGGCTCCTAATGAAGACAACGGAACCCCTATGGATGCATCTAAGGGAAAATTTGGAATAAGATATGTGACAGTATGCCACCAATAGCTATACTTGTACCAATACAACTTACAACAGGTGTAGACACTGCAAGCAATATTTAAAGTCCAACATAAATTATACATTTGGATTTTTGATGTATTATGTATTATATTTTATGCAAATGACATACTAATCCTGCTATCATGAATCCAAGCTGGCCACCACAATCTTGCCTCAAAGCAACAGCATATCTGCCAATATGTAAACAGAGAAACAGACCTAGACATACCTTTTGACCATCTTGAAATACATTTGAGTAGAGGAGTTGGAAAATCCAAGAACAAAAATGGCCACATATTTTGCTAAATATTTAGTTATCACTTCCCTGGAATAAGGATGGTTGTCAGGTATGCAAAATTCACATATAAATCTGCCATAAAATAAATATACCCTTATCCCATAATTGCCCAACATACAAAGATAAATAAAATAATAAAATAGTCATGGACATAATTTGAGTCAATGCAGAGTACTTAGAATTGCACTGTAATTAAAGCCTACATCCAAAATACTTTTGGCACAAACACCACTCTGACACTAGCTGGCACTGTTTTTTAGAGTCCTGAAATTCCAACACCTGTTTTCAATTAATCTAAGTTTCTCAGACTCATTGGCTTCACCTGCTGTACATGCTAATATGTTGCTCCAGGCTCATGCTTGTTTGATGCCTGGATTCTCACAGGACTTTTTACTTTGATGCAGATTACTTATTTCCTTCCTAGCTTTCCAGAGCATCATCACACCCATAAATCCTCCTGAAAAATCCTTGCACTGATCTTCATGGCTGCATAATCTTGTAGTCTATATAGCAACTGCATTGTTGAGTCTTTTAGATGGAAAATGCCTTTTACTATTAAGATTTCCACAACTAACCAATCAATAATTCCTCAGTCTTTAAAAACCAGAACATGCTGTGTCTAGATTTTTTTTTGTAATATATATACACATACAGAGAGAGAGAGAGAATATACTATATAGTGTGTGTGTGTGTGTGTGTGTGTGTGTGTGTGTGTGTGTGTGTGTGTGTGTGTGTGTGTGTGTGTATGTACCTTATGTTCTATATTTTAAAAAGGAATCACTTAAGTGAAGCCACCTAGAGGATGGATCACAACTGCAGTTTAACTGCAAACTGACAAAACAGTTTACAGGAAGAAATAAGGACTAGAATATCCAATTGAAATTGCACTGAGAGATTTATTTTGACGAATGTAACACCTCTCAGTGACATAGTTATACCTACATAGGTTGGTAGTGTAGACTAAGTCCCAGAGAAGAGCACTACTTACACTGAGGCCCTGATCCAAAGTCCATTGTAGAGAATGAGTGTCTTTCCAATAACTCCACTTTGGCAAAGACCCTGAATATCAATTTTAATTCCTGGTGAATGCTGGGTATTCTTTGGACAGGCATCACTTCATACACCATTAATGTATAGCTACCACTGGAGTAAAACACAACTGTTTAACAATATACCACAACACTACATATCACAGTAGGACAGTAAACAAAGAATGACTGTTAACTGAAACTGCAGGTGGAGTTTTAATAGGCAAGTCACAATTATCCAAGATAGACTGTGGCTAACATAGTGAAGACCTTGACTTGTTTGACAGTGTTGTTACCATACTTTGAGAAAGAGGGTCAGTACTAGTTTACTTTTTATAGTTTCTTTGGAGTAAAATATTCATGCAGAATAATCTAACATGCAAAAGATTTCACTTTTTAATTAGTCCAGTCTCGTGAACAGTACAATAGTGTACTTTGGACAAGACAGATCTATATGCAGCAGCGACCTAAATTAGAACAGAAACAGCTTAAAAAGGATTAAGATGTCCTAGAAGAACAGCAGTGGAGAGTAGGGGTTCCAGCAAACAGCACAGGTGCTGTAACAATTTGTATACTGGGAGTGCTGAGAGCCATTGAATCAAACTGTAAACCCTGCATATAAACCACTATATGGAAACCACTTCAAGCCCGGGGGTGCTGCAGCCCCTAACACTCCTTGTTCCAACACCTATGGCAAACAGAGTGAGTAGAAATTACTATTGGAGGAAATTTATAAAATGGCTTATCAATAATTTCTCTTTCTCGTGTAAGCAGCGAAACAATTAGCAAATGGTTCACAAAGGACATTCTCACCTCTCCAGATCTATGTAGGTATATGTAAAGACCCTAATTACTGTGGTATCTTATCTGTTCTTCTCAATGTAAACCCTGCTCCTTGCAAAAAAAACCCTGCTTTTAGTAAATCTCTCTTCACTATGGCCTGGTCTACACTTCGAGTTTAGGTCGAATTTAGCAGTGTTAAATCAAATTAAGCCTGGACACATCCACACGACGAAGCCCTTTTTTTCGACTTAAAGGGCCCTTTAAACCGGTTTCTTTACTCCACCTCCGACGAGGGGTTTAGCGCTGAAATCGGCCTTTGCGGGTCGGATTTGGGGTAGTGTGGACGGAATTAGACGTTATTGGCCTCCGGGAACTATCCCACAGTGCTTCATTGTGACCGCTCTGGACAGCACTCTCAACTCAGATGCACTGACCAGGTAGAC